>NW_028259142.1:5180500-5500000 GCF_977971745.1 Zootermopsis nevadensis | reverse complement strand
TATTTAATCTGTGGTAAAATGCCAATGAAGAGGAAACTTGGGAAATTCCAGTAGCTGTTGCTGAGAAACCGTATATAGTACAGTAACCAAGATGATAAGGGCATTTTATGTTTAAAATGAATTAATTTATTTAAAGGGTCAAGCGTATGTAAGTGTGGCTTCTGGACTTTCCTATAAGATTTCTCCATGCTTATCACATGTATAATAAAAATTGTTTTGTAGCTTATAAAAAAATAAAGACTGTATTTGAAATGATGTTTGTAAATATAAAAATTCAGTTGCTATCATGAATCATGTGATAACATTGCTGCATGATGCAACTCCAGTTTTTAACTTTTATTTCAGCTTATTTTGTTTATCTATTAGAGCAGTGTTAATAAAGGGCATCAGTTATGAAAGCATACTTAACCAATTATTCTTCCATAACAAGAAAAATTTTGAAGTTCTTTTTAATTCATTATTTGTGAAATCTAGTGAATAAATTCAGGTTGAGGAGAAACTTCTGAATGTATTTAACATGTTGCCATTTTTATTACTACTTTTATTGAATGTTTGAATCTAAAATATGTTATCCTGCTACTCATGAAATCAATTCATCACTCACTGAGCAGTACCTAAGACTTGCGTAAAACATCTCTCCCAATAAAATTATTTCCATTTAAATTTATTTTGTGATTTGTTGTGACAATTCCTTTCAAAGATGGCTGCCATTATAAAGAGAATGCTAAGTCATGACAGAGTACATTTTATAAATGAATGTGTTATTCCTATTTAGGACTGCTATATGAGTGCAGTAAAATCTTTGTTTCTTTTGATTGTATTTATTGCCACATAAGTTCATACACACCGCAACAATGACAAGCATCCATACTGATGTTTTTTTTTAAATCATACTGTACTTACACATCTAAGATAGGCTTATTAAAAACGTGTGTTTACAAACTTATGTGGGGTGTAATTTGCAGTTGAGCATAAAGGTAATGTGATATGTACTTGAAAGTAGAAATTTATGGACAGGACCTTCCAGAATTATTGTTTTACATGTGTATGAAGAATAAATTGGTAAAATGTTTGAGAATATTAAGTGGAGCTTGCTGAATTGGATGCTGATGTGTATAAATAGTATGTCTTAGAATTTCCAGCTTATTGGTTAGCATCCTCTTGAGTGCTCTGGTGATGGAGGCAGCAAGCATCCCTAAAAATCTATCATGCTACACCGTGCAACATTCCAGATGAGTGATCTTCATTCTTACTATCATGAGAACCTGAAATATCACCTTATTAACCCTTTAAAGCTGAAGCTAGTCTAAATAATATTTAATAATTCAGTACATACTGGAGATGATACACAACACTTCTCCATTACAAGGACCAATTTGTTTACACTATTTTAGTATAATGAATTATTCTTGGGCTACAAGCTGTGTCAGGTGGTTGAAAGGCGAGAACACCGATGTTTTGAGAACCATCTTTGTCCTCATCCTCAGGTTACCACTGGTAACTCAAGAATAATTCATTATACTTAGTTGCTGTGAAAGCTAAGTAAATAATCATTGCTTCCACTGAGAATCTTTAAACCCACTTCTTGATTTTTAAAACAGGTGGGACATATAGTTGCTAGGTTTTAAGGTTAAAGAGCAAATTTTCCATCTTAATGAAGAGTACATTTAAATAAATTGGCAAGCAAATGAACCAAAGAGGCTGGGGAGAGAGATTAGGAAATTTTAAAAATGGCTAAAGGTTTAGAATTCTCTCATATAGATTCATAGAGTAATAGAACTGGAACATTGTATGATTTATTAGGAATGGGTCTGATTGAAAAATATAGAATCAAGCAGTTAAACATGAATTCTTAATTTTATGCAACTCCAGTATTACTGCTTAAAACTTTAACCTTTAAAGGGCAGGTATTTAAATCCCTCTGTTTAGCCAAGCAACTGGAATATATGGGCATTTAAACTCTTCTAAGGGCAGAATGTTGTGAAATAAACTAGAATATTTACTGCAATTTGTTTTTAGTCAATAATTTTCAAATAAAATGTAGGTTATTAGGGAAAATCAATTTTCCCCCTACTGGAGTTTTACAATATTCAGTCTGACAGTATAATTTATATACATTTTCCATTTTGATCTCTTTTTTTCTTTTAAGTATTGAAAAATAGATTAGTTAGAGTGGCAGATACTACTTAACATACTTTACCATAGCTTTACAGTGGCATTTCCTGTGTTAGAGTAATATAAGTTTGCTTTTAAATTACTTGCAGTAGCAGGTACCCAACTGGTCAGAATGATTGTGATTGCTGTTTGTGAACTGGTGGTAGGATCAGAGATGTCTCTGTGTTTGGCAGGGGAGGCCATTGTATCAGAAATCTACTTATAGCAAGTACGTAGGCATAACCTTCCTCAGTTCCACTCTTAGCCTTAGCATGGCATTTGCAAAGCATATGTTTTTCTGTTATGGACTGTAATGCTCAGTTGTAGAGTAAAATGAAGCATTTAAAAAGATAATGGAAAGGTAAGAATATTTGTGTTTAATGTAAATGGGAGTCATGTAATGTAATGAACTGCTTATGAAACATATCACTGAGAGAAAATTTATTGACTGCTGATTAGATCTGAATGTGAGATCATTGCCTTATAATCAAACAATTTAATGCTTGGCATCTCAAGAATGTTGGCATTCTGTTATGTACATTATGAATGAAAAGATGTCTATATGGATCCATATATCTTTCTTTGCCTGTTCTTTGAAAACTTTAATTGAAGGTAATGGAGCATCAGATTATGGAAACATTTGTATAACCTGTAATTTCTAGGTTTGCTTGAGCTTTTTGGTCTGCTGGATCCATCTGGAGGCTACCAGGAACAGATCAGACCCATTATATGCAGAGGTGGAGTTGAGTCTTTGGATGAAAAAATGGTGACCATGCTGAAATCAGAGAAAGGTATGTAATTCCATGTACAGTAAGTGATGTGCATTGATGACAGCTGACTAGTACCATAAATACTCTGTATTGCCATGGTTATATACCTTTGAAAATGCCTTCAACAAACCCATCATAGCATGTTGGACAGGTATAGTATGTTATGTTTTTGTGATTTATTGACATCATGCTTTATTAAGTCTTGAAATACATAGATGAATGAATTCACATAAAATAATTCACAACTGAAAATTGTAAACAATGCACTAGCAGATTACTTCCATACCCCCATATGGTTTCATGGTGTGATTCAACATTTTTCTCCTTTAACAATAACTAAAATAGAAACACATTTTGACTAGTATTGAGTTCATATAGTATTGTAAGTTTGCATAATGTTGAAATTAAATTTTTCCACATTGAATGTATCAAAGATAAGTTATAAATATTTATTTTGCTATACTGATAATGTTATAATCCTCAATTTAAATGTTTTTAAAAATGATTCTGTGACTCTATTATTATTACTTTCTCTGCATTTAATGAATTTGGAAATAATGTACATGTCTGATATTTTCTGGAGAAAATCTAACATAATGTCAACAAACTGGAGGCTGATTTTATGCCTTGTGCCAGTGTTTGGTATGATGTGCTGTTTTTGAAATAATTAATAGTGTCAATAACAGAATTCTTATTGTCCTGATCATAGAGGCAGCAAGCACATCTTAAATGTTGGTAAACTTCTACCAGACGACATCATGCAACATCCCACAAGACAGCCATCTTTATATAAATTTGTTTTCTCAGAACTATAACATGCAGTACAGACAAACATGACCTTACCTGTATGCATTCTCTTCATGCAAGGAACATGATAATATTTAGGTTAGAAGTGTGTTCACATAATTAAAGAATGCTATACATTCAGATAAAGTTCTGCAGTGATTCCCCAGATTTAATATGTGTAGATTTTTTATTTAAAGACAGATTTCATTATCAACACCAACTTAATTTTCTGCTAAAATTAAATATTTCAAAATCTTACTACTTCCAGGCAAAGGTGACAAGAGTTAACTGAATAACTTAAGTAATTTTTTACTCTATGAACTAAATCAGTGTGAGAAATCTATATCAAACAATTAAAAATGAAAAGTATAAATACATAGTATGAAGGAACATTATAAATACTTGGAAAATTTGGCAGAATTCAGGTACGTGGAATGATGGTAACAAATGAAAACTGCATTCATGAAAAAATTAAGAGTAGATTAAATTCTGGAAATACTTGATATCATTATATTCAGTATCTTTTGTCTACCCAAGTCCTGTCCAAAAATTTAAAAATTAAAATATGTAAGTCTAGAATTGTTTTGCGTGAGTGAGAAATTTAGTCTCTCGTATTAAGGAAAGAACACAGATTTAGGGGGTGTGAGAATGGTATTGAGAAGAATATTTAGACCTAAGAGGGATTAAGTGATTGGAGGCTGGAGAAAATTGCATAATGAGTAGCTTCATAATTAGTACTTGTTAATGTGATGAAAGCAAGAAAGATGAGGCTGGCAGGTTGTGTAACATACATGGGGTAAATGAGAAATGTATAGAAAATTTTGGTTTGAAATCCTTCATGGAATAGACCACTTGAAAGTCCTAGGCATAACTCAGAGGATAATATTTAAAAGGATCTTGAAAAAGTTGGTTGGGAGGGTGTGGATTGGATTAATCTCTCTGAAGACAGGTACCCATGGCAGGCTCTTAAGAACACATTTACTTTGCTCCAAGAAGTTAATTAGTTGTTTAAGGTTTAAAGGCTTTTTTAAATAAAGAATTATTTTCAAAGGGTTTAGAAATATTAAATTCTACATAATGAAATGATGACACCTGTTTTGTTAATCCTTTTTTTCAGTAATGAGTTTAATTGTGGCTTCAAAGGATCAGTGTTAGTATTATGAATAGCAGGTTTTAAGTAACCTTGACTTGCTGAACAGAATGATAAACTCAGTTCAAAGGTTATTTTCTGTCTGTATCTTTCTTGTTTCTTTCTTTATGTTTTGCCATGATAACACTTGTTTACAGAGACACAAGAAAGTCCCAGAGAGCATTACATGTTAAATGATTTTGTCCTGTTTAGTTTAAAAGTAGGACAGCATGTTACGAGATAAGAATTTGGTCTGTGTTGGAGATTTTGAACGTTATGGTGAAAGCATTCTGCCAAAGAATGCCTTGGATTACTACCGAAGTGGTGCTGGTGATGAATTCACACTAGCCCTCAACAGAGATGCATTTCGAAGGCAAGCTTTATTATGTTGTATGTGACAATACCCAACAAGCATGTGAGGTTAGATTTCTCATGTTGTAGGTACTAGAAACATGCATACACTTGGAAACATGTGCATCTTTTTTTGAAGGCACTGCAGATGCTGTTTTGTGTAACAAAGCTTTGTTAGGTATTTTATAATTCATACTTCTGCTGTTGTGTAAGGGTTTTTTTTACTTTCTTCTGTACCTCTAGAAAATGTTTAAGATAACACCCTGAAATATTCCACAGGTGCCACATCTCTCATAACTCACTATTGTAACTAACCAAAAATGTAGTTTGTTAAATACCCCACCAGGTATCATGTGAATGGTATCCCTGGTCAATTCTCAGGTTTTCTACTGTCAACTTTTTCCACCAGTTGCATTTGGTTGGCATATCAGTAGCTCTCTGGAATAGCAGGTGTTTGTAGTGTAATGACTCAGGACAGTGTACTCATATCCAATTCATCTGTGGAATATATAATGCTGAACAGTGATTTTCTTCAACATAATTCTTTATAAAGCATTTTGACAATAATATCTCATGCCATGTAAACCATTAATATGTAAATGGTGAGAAGTTTCATGCAAGAGACTAGGCAATTATATTTTGATGTTGTTTTATAGTTTCATTTATGAAAAGCCACAAATAGCTTCAGGTATTAAAAGGTGATAGGAGAGAATATTTTTACTGAAATTGGCAACGTACGAAGGCATATGGGGCAAATGTAGGTTTATGAGCAAGCTATTCCATTTTCAATATGAAAAATGTTAAGGAAACAACTTGATATCTTGATTTGGTTGTAGAGACTAGAAAACTTCAGAGCAACTGATTGGCAGTTAAGAATTTGAATCAGGCACCTCTAAAATACGTGGAAAGAGGAGTCTAATCAAAAGTTTCACATTTGTATGTTACTGTATGTCTTTGTTTCTGCAATTATCTCCTGACATTTGTAATACATTTGGCCTTCTTGAAAAAAGTAACATTTATAGTATTTTTGTGATGCAACTCAATGACAAACCGTAGTTAAGGACTGAATTACATGAGATAATCATAGATGACATATAATGGAGGACTTTAGGCAGTGTCTCTTATAATGGCAGGTTGAGGATTCGTCCGCGGATTATGCGTGATGTATCTTGTCGAGACCAGTCGACCACAGTGCTGGGAACAAAAGTGGCGATGCCAATAGGAATAGCTCCAACAGCCATGCAACGGATGGCACATCCTGATGGAGAATGTGGTAATGCAAGAGGTGAGTGGAGCATAAATTGCATTCCAAAACCTCCATAAGAAATAGGACTAATAAAGTCTCATTTTAAGAATTTCTGTCAGTATGTTTTATTTAATAATGAATTTATTTATTGAATAAGAATCACAAGGATGACTGATTTGGCATGAACACTTGTGTGATCATATCTTACTAAGGGCATGTATATTTGCTCACATATTTTTATACCAACAGTTGTCTTATCATGGTTATGATTGCCCACTCCCACTGCCTCTGCCACGTTTGGCTGGTTAGTTAATGAATCAGGGAAGATAATTTCCGTAACAATACAACTCCACAAAAATGTGCTGAGAGCCAGCTTTAAATTCAGAAGAGGCCTTGTGATATAATTTGGAAGAATGTGGTCAGCATAAGATAGTTTCAAGAAAATTCAAGAAAACCTGCAAGAGAAGGACCATTCACAAAATAATGTTAGTTTTCAGATATGCATCTCATTGCATCACCAATGACTGGATTCCTTTGTCATAGACTTCTGCATTCTATAAAATTATTCACAGCCTGCTGTGGTTAGCATCTGTCTGCATGCCCTGAGTGGCTTCTTCAGAACACTGACAACATGATGGTTTTACTGGAGACTGAAGAATATTGTAGCCATTGCCTTGCCAGCAGATGTTTGGATCTTCAATTATTTTTCTCCACTGCTTATTGGATAGATTATATTTGATTCATGGTGATGAGACCAAATTTAATTAATTGACTTCCCAACAGACAGGTTCTCTTCAACCTCAGTTTATGGTTATCACCCTCAGATGGGATTGTTTGATTAATTGTTATATTTGTGAACAGCTGTTGGTGCAATGGGAGGAGTCTTCATCTTGAGCACATTGTCTACCAGTAGTATAGAGGAAGTGGGAGCAGCTGCACCAAACACTGTCAAGTGGTTCCAACTGTACATCTACAATGACAGGTACATACATACATACATATCTTTTGGCTATATTACAACACATGAAATACAAGAATACGATGGAAATTACAAATATAATATACTAGAATACAGTACTATAATTTTAGGTCAAGATTGGCAATCCATTCAAGTGCTGGTGGAGAGGCTAGGAGGAAATCTGATCGTTCCCCCTGGATATGCCCTCAGGTGGCATTCCTGTACAATATTTTTTATGGTCTGATGACTCGCACCACAGTCACAGTTGGCTGTTTGAATTTTTCCCCATTTGTTAATGATGTCTGCGCATACGCCATGGCCAGTGTGGATCCTTTTGAGGGTTTTCCATGTTAATGACAGGTATAACATGCACATCTTATTTAGGAGGTAAATCATCTGTATGTAGGCTACTCATTTACTTAGAATCATGCTTTCCAGTAATGTATTCTGGCCAGGTCCTGGCAATCCTGTCCTGGGTTTTTGTGATTTCATTAGTTCATCAGCATTTTAATTCCTGTTATATCCATACTGTTGTATCAAGATCTATAATACATATCCATATAATTTAATTGTCCATCACATATACAATCTTAATTTTACACATATATAATATAAGATGATATGTTGTAAAATTTATTATAACTATTGTTAAAGATCGCTGTCTTCTTGGTTGTGATGCTGTATAGTCTGGTAGAAGTTTACTAACATTTCAGGACACTCATCACCCAGAAGATAGCCATCTTCATACTCACCACCATGAAAACCTCAAATCTGACTAAGTATTGTTAAACAACTCAAGAATCCTCACTTAAATTTACTATTATTAATATCACTGTCTTTCTATGTGCAGAGATGTGACACGTAAACTTGTGAAGCGAGCAGAACAAACCAACTTCAGAGCACTGGTTTTGACTGTTGATGCTCCAGTGTTTGGAATTCGCATTGCAGACATCAGGAATAAGTTTACACTTCCACCACATCTCAGGTAATGAAAATAATTATAAAATTATTTACTATAATTTTCTTATTAAAATACAATTTATGTGTGATGTTCAACAATAAGGGAAGTGTCAGAGGGGCAGTAGAGTAGATCTCAGAGAGCATACATGCATTCAGACTTCTAATGCATAATGTTAGGATTTTTATAGAATCACAGATTACATACCATTATGTGCACATAGTCGGTGCTAAACATCATCACAATACAAAGTAATTCTAAGCTTCAGAGTTGAAGAGAAGACTGAATGAGGGCATATAAAAATTAGGATTTATATCATTGTATCTGTATTGTTGTGGAAAAGAGGGCTGATGAAAAATTAATTCAAATGGCATAAATACATCAAAAAAATTTCCTTATTACAGAAACCAAGTGAAAACTGAATTATGTCACTAAAGCACAGTACTTTCAGCTCAGTGACCTGATGCAATACTGAGTTAAGTATGTATCTGCACAGACAAGTGAAGTTGTTTATTCTGAAAAGTGATGTTTAGTGACTTTGCATTCTTTTCCATAACACCACATATATTTGGCAGAAACAGCAGGAGAATAACACAAGTAGGACATGTATAATTAAGTTACTTATGTTGTTGATTTATAAAATGCTGGGTTTTACTTATTTAAACTCAGATGTAAATGGGAGAATTAGTTAGTATGATATATCATAACCATAAGTTTAAGTGATGAGGAAATATAAATATAATAAAAGAAAGATGTACTATATAATAAAAGAGCAGCATTAATGGATATATATGTAAAAGACATATGGGCCACAAGAACTCATTGTTAAGTGGACACAGATCTATGTATAAGAGAACACAGTTCAATAAATCTCATTCATTATCATCCACTGACATTTGCCATTGCTCAACTCCATCACTGGTTATTACCACAGCTTTTAATTAAACTGCTCTGCTTTTTTTCAGTCTGGCAAATTTTGAAGGCATCAAAGCAACTGGTGTAAAATCTGAATCTGATTCGGGTATTAATGAATACGTTAAGAAGCTATTCGACCAGTCTGTGACCTGGGATGATGTTAGATGGCTAAAAAGGTACTGTTCTTATATTATATTTCCATGTCAAGGATTACTTTTTAAAGGAAAGGGCTAAGGAGAATATTTGAATCTAGAGGATGTAACTGAATGATGGTAATAATTACATAATGAGGAGCTTCATAATTCATATTCTTCAACTAGGGTGATTAAATCAGGGAAGATGAGATGAGTGGTATGTGTGTGCATTTTCTTTGTGCAATATATTGTTTTGAAGATAATGATTGTCTAATGATAGCAAATTATACCCATTTTTATGATATCCTGAGCACTTAGCCAGCCTTGTTTACATATTTGGGCAAGATTGCTTTTACATGGAACTCAGAGGATTGTTATGTGCAGTTAAATGCTTCATGTTTTCTGTTATCTTTACATGCATGTTGAAAATACTGACAGCTCATGTGTGAAGCAACTAACAATATAGTATGAGATGCTGAAGATTCAACACTGCTAATACCAAAGCCTGTGAGTTAATCCATAGTCCTCCATTCTACCAAACAAAACCAACCAAAAAAGCTAACTAAGGGCGGAGTCCTGAACAAGCGCGAGCATCGTCCCTTGCTAGGTAACACCATCCCTGCATACGAAACGCATTGCTGGAAATGGTAAATAGAGCCTTATAAATAAGAAACCGGAAATTTTGCTAATGCTAACAAGGTTCCGTCGTGGCAGGAGCCTCGACCATTCAAACTAGGGTCTGCTGCTGCTGATGGGAGGTTATCCCGTCAGGCAACTTGTCCAAAGAATTTGGTTGGTTGGTTCTCTGAGGTTTGAACCCAGAGAGGGAGGGGCCGTTTCGGCTGAAGGCCTCTGCGGCTTGGGGGGGAGATCACTTCAGCTGAAGGTCTCCGTGATCAGGGGGGGGGCCGTGCCCCTATTAAATTATACCTTGGCATTTGCCTTACAACTGAGGAAAATCACGGAAAACCTCAGTCAGGGTAGCTGAGTAGTCTGACCACTTGTTGCGCCTACTTGGCCGTCTTTTGGGGACAGCCTTGGCTGGTCTGCTGAACATTAGTCCCCCTCGGTTGCCCTTGGGTGACCTCTGACAGCCCTCGTTCGGCACAAGTGCCTCCCGAGTTGCCGGACTAAGGGGTTCCCCACACCAGCTAACTTTGAGTCAAATCTCTCAGTCAGTGCTCTGATGTGGTCGGCAAAGAGCGGGATCCCCAAATCCTCGTGTATTTGCCTGTTACTAACGTACCAAGGCGCATTAGTAGCAATGCGAAGACACTTGGATTGCACCACTTGCAGCTTCCTGACGTGACTGCTGGCAGCTGACCTCCAGATCGGGCATGCGTAATCCATCATGGGATGGATGAGCTGCATATAGAGCTGCACACCGTTCCTGATGGACAGGCCACTCCTCCTGTTAAGGAGCGGACTTAGCACACCCAATCGTTGCACCGCCTTCTTTCCCACCTGGTTGACGTGCGCCGACCAGGTAAGGCCGGCGTCAAGGGTGATCCCAGATACCGCGCTGTTTTGACCCATTGAATCGGCTGTCCGAGAAACTGCACTGCTACTACTTACCAGAGATCCATATTTATATTATTCCCACATCTTAGGCTTCATCTTCTAAATGACCATTTCCTATTTCTCTGTGAAAAATGTGCACATTTCTCTCTTCACCCCCCTCCCATTCTAGCTACATACCCAACCCATCATGGCATCATCCTACAGTCACTACTATAACACTACCAAGGGACCTACACAAATCTCATAGTTCCTCTTTATGCATTATCTCCTGTATATACCTGCCCAGGACTAATGCTCTTGCAAAAATAGGAGATGTTGGAGACATCCAGTTACACCAGAGCCCTGATGATGGGAATGGCAGTGGTTCCGAAAACATCAATCTCTTCTTTTAACCAACTGACATGGCTGATTGCCTGAGATGCTTTTATTCAGTCTAGTCACCACAGAAGTTTCAAATCATACATGCTCACTTGATCCTTTTTAGGCCCATAAGAACTCAGTTTGCAAACACTCTTAATTTATGCCCTTCCCTCAAAACTGTTGATTGTTTTATGCACATATCTGGTGAAACTCATTTTGTATGTCCTGATAATCAGCATTTTGGATAATAACAGTATCAAAACTGAATTATTATTATTATTATTATTTGTAAAATTCATTTTTCTCCTAATCTCATAATGAACACACATGACATCAATAAATAATGTGGTCTTCTTTGGTAGATGGTGAATGGATCAGCTCCATGTTTTGTGACATTATGTTATTTGTTTCTTCACAAAATCACAGTATTTACTGATAAGAGACATGTCAGTTGTGTGTTTTATCATCATTGCCTCAGACATTTCTACTTCTGCAAGTTGTCGCTTTGTGAAGCCATTTTAATTTTCTGTTTTCCACCATTTATTTCCTCCTATGCTTCTATGCTGTTTATTTTCTCTTTATATCTTCAGCCTCATTACTGCTTGGAATTTCATCATGTGATCTGCCTTATTTGTTTGGTTTTAGCATCACTCAACTGCCTCTGATTCTGAAAGGTATCCTAACAGCAGATGATGCTGCAATTGCTGCAGGTCTGGGTGTAGCTGCCATATTGGTATCAAACCATGGTGCTCGCCAAGTGGATTTTACTCCAGCTTCGGTGAGTGTAGCAGGAATCTTTCCAGAATTTAAAAGTGCGACTGAGGGACACTGTAAAGGCATATGCGCTAACAAAGTGTAATGGAAAGGACAAGATAATGTCGATCATGGTACAGTTCTAGTATTTTCTGTAAAAGACAGAAAACTTATGCAAGCTATGGGCACAGTGGTCACTGGCTGACATTTGAACATGGTAAAGATCGAACAGAATTTAAATACTTTATCACTGTAGCACTGTGCTTGCTCACTATAAAACTTCACAAAACATAATACAGGTAAACCTCGATTTACGCCGGGGATGCGTTCCTGGATGAACCGGCGTAAATTGAAACTCTTTTTATAATGTAATTCAATGGGAAGTAAATGACATGCGTTCCTGGCACCCAAACATTGACGACTTAAGTTCCTCAAAAATTGACTTCGCCTTATCCGTTATAGCAATTTCAGTCAAGGGAATGTTTTTTCAATTCATGTCACCCACCCATAGCAACAGTAACTTCTCCATTCTTTCTAAAAGTTTACTTCTGCTATAACTCACTTGTGTTGCACTTACTCTCGTAGCCTATTGCATTGACTGTTTTATTTTATATGAATTTTTAAAAAACTAAGTACATGTTAGTATCTCGTCATCAGAAGACAGGCGGGCAAAATTATCTTACGGTAGCTAATAAGTCCTTTGAAAGGGTTACAAAGTTCAAATATCTGGGAACAACAATAACAAATGAAAATGACACTCATGAGGAAGTTAGGAGGAGATTAAATTCTGGAAATGCTTGCTACTTCTCAGTTCAAAATATTTTGTCTTCCCGTCTGATTTCTAAGAGGGTCCGGAGATAGGGATTAGCTCTATCTAGTGGGCCCAACTGAGTAGGAACCTGAAGACGGAAATAGAGTCCCATCTCCGAAACGTCGTTTTACGTTTTATATTTACTAGACGATGGATAATATCCAAGAAAAATTTTATTCAATAGACCTTATCATGTTGGTAAAGAACCTAATTAATGGCTGTCCTTAGGTTTTTGTGGCTGAAGTTCTGAATTTCAGTGTAAAACTTCAGTTTTTGGGAGTGTCACATCGAATGTTGAATATTATCTGATGTTTGCCAAAACATTGCACCTAGCCCCTAAAAGCCAAAGTTATGCACAGAACCTTTTTTATGGGATTGAAAAAACAATTATTACTGTATCCAAAAGCAGTGAAGTATTCTGAAGGTCATTAGGTAGGCAGAATGGATGCCTAATACCATGGAATCATAATTTTCAATAATACTAACAAATAGAGAATAAGCAATATGTTATAATGTTGTGCCGTGGTATTACGATACTCCATACTATTCTGCAGCTTTTCCTTTCCACCTTAAGATAAATTAATAAAAAGGCTCTACAGAATTAACCTCACCCTCAACATCTTTCCAAATGAAAGGAACTCTAATTTTCCTTGACTGTATCAATTTTGGCTGCGTGGTCGGAGGCTTGGTCACTGGGACCATGGGTTCGAATCCCACTCAAACCATGGGTGTTTGTCCGCGTTTTTCTGTGTTGTGCTGTCCTGCGACGGGCCGATCCCTCATCCAAGGAGTCCTACCAAAATGTCTATAGATCAAGCCAACGAAAAGTTGGGACCCGCAGTGCTCAGAATGGGTCATTCCCAGTATCCCAGTATCGATTTTACTCTGTTTTTAGATTGAAGTACTGCCAGAGATTGTGAAAGCAGTAAATGGACAATGTGAAGTTTACTTGGATGGAGGAATAAGGCAGGGAACAGATGTGTTCAAAGCTTTGGCACTGGGAGCAAAAATGGTTTTCATGGGACGTCCTGCTCTGTGGGGCTTGGCCTGTGGTGGAGAGGATGGAGTAAAATCCATCCTCAGTATCATTAAAAATGAGCTGGACTCTGTCATGGGTCTTACTGGTATGTAATATGTTATTTCTACTGCGGCCTGTATAACTGTCTTCCATTTATTAATTTTTTTATGTTTCAATTCTTTCCTAGGTTGTGCAACTTTGGAAGATATAAAAAAAGAGATGGTTGTTCATGAATCACACTATAGTCACCTTTAGGTGCAAATCTTGACAACCTCCTAACACCATCAGTGATTCTCAGTCCCTGAGGACAAGTGAAGTCACAGAACACATTTCATTATATTCTAAAGTAGAAGTGTTAATTTGTTTAATGCATAAACATATGAACTGATAATTTGGTGAAGGCATACAATTATGAGCACAGTTATAAAATCCAATTAATTGAATCAAGTAATTTGCTTTTGTTTTGACAAAAGAGTCTTCCTTTTAATTTGTCCTTGTTTGAGCCAGGTATTTTGTAAATACAGGTTGTTCCATTTAAAATGCAACCATAACTACTACACATGAACTTAACACAGAGTCACAAAATGTATTGTCTCACTTGGTACTTCCTTGGCAGGATACACATTGCTAAGTGCTTCATAAACAGCAGCAAACAATTTTGTTGCAAAGTAATGTAACAGAATAAATATGTTTGCACCTGCACAGCCTTTGCACAATTGGCTTGAGCAGCAGCCTAGCAACTACAGTGACCTTGACTCAAGTGCCACAGGCGAGTTCAGGAAAGCCCATTACCTGCTTCTGGTTTAATTTTTGTACCACAGTACATGACTGTTACTGGGTTACATTTTAAATGGTACATTCCATAGATAGCATTAAGGGTGCTGAAGATGGTACTTTAAAACCAGGATTACTAAATTATTTGACTTTGTCTATTGTCTGGTTTCTAAAAAAAACAGTTTTAGAAGTATCTACTTAAGTCCTCAGGTTAAGGGGGGGGGGGGGGGCACCTACTCAGTTGGGTCTGATAGAAAGAGCTAACCTCAATCACTAGACAATGTTCTCTTAGAAAACCAAATGATGGACAAAGTCCAAGACTTTAGGCTGCTTTTTTTCTTTTGATTCCCAGCCATGCATGTAACTTCTTCAATAATGAATATTTTATCAATGCACTGACAAAGGACTCTTCATTGGAAACGAGTCTGTGAACCGTGACTACTACTGATTTTGTTATATAGCTGTCAGCCGCTGGTGGTGGGAGACCTGATTCTATTACCACAAAGATTAAATTATTCTGAAGCTTTCTAATTTTATAATTTTTGCAATATTTCAAAGAATAAAAAAATATGATTACAAAATAGAAAAGGTATATAAACTATTTAAAAATTTTGGTATATAGGAAAATGGATTCATCCTTAATAGTCTACATCTTATTGCAAGATTCTAGGTTAAAAATTGTAATGAACAAACTACAGTTTATTTTATGATTCTCTCCTAAAGCATTTAAATGCCAATTTAATCGAGCCATGAGGTTGTGAGAGCAAATTTAAAGTTCTGTGTCATAAAGGTTAACAGCACCTTGCAAGTAAAAGAGTAAGAGGCAGATTAAATGATTATGATGTCCCCTTTCAATAATCTCACAGCATGCTTGAGGCTTTCCTGCTCATGAATGCATTATGGAGATATTACAAGAGGAAAACATGTATTTACTCAGATTAAAAATACAACAGCTCTTTTGCTAATCTTCTATACAGATCACATAATAGGATTGGTAGTACTTGAAACTATTAGTAATAACACAAACTTAAATCTTTACAAAAGTAGTTTTACTTTGACTGATAATTACATTGTAATTGAATCAAAGAGCTGCAATGCGAATGAAATGCTGACAGCTTCAAGAAATGCTATAACACATTATTACTCATTTGTAAACATACATTACATTCGTGTTTGGTTTTTTGCAGTCAGTGTTTAATATATACTTTCAGCTTTTGGCAATAAACTGTGTTGTATGTTGAAGGTGTTCTATTTTCGCAAACATTGCTGCTTCCATCTTCACGGTGAATGCTCCCACGATGACAAATGCAGTGTTTGCCAAAATGTCGGAACACCTTCAATATTTGATACGACTTATCCCTGAAAGCCAAAATTGCACGTACTTTACTGTTGTAATGGGTCAGCTTTCTAGTATATGGCCACAGTAAACGAAAGAGAATCTGTTTTGACACCTCACTAATTCACTTCCAATAATCCTCAAAAGCTGTAACAGGAATATGACCAAGCCAATCTTTTGCATTAAAATATGCAAATAACTGCTCAACAGCAAGTCACGATTCCCCATTTTCTGTATTACTGAGCATAGAAATTTTTCTTTTATAGTATTCAAGCTTTGCTTCTTCCACTTTTATTTCCAACTCATATTTCTTTGTTCTCATTTCCAAGTCCATATTAATTAAACTGATTTCTTTAGTCAATAGTATTCGTCGTAACTTGGCTAGATTAGCGTTCTTTCTTCTTGGTTCATGATGGCTTGTTTCCACATAGTCATGTATTGGCATGGAGTAATTGTCAGATCTGAATTGTCCTGCTGGTCCACTGCTGGAGCCTGCAAAATTAAATGTCATCTTTAGTACAAGTAGAAAAACCAACAGTTTTACACTGAATAAAAGAATAAGATTGTAAACACATTTTAAAAGAGTGAAGAGAGAATTACAAAATAAGGTTTTGGACATGAATGTACAACAAAAGACCCAAGAGGAAGACAGAGGCTGTTAGGAAAGATATCACACACAAAAGAAAGATATGGGAAGATGACCCACATGAAGTGGACACGTGTTTGGAAGGAGAGGAGGAAATGTCAAAAGGGCTCAAATAAGTGGCATTAGTCTAATGCCCTGTATCTTGGTCATCATTTCACTCATTCATTTCTACTTCCAATTAGTAATATAATACTGGCATTCCTCTTCATAGATCAATCACACAGGATGCATTATTTAAGGGGTGAGGGAAGGGAGAGAGATATAATTATACAAAAGTTCTCTTTGTAAGATTTTTTCAACTGATACCATACTGTATTTTATTCATAATTTAACAATGTCATAAACTGAGTCACTGATATTTACCCTCATCTTTTTCATTAGTATTCCGTATTACCTGACATTTTTGATTATCAGTCCTGTTTAGGTAAGATAATCAGGATTCTACTGTCCTTTCGTGCTACTTTTCAGCATGTGGCTACTGTTTAGATAAGGTAAAAAATTTATATATCACTGTTAGCATTTATTGACAGCTTCAAATAAGGCATATAAATGGTAAAGCTGTATCTGTGCATAAGTAATGTACAATGAAAGCTTAGTGAGAGTACTGAGATAAAGCCCTATGTATTTTAGATGTCAACACGTTACAGATGGTCAACTTTATGCTCAAGAAGCTTTACATTCCAGGTACTCCTTGGACAGAAGGTTATGTGGGCTTCAGAAACTACCTCCCCTGCTGGGAAGCAACCCAGTCTGTAGCCACACTGTTTCCCACCCAACCTTAATTTGACTCTTATAAGCCCACTTTCACATTTAAATATCCTTAACCCACACAAATATTTTAAGTCAACAGACCGAATCTTTCATTTGGTTCTGCATTAAGCATTTCAACTGACAGTTTCTCATTCAGAAATCAAATTTAAGTAAACAATACTAGAGACCGACCAGCCTCCCAAATAGTTCCAACTTTTTGCACTCGAGAAAAGTTATTTTACCTTGGGGTGCATGGAGATGTGTGGATGAATTTGAATCAACGTCACTTGGAACAAGAACTTGAGATCTCAATGCAACTATTGGATCAATGCTTGGTTTAACAGTTTTTTGTTCATCTCCATACACTTCCTTCCTAATTCTTCTCTTTAGATTTTCGTAGCACATTTTCAATTGTCGAGATGTCCTTATCGGTTCGGCTAAAACTATTTCGTTAAATTCTTGGGCTATGCCTTCCCACACCTTTTCTCGTTCCTGAACACTGACTTTATCCGTTTTCTTACATTCAATGATGTCCTGATGTTTTTCTATGATATGTATTAAAATATTTTTCTCCTGCGAGGAAAAATTACTGCACCTCAGCCTTTTCTTTCCGTCCACATCGTTTCCAGGAGAATGTGATCTATGGTTGTCTTCCATATCCATCTTCTACGCCTTCTTGTTTTGTAAACAAACCCTAAAAGTGATGTTCCATTGTTTTCGCGATGAGATTCCATTGGTGTTTGCTAGTTATACTCTAGTATGCTGCTGCATAAAATCAAACTTTCTGCCATCTATACGTCATTCAAAGTACTAACCTCTGAGTACTGCTATTATATTTATTATGGAGTTTCTCATGTATTTAGGATATTGAAAGGAATGTGCCTAAATTCATTAAGCAGAATCCTCAAGAAGGTACTAGTACGCTCAGGTAGTCGAAAAATTCCCCATCTTTAATGGAATCAAAAGGTTCATTATCCAGATTTGAACTAGTGTAATCCATATAGGATTTCAGACTTTCGCGGCGAGTACAATCATATGATAGTTTAATCCAGTCTACTCTCTCCAACTCTTCTCCCCAAAGAAAACCATTTTAATATTATCCTCCAACATACGCCAAAGTATTAAGAAAGCTTTCTTCCCATCAGGCCTTCCGATCAAAACACATGTTTTTCTCATCTGTGCCGTATGTGATATATGCTGTCATCTGTCGATCTGTGGTTTAGCGCGTAAGTTGCTGGGTGTTGATATTAAATGCTCAATCCTTTGCGTGTGTTTTACCTTGCTAAACCAATTTTAACCTTATCGGAACTTGTCAGATGTAGAAAGATGGTTTCTTAGCAACAGCGTAGTTGCTTTATAAAGGGACAAGCTCTTCATGTATGCATAAACTGTCCCCTCACTGAAATGCACCGAACTGCTGGAAAGGTGTTTAGCTTGTCACACCACTTTCCCTAAAACTATACGGAACGCCTGCTAGACCTCGTTTGTTTTCTCATTTGTGGTCGTGGCGCCAATATTCTATGAATCAGTTCGACTTGTTCGGTCCGGCTAGTTCGTTTTAGTATGGGAATCATTCACAGAAAGTCGTTTCATAGTTCGTCAGATCCATACAATGCCAGAATTTAATTTGTACTCCGATGATGTCACTTGTAATTATTAGTTAGATTAACGAGTGTGAAGCCTTCCTCTGTTGAACAGAATTTTACAAGAACATGTAATCGGCCTACAAGCTCCCGATCTATATATCTGAAATTGATTTAGTACAATCCAAAGTTTACAGTAAATAATTTTGCTGGAGGATATACACCGGCAGCTAATGTTTATTCATTCACAGTTTTTATCTTTCGTTTCTCAGTATTAATTATTAAGTAAAATAAATAATAAACGAAAGTATACCAGTAAATGTTGAGATAAAGAACAACTAAAACGGATGTGATGTTATTTTATAAAATTGTTATATATTGTACGAAGTAGAGAAGAAAATAAAATTTTCGGGAAATACTGTTTCATATAAAAAAAGAAGCAGTAACGTATTGTACAGATGGTATGGTGGAGGCTGCGAGCGTTGCAATGATTCCTGGCGGCAGGGAGTGTTATTGCGTTGCGGAGCTGTGCGATAGAATAAAGAAATTGACTTTTCAGTGTATTGGGGTGTGTTGGTTTGCAGAATTACCTTCCTTTTGTTGTCTGCTGGCTGTCTTGTAAATAAGATTCAAATTGTTCAATGAATTTTTATACTAATCATTTATTTTAAACAGATTTTAGTAGTTACTGATAGCTAAACTGTTTGTTTTATGACATAACCGTTTATGTGTATGTAATTGTGCTTTATTACATTTCGAGATAAAGTTGTTTGTTTAATTTTTCTTTTTACTGTGATATTAGTTCAAGATTGTTGTATGACTGCTGCCATTTAGATATACTTGAAATTGGGTTGTGTTTCTTACAGATACCAACCCTGCCTACTTGAAGTTCATGAGCAGGTTGCATTTGCAAATTAAAGGTAGCAACAGAGATGGACACTGGCCTCAAAAAAGGACAGAAACCAAATCCTAGATCAACTGCAAATCCATTGTCACTCATAACATTTTGGTAAGTCAGTGAATGGTGCAGATATGTCATTGCAAATTGTTCAACTACAAAGACAAAGGGATTCTGTTTCTGGTATAAAAGTGTGAAGTGCATGATGAAACCCAGGTGAAGGTATGAGTATTCTACTTTGTAAAACTTAAGATTTTACTTGAAAAAATCTCTTTTGTAATGGAGAGTAAATGTAAGTAAGACTGCCCCACTATATGCCATGTAGGCACTCATTCTTAACCTCAACTCAAGATAGGGGTGAGTGTTCAGTGTCATGCCCTGGCTATGCTTTATCCCCAGGAAGGGATGCTAGTACCCATTGTGTAGGAGGGTGGGTGGGCCCTGGAGCTGGTCTGAACGCAGAGGCTAGAGAAAAGAATCCTCTGAGAGAAAGGTTAAAATACTTATAGGGATTCATGCTACTGTTTGTTACATTTCAATATCAGTGTGGGATCAGATTTAATGAAGGTAGAAAATTGAGTGGTTTAGTGGTCAGAACACAGAAACTGTTGTCCACAATGAAAAAATTCAGTGTTTAAAGAATTTCCTGAACAATAATTCTACATACATACGTAAGTATCATAATAGCTTTAAGTTTTTCAGGCTACATACTTGAGCACTTAGTTGATCTCAGCTTATGAAATACCCTAAATGGTGGTTGTGAAGTGATGATTATGTAGAGATGCCAACTGACATACTGTTTCAGGTTTGTCAATGTTTTATCTTTTTTGAACATAGCTACTTGTAAAATCATGATAAAAGGGTTAAATGTTTTGGCATATTTATCTTATACATTAATTATATACGGGTTTTATCATTAGAAAATATTGCCTTAATACACTATATTATCAGAACGAGTGATTTTCTTGAAATGTAGGACTTTAAATATGTTAACTGAAAATAGATAATCTCATACTGTATTGTGTGGTACTTTTCACTAAATAGAATAGTAATCTGGTGTACATGCTCTTATCATATAATGACGTGAAGACCACTTATGTCTTAATACCTGCCATATTTCTGTGCAAAAAGTCTCAATAGATAATTATATAACATATCAAAAGCACTGATTGCATTTATATGACATAGCACGGATCTTCTCTTTTTGTTTTCAGAGAATTTCATTCTTACTTCTCTGTTTTGCTTGTAGGTGGGTCCTTGGTATATTCAGATTAGGGATCAAGAAGGATCTAGAAATAGATGACTTATATGATGCACTTGATGAACATCGATCTGACTTCTTGGGAAACAAGTTAGAGAGGTAAGTTTCGCTTGTGATGTCAAATCCTAGAAGAGCAACAGTGTTGTCCTCACTACCATGAAAACTTCAAATCTTAATTTTGAAGTAGTCTTTAGTAGCATAACATCCATATAGAATTTCTTGAAATTCCATTCTCCTGTTCTCCTACTATATGTATACAGATAGAAATCGTGAGTGATTATGTTGTCATGGGTATCTCTCCTACTTCACAAGTATCAGGTCTCCAATTTATGCGGCAGCGGTCGTGACTTGCATTGCGTAGTCGGCCGACACACTGTTGATGTCGGCGGGAGTCGTGCCCGTTCATCCGGTGGGTGACTGGCGAATCAGTTTCAGTGCCGCTAGTAACAGCGAACTACAAATATTTCTCGTCACTGATACATGTTATTACATTAATTGTTTTTACCTTAAACCACAAAAGATGTTCAAAGTGACTTCCTTGTGCTTGCAGGCAACTTCACATCTCGTTAACATGTTTCGAAATACTCGACGAAGCTCTTCTTGGGAAATTACCGAAATCAATTGTCAGATATTTTCTTTAATTGCTTCTGCATGCGACTTTTACCTGTGGGCATGCTGAAGAAAAAAGTATATGTAAACAATCCGCACACTGCAGAAGCAATTAAAGAAAATATTCGACAATTTCCCAAGAAGAGCTTCGTTGAGTATTTCGAAACATGTTAACGAGATGTGAAGTTGCCTGCAAGCACAAGGAAGTAACTTTGAACATCTTTTTGTGGTTTAAGGTAAAAACAATTAATGTAATAACATGTATCAGTGACGAGAAATATTTGTAGTTTGCTGTTACTAGCGGCACTGAAACTGATTTGCCGGTCACCCACCGGAAGAACGGGCACGACTCCCGCCGACATCAACAGTGCGACGGCCGACTACGCTATGCAAGTCACGACCGCTGCCACATAAATTGGAGACCCGGTATGCACATCTGTCACATTGGTATTACCATTTGTAGGAAATTTAAAGGGAGCTTGGAGTAGCCTCCAGTAACTTACATAACGTTTGTACAGAATGTTATGAAAATGTATTCAGCCATTCACTGCTTGTTATATGTGATGGATGGAGTGAACTTTATGGGTGCTCCACAGCAATGCAAATGCACCTGAAAATTCAGGAAATAGGAAATGACCATGTGGACTGTGTTAACTGCCTCAGGATAGAGTTCAGTGCTTGATTCTTATGAGCGCAGTAGTGAACCTTCGAGTTCACTCCAGAAGGTGGTGAATTTCATGACCATCTGAGCAGTTGTTGGTTCGTCGAGGACTGCACTGAACGTATAATAGTTAATGTTAGCAATGGTTATACATAATTACCTCTTCTTGATATTATGAGCTTATGGTAGTTCTGATATTTTATATTTAGATAGAATATAAGAGCAGAAATATAGAATTCAGCTGATACCAAATCTCTGTTTCCAAGATTGATAAGGACAAAACAACTTTTGTATCTTTTCGCAGTACTGGGAGATTAACTTCAGGCAGTGATTTTAATGTGGATACAGATAACTGCTGACAGTGATAATGAATTTGTAGATAGGTATGGTGAAAGTAGCATCAGAATTACATCAGCATTTAAAAGGATGGAATGTGAATAGTGATTTACATTACCAAGAGAGCATTAATATGATATTGTTCTGAATATGCTTTCACCTACCTCTTTTTATATATTACTTTAAATTTAACCTTCCCTTGAAGAGAACTGAACTTTTACGAACATAGACATCTAGAAAAGAATAAAACCACCTTGAAATATGGCCACTAACATGTTATTAATATGCGCCCTATGAAATTGGTTATTATGTTCTTCATTGTTTGAAAAATAAAGCATAATTGAAAAGAATCTCTTATTATAGCTACCGAGAACACTCTGTAATGGAGGAGAACACTTTTAAACCAGTATCCTCTATGATAACATTATTTGTAGATTACTAGTATTTCATCTCTGTTGATATTTTTCCACCATTTTTGTAACTCTGTATTATTTAAACATTACTTGAAACACATGTATGTTTGTGTGTTGATAATATCCACAGTAAGATCAGGAAATATGGCTTTAGTGGAGTCTTCAGAAAACGTTCCAAGTGTCATACTTAAACTTAAATCGTGAGTTTTGAACTGACCTGAATGGAAGTTTTATCTTTCTTTTGCTGGCCTGCGTAAACCATGACCACAACAAACTTCATTCTGCTTCTTACCATGTACAAATATGAATCGATAGAATAGAATATTCTCCCCAGAATACTAGTTTTTTCTGAGTTTTGTTGGCTTTATCAACAGTCCGATGTGAAGCATGAAATGTCTTCTTACCTCACGGATTCTGAAAGAAATGCCATAGTATATGCTGGAGTTACATTTCAGTTTCATCGAAGCTTGCAACCTTTTAAGAAGTATTTTGTTATTTTCTGACTTTCCAAAAGGCACCACAAGCGTACAAACTTCGTAATTTTAAGGTTTCCCAACATTTTAAATGTACTTGTTGCCTGCCATCATTATCAACTGATGATGGAGGCAGCAAGTATCTCTGAAATGTTGGGAAACTTTCTACAGGACTACATAGTGTTACAACCAGAAGACACCCATCTCTAATGATGCCTACTAACATTTATTTCATGAAATTTTTGGCACATTTTCAATGAAAAGCTGCAAAATTGAGCCTGTTGGCTTCAACATGTATGTCTGTCCATGTTCGCATTTAACAACTCGGCTGCTGAACAGATTTTCATAAAATTTTATGTTGGTGATTTTATTCAAGTTTGTTGGCACAGTTGGTTTTGGTTAAAGTTTGACAGCACTGTCAGATGCTTTACATGAAGATCTACTCGTGTTACATGGCATTGCTAAAGTTTATATTTTTCAACATACAAAGGTGTTTTTGTGGAAACTTTAACATATTTATTTGCTGTTGTCTTACAGTTTGTGTAAGTTTTGCTACAATAGTTTGTGTATTGCTATTTTTCTCCTGTACTATTTACTCTTAATTTCATCAACCACATATTGTGAACTTAATAACAAAAATTCATTTAACATTACATTTTATAATTTATGCAAAGGCAATAAATAACTTTTAAATCATCAAGATATTGTTGTGGTCTGTGGAGTGAAAATATGTGTCCCTCCCAGCAGTGAGTTTAGTGAACTGCACATGCTTTTTTGAAGCTTTTCAGTCGGACTGCAAACACCGAGGGACTGCAGGATCTATTAAGAAGAGTAATAAATAGATTGCGGTTATTTAAAGTGTTATCATTTTATTTGTTTCAAGTAAACTAAAGAGGAAATCATTGTCACTTGTAATAGAGTGTTTAATAAATCTGTCAGCTAAAAAGAACTTGTGTAAAATGAGAGAAATTGTTACAGTATGATTCTTTATCATTCTTTTGTAATATCTCTCTGCAACACACATTTATTTGTTACAGGTTGTGGTTTGAAGAGCTGCAGGAAGCTAAGGCAAGGCACAGAGCACCAGGTTTGCTCCGAGTTTTGATCAGGTGTTTTGGTTGTAGTGTCTTATGGCTGGGGCTAGCAATGTCTGTTCCAGAGTTCATGTTTCAGTGAGTATAAAATCATTATTAGTAAACTGTGACAGTCTTGCATTAAACAGGGATTTTATTTATCTGTAGGGTTGGAAGATTGATAAAGTAATGTTAGCATGAATCCCTGCCATTTACATCTACTGTGTACCACTTTCCTCTTCCACTATGCTTGAGGCTCTGCCTTATCACTTCCATATACCCTGCTTATTCTTAAACATAAAACAAATAGACAGGTTGGTGTGGGTCAAGAAAATATAGGAATGGTTAGGTTAGGTATGTTACAAAGACGTGTTAGGTTTAAGAGGTGCTACCCAAAAGTTTCTAGCCTTCCCTTATAGTGATGACAGTGGTCAAGGCACATAGTTTTGGTTGTAGGTGGTCATGTGTTGTGAGTAGTTTGGTGGGTGCACAGAGTATGCACTGGAGTATATATTTTTGGAGTATATTTGTTGTATTTGTTCAGGTGTTGGGATTTGTAGAATAATGGATTTAAAATGATGATGAAATTACATCACATTTGTTATGTAATGAATGCAGTTTAGCAAAAAAATATTTTGTAAATGGTTCTGCTCCTTCTACAGCATTGCTCATTACAAGTTTAAGCTTACAGACCATAAAAAATTGTATATAAACAAGTCATCTGAATACAGCAGAGGAAGCAAGTCCCAAAATATTGTGCATTTAAAATATCTTAGTGAATGGCTGTTGGTCAATGTAATTGCATTGTGTTATATAGGCCATTAACATGAACCATTATAGAATCTCACCATAGAACCCAGGCTTCACAGTAAACCAACATCTGGCCTTTGCAATAACTGCTTTCTGTCCTCTCCAGTATCTTATGACATGAGGTTTATACAACAATACAATGTGTGCCACAGAAATTGTCACGTGTGCAATTATGCGTTTGCCATCTGCAATCAATCACTAAATTTCTCCTTGTTGTGGAAAGTAGTACTGGAGAAAACAAAAGTGATAAATAAAAATTAATCATAAGTACTCAGGGAATAGGCAGTAGGCATATGATGTATGCTTTTTAGAGTGTACTAGGGCTGAGTAATTGTTTTGCATTTGTACTCGTCCATAGAATGATTCAGCCAGTCTTCCTGGGTGGACTGATCCGCTACTTTTCCCAAGGTAGTGGAATAAGTCATGATATGGCTTACTTGTATGCTGGCGGTGTCATTGTCTGCTCCCTTTTTAACATATTTTGGAAGGCCCCAATCTGGCTTGCTGTTTTACACACTGGCATGAAGATGCGTGTTGGTGTTTGTTCCTTAATCTACAGAAAGGTAAATGTTATATGACAAAACATGTCTGATCTCTTGTTCCAGTACAGTATTTTTCTGACACACTGTCTTGTATACAACCAGGTTCTTATATTACCTAGTCCGTTCAGGTATCTAGCTGGTGTAGATCACTCTGACACCTTTATATAGTGACTAGAGTTCCTGGAGAAATTGTATTTTAATCGTATAATTGCTTAAGGCATAATGTAATTTGGTCTGGTTGTTTCATTTCTTACAGAGATTTATCATTTGGTTATGAGAGTATGTCTTTACACTTCTGCATATCCACCCTAGTACCTGACAGGAGAGACGCACCCTGTCCTTATGTACAGAATAGGTGGCAGTGTCTGACTCATGTTGGAAAGTATCTGGTTTGATTTCTGGGTTTGACTGCCCTTACTGATGTTTCAGATAGAGAGTTTCACAAATTCTTGTTTCAGGCACTGAGATTAAGTAAGACAGCTCTTGGGGAAACAACAGTAGGACAAGCAGTAAATCTCCTGTCAAATGACGTAGCCCGCTTTGACAAGACCTTCTTGGTCTTGGCTTTTCTAGTGATTGCTCCGGTGGAGACTATGATCATAGTGTACTTGCTGTGGAGCAGGATTGGTATTTCTGCAGTTCTTGGAGTTGTCAGTATTCTGCTTGTTATACCAGTTCAAGGTATGTGCTAAAAAGAGAAGTTGTAGGCACCAGTATGCCTTATGAAGTTTGATATTACTTAAGCTGCTATGGAATACTTCTATGCATTTGAGCTTGTCTGATCAATATTTTAGTATTTCAAAGTCTTTAAAATGGTAACATCTGAAATAAAATGTAACCATATATATCAGTTAAGAATATACAGGGGGATTTTTAATTACATACAGTAAATATAAAAATCATGTTCTATTCCTAGAATCAACCCAAATACTTCCTATAAACATTTTGTCACAACTGGTTCATTAGTGGAAATTAGAAGAATTAGGAAATTAAATAAAACAATATATTTTAGGAGAACATTTATTTATTTATTTAATTTCCACATAACAGCTTCTTAATGTGTGCAAAAGTTGCCCTTGGTGGACTAGTTGTTTGTGTTTTATTTTAATATAAATACCTAGAGTATATTGTGGTTCTAAACTGCACACAACATTCTTGGATAAGGAGAAACTACTCTCTTAAATAAGGTAGATAGATTGTACACATCATTTGCACCTAGGGTAGTCTGTCTGTCTCCTGATATTAACCCTGAAATAACTGTTGTTACTGCTTGTCATTAGCATCTTATCATTCTCTCTTGTTTGTCTTTTTACCTTACCCTTAAAAGCAGTAGACTTCAGTTGACTGTTCACTTAACATTTCTGAATTTTTTTAGCTGGATTTGGAAAGATGATATCAACACTAAGAAGACGAACAGCCGGAAGAACAGATGAGCGCATCAGGTTCATGAATGAGATTATTGTAGGCATTCAAGTGATCAAAATGTATGCCTGGGAGAAACCATTTGCACATCTTATTTCTTTGGCTCGGAAGTAAGTTCTACTATTGAATATACATTGCTTGTCAAGACAGTTTACACCACTCTAAAAGATTTAAATGTTTGCATATGTCTGTCTGTTCAGGCACACGTGCTATGAACCATTATGTCTAATGTCTGACTTTTAGGCGCAATGAAAGGCAATGTCTACCCAACATCTTTGACTCTTTAGTCTCCTAGAAAGTCTTAATCTTACAATTATTTAAATAGGGCCTCCAATATGCCATTTAAAATAGTGCAAGTAGTTTATGTAATGTTGTTACAGATGATTCAGAAAGAGAATTTCATTTTACTTTCAGACATGAAATCAAAGCAGTCAGGGCAGCTTGCTTTGTGCGTGGTTTCCTCTCCTCTTTTGGAAGGTTTGGAACTAAGATTGCCATATTTTTCAGCATAGTCTCATACGTTTTGCTTGAAGATGACATTACTGCTGAAAAGGTTAGTCTAGGCTTTAGTTGACATCTTCACTTCCAACTCAGTTTGCTTCTTTCTTTAAATTTTGCATTAAAAACGTTCTAAGAGACATGTGTCAGATTTGAAGTTCTCATGGTGGCAAGCATGAAGATGACCGTCTTCTGCGTTGTAGCACAGTATAGTCTAAAATGGTGAATTTCTGCCAGACTACATAGCACTACAATGCAGAAGACAGCCATCTTCATGTTATATCACTGATCTGTGTGACTGCTTTGCTGGAATAATTTCATTTTCTGGGATCTTTTGGCCAGATATTGTATTAAAAATAGTTAAAAGCTTGCAGATTAAACCAATATTTATGTCAAAAGTTTGGTGTTGTACATTTTTTTTTATTTTTACGTTTTGTATTGTTTTACGGATGATACGTGTATATGACACGCAAAATGAAGGCTCTTATAAGTATATAGATGTGGTGCCACACAGATCCCCTTCACTCTCTCCTCAGCAGTGTATGTGGCAGGTCATGCTTGGTCAGCTGGTAGAGCAAAGCGTGCATATTAACCCCAGGCTTTCGTATCCCCTCCCCTCACAAAGGATCTTTCAAGTCTATTTATGTGATAGAGAGAAACAAGAAGGCAGGAATGGTAATGTTGCTTGTTTTCTGTTTTATAAAAGTTGAAGTTGTGGCAGCATGAGCAAGCAATTGCAAGTAATTATTGTTAGTGTTGTAATTTAGTTAGTGAGACCAGAAGTATTAAAATGGTGCATAAGTTTTTGAGTGACCAACAGAACACCATGCAACAAGGAGTGTGAAGCCAGTGATAGAATAGTGCTGACTGCATGGTTCTAAGCAGACACACACAGTACCATGAGGTGGTGGTATGTAACTCAGAAATAGACTGGAAGTCAGAGAAGGAAAATTAATAGAAAGGCAGATATTTCCAGTGGTACTGATTTGGTGTTTTCTAATGCAGTAATCAAGGATAATTATCCATCTTGATTAAGAACCCACTGGTAATCAGTGATTATGTCACAGTATGTATTATATATTTATTTGTATTTACACAGTATGATTTGTGCATCTGGTACTTCAGAGGGTTGTTATTTGAGAACAACTTTGTAGTACAGTGATGTACTTACCGTTGTATTTCACGTTTATTGATGTGATGGGAAATTCGTTTCCCATGATATACATTTACGGTTGGCTAGATGGAATATATTGTCCCATTACATCATTCCATTATCAAAAGCTTTATACATTTGCAACATCAGACCCTTAGTTGTCTAAAATACTTCTGTGGGCTCCTGAGATTGTCAGAAATTAATTTGTAATTGAAGTATTCACTTCAAAGGGTGTGACATCCTACTGAATGTTTAAAAAATCTTAAGTGTCTGTTCTTTCCTTGTTCCACTAGATACTAAGATCGGTACATGTGTGGGTTGTTTTTGTACACGTTCTCCTTCAAAAGCCCCCAAAGATATAAATCCAATGGCAATGTATCTGAGGATCAAGGGGGCCACAAGTTTTGAGAAATAATGGGACCACCAAAGACCTCACATAACATCTGCATTGTTGAATTTGCTGTATGCACTGTCGCCCCATCTTGCTGAAACCAACATTCTTGTTCATCAGTTTGCAAAATAGAAATTAAATTCATAATCACTTCCTGACTGTGTTCAACTGTTATCATTTCACTGAAGGAAATGGGACCAATTATTGTCCTTCAAGGGACAACACACCATATTATGACTTTCAAGGAATATAACAGCCTTTCCTAGAAGGTATGAAGATTTTCAGTACTCCATTTTCTGTTGTTTTGACTATTTCCGTATCACCTTAATTGAAACTGTGCTTTATCACTATAGAAAACATGATTTAAAATATCTATACCCCCTCAAATGAATTGTATAAACCATCTGCGGTACTCAAATTGTTATTCCTTATCATGTTCCCTCAGTTTGTGTATGACATGTACTCAGTTTTGATGAAGTTTTAGAATCATTACAGCCATTTGTATATTTCTTTAGGATAATCCACTCTAAAGAGAAAGATTTTCCATTGACTCATGGTGAGTATTGAAGTAAAAAGTAGGTACATTATATTGTCAGCGGTGTGGGCAGCTATAGTTCATATCCCAGTAAGGTTAGTTTTTAATCACCATTTTTATAATGGCTTTTGGAGCTTGTAAAATTTTATTTATTTTTTAACTCTTTTGATGTATTTATTTTATATTTTTCCTTTGTTGGTATTTATGATTGAGAGGAGTGCAGTTGGTTTCTCAATGTGAAATGTTTCAAATAAACAGTTTCCCTTCAAGATATCTGCAGATTGGGTGTAAGATTTGAAGAAGATACAAAGTGACACAAAGAAAATGAGACAGAGACACATGACAAAATAAATTAGCAGTAAGTACAATGCAGCCTTTGAAGAAACAGTTAAAGCTGCTGAATTGTTTCAAAACCAGCCATTTACAGTTTTTCCAAATCACTCCTGACATTAAAATGTGTATAAAAGACAGCTCAAAAACATAGAAGCTCATTTTATAAGGGTACTATACATATGTATTTTACATAACTGATAATAGAAACAAAACACAGTCTGATATATGAAGTAAAATGGTGCTCAGTTCCCCCCTCCCCCCACACAAGTCCCATGTCAGCTTGACTATAAGGTGACATCCACATGATGGCCCAAATCGCCACCCCCACATTAAGAATTACAAATAACCAAATATCTGGGAATTACCATGGTGGTCTTTGAAAATTCCCAAACTTTGCTTGGATTGAAACAAAGATTTGTAAATCAACAAATCAGACAAAATTTATGTATGTTCCAGTTGGACATCTGAGATTGTGATCGAACAACAGAAGCCAATAGTTGCCACCAACTCAAAACAATGGAGAAAGGGAGGGAAGAAATGAAAGCGGGGTAAGGGCACATGACCACAACCTCAATCCATCAGCATCATCATGTGGTGAAAACCCAAAGCATGACATAAAAGAAATAAAGTAAAAAGTGCAAGGAGTTACAAAAATAAGTGAAGTTTTACTTCTTCCAAAGCCATTATAAATTTTATTAAAAAAACTATCACCTTGTTGGGAATCAAATCCTGACCTCCTGCATTGTGTTAGACAGTGGAAGTGCGCTTACTTTTATGAGACTTGTAAACTGACGGTGAAGAACGTGAGAAGTAAGATTGTGTATTGAAAAGAAACAGTTAAGTTTGGACACCTAATATTTTGGACAGGTGGTCAGAGATGTTTTTATTGCAAGCTACAAGTAAACATTTTACATTACCTAAGTATAAAATGACATAAAAATGGCTCTTTGTATGTATTATGTACAAAGTGTATAGAAGCATAATCATTGGTTTTTTTATATTTTTTCCAGATGTTTGTAGTAACTGCATACTTCAATATTGTGAAGATTGCTATGACTGAGTTTTTCCCATTAGCAATAACAGAATTAGCTGAATCATTAGTATCAGTTAAGAGAGTACAGGTAAGCATTATTTACTATGGTTACTGAAATTTAAACAGTTATATTAACACAAAATAATTTCTTATATGACTTATTTTTGAAAATCTAAAAGCATTATTTCAGTTCCTGAAATGTAATTAAATATTTGTTCAATAATCTTATAGTTGTGCTGCTGTGATGAGTCAACCATAACCGCATATATGCAGTAATTTTGGCCTGACTGGCTTCCTGCATAGACAAACACAACATGGTAGACTATGTAGTTACAGCTTCAAAGGCACATAAGAACCCCAAGGCCATCATTATAATGAATATTAAGTTACAATGAAACACCAATTTAAGGTTTGCCTGGTCAACAAGCATTGTGTACTTCAAATTGAGAAAAATTTTTAATGGGGTTATATGAAAATTAAAGGCAGACAAAGTCTTTGCCACCGTTATGTTAAGGTTAAAGCCAATGTATTGTCATCATTACTCTGTATTTGTTTTTCCACCCACAGACATTTCTGCTGCATGATGAAGTAGCGACTGCAGCCAGTCTTGAGAGAAAAATGGGGAAAAGTGCAGTGACATCTAGAGGTGGTGTCGGGAATAGTGAAAGCAGAGATGGAGGAGTGATGAATGACTCCCTGGGTTCTACATCACCTGTACACAAACACATAACTCATTATGCAGTGGGGGACATTTCAAATGAGAGTTTAAAAGGTGATACTGTGGAAAGGAAGAGTGTTAAAATTATTAATGTGACAGCCAAGTGGACTGGAGACTCACCTGAAAACACCTTGACTGATGTTAGTCTAGAAGTGAGACCTGGAGGGCTTGTGGCTGTCATTGGACCTGTTGGGTCAGGAAAGGTAAACACAGTTTTGGTGCCTTGAACTATGTTTGCTTAATATTCCCAATCAGGCATCTCGCCTGCTCAAATACATGGGAATACCACATAATGATGAAATCTCCCGATCAGCCAGGCACCAGACACCCTGCTCAGACAGAGATCATTAACCCCATATAACTCTGATTTCACTGGCACCAGTCATGTTATGATGGAACAAACAGCATCACATTATTAATTATCAAACTTGTAAGAGAGCATTTGTAAATTGAAAATCTAGAGACACTAATGTAAAAAAGTGCCAAAATCATTGTGCTTTGCATACATTTCCTAACTTTTTCTTACTTTTTTGGGATACGTGAGTGATTTATCCTCTTGGCTGCTTTGTGCGTTGCTGTTGCAAAAGTATCATTTGATGATTCACCGTAGTTTGCATGGTCATTTGGATGTCCTGGAAATTTACATCAACATCAGCAATACACCTTGTGTTGTGCAAAATAGTCATTAACTTCAAGATGAATATGGATTCCCAAACTTGGAAAACATGAGAAATGTCTGTTGGTGAGGATCATTGTTGGAAATTGTTAGAATTAAAAGTCTTTTACGACTCGTATGTTGATGGTTTTAGTTGTTATATCAGTACAGTCTCATGCAGTAATATCAACAATGTTTCAGACATCACTACTGTATGCTATCCTGAAGGAACTGCCCCTCAGCAGTGGCTCCATAGTGGTGGGAGGATCATTATCATATGCATCACAGGAGCCATGGCTGTTCACAGCCTCTGTACGGCAGAACATACTATTTGGTCAGCCCTTGGATAGGAACCGGTACCGGCAAGTGGTGAGGGCCTGTGCCCTTGAACTGGACTTCCAGCAGCTTCCCCATGGTGACAGGACCATTGTGGGGGAGAGGGGTGCTACCCTTAGTGGAGGGCAAAGGGCAAGAATCAACCTTGCTAGGTGAGTTGCCTGAAAATATGAGAATAGGAAGATGCTTTTACAGGAGACTGTTAAGTGGCCAGAACCTTTGCTTCTGTTTGTTGACATGTATACTGTCTGTCCGAACAGAGAATTGTCTTGACCTTCAAACAGAAGTGCCCATCTGTGCAGGCACACAGCTGTTCTAATGTACAGTTTGGAAACATATGCCAATTATTGGTTCTTTATTAGTTTTTTAGCCTTCTAGTGTTTCATCTCGTTCTTCTATTCTTAGTATTTCTTGGTTTATGTAGAATTTAGTATTTAGCCTGGTTACTGGTAACACACACAGTATGAAATACGCAGATTGCTCTAACAGTAGGAAACATGAAATAATCATGGGGGTAAGCTTGTCAACATTGTGCAACTCAAATAGCTATGTTATTACACATTTCCTTTCAGCACATGTGGCTAGACTCTCTTTCTACTACTTTTGCTGATAAACTTGCATTTTGCCAAAAAAAAGTGACACAGGCACTTTGAATCCTAGACCACAGACCTATATTAAAATGTAATGTTGTGATTGTGGATTTGAAAAGCAGAGATTTTAGTTATAAATTTTATTTGTCTCCCAAAATAAAATAGTAATTACAATTTGTAGTTTTCTTTGAAGTCCATTTTCTTGTTCAGAGCAATTTACAAAGAAGCAGATGTGTATTTATTGGATGATCCATTGTCTGCTGTTGATGCGCATGTGGGGCACCACCTGTTTGATCGCTGCATCTGTCAGTTTCTAGAGGACAAGTCTCGAATTCTGATCACACACCAACTACATTACCTCAGTTTGGCTGATAATATTGTCATCCTGAACCATGTGAGTGTATCATATCGTACCAAACTTGGTAAATGAGATACGCATTTGCTGTTCATATAACAGTTGTTGCTAGTACTCTAGCACTTGCCATTCACTTATGTTTGTGTACTACTTGATTGTGGGGGTAGTTTAATATTGAATTTAGACATGGCTTGCCATTGTAGTAGATGGTGTGTTTCCATCTTAATGTGGGTCCTGACAGTACAGTATAGGATATGTAAACAGACAATGTTTTGAGGTGTGTTGAAGATGTTATGTTCAGTATATTTATGGTCTGAAGAATGCTATAGTATTACTCCTTGGTAGGTTGGAGATTATTTTATTACAATATTGTTACTTTTCTTCTGTTCTCATCTGCTACTTTTTCTTGCTGACTATTGTTTTAGAAGAGTTGGGAGAAGCACTCATCAGGGCATGTAGTCTGATAGAACTTTACTGATGTTTCAGAGGTCCTTCACCCTGATGGTTGAGGCAAAAAGGACCTCTGAAACGTCGGTAAACTTCTACCAGACTACACGACGCAACAACCAAGAAGACAGCCATCTTCAGACTCACCGCCGTGAAAACCTCAAATCCTACAGGGACAATGATAATTTCCATTTTTATGGCAATTCTTCCTTAATCCAATTCAAAATTATAAGTTTATGTATTTCTGAGTGCAGTGTCCTGCTGCCAGCTTGTAGTATCAGGTGGAACTAAATTGATACTTTGAAATTTACAGTATTTCAGTTTTAGATTAATTAATAATTGGGTCTAGGGCTAGTGGTTCAGCAGTTTTAATTTCAGGATTTCTAAATTTACCCACTGCAAGAAGTCCTTTCACTTGTCTGTAATTGTTACCATTTTGAAACTTTCATAAGGCACCTTAGATTGATTTGTATTTTTAAATTTATTTATGGCTTTGTATAAATGCATGATATTTATTTTACTGTTTGTTTCTATCTCAGTGACTGTGTCATTTACATATTCCCTCTTTTTCTTCCTAAAACATCATCTGTGAAACTTGGTATTCGGGGTGTACACTGAAAGTTGTGTGGTAAATTTTTAGTTTAGTGCATGCTGGTCCAGTGTACTGGTAATCCTTTCTGATTGCACTATGATATCTGTGGTGTGAGTGGCGTTGCAACAATATGTTTGTACCTTCTATAAATGAAGGCCAGGCCAGTGAAATCAGTGAAGTAGCAAAGACAACACTGTAGTTGACTGCATTGAACAAAGTCACCTTTATGGTGTGAAGAAGTAAAGTACTGAGTTCCCAAGATTCCACTGCTGGTCTCTATCCTCACACAGAAGAACCCAGTCCGCTATCTTTTATATCCATTTTAATATTAAAGTTATCTCATGTTAGTAATGCGTATGTATATCGCAGGGCACTGTAGGAGCTACAGGAACGTTCAGTGAGCTGCAGAGATCTGGTCTGAACTTTGCCAGACAACTTGGGTTGGAATTAATGGAGGATAATGGAAATACTGTATATGAGCAGAGTGGAGGATCACCTGGCCACTATGAATCTCATGATTCATTGCATAAGTTTAAACGTCAGAACTCAGATTCTTCTGAGCTGGTAAGGAGAACATCAGTCATTGTTATCATGATGGTGCATTTAATATGTTTTCTCCCATACACAAGTGACAGTTAACATTTGATTCAGCAATCTTGCCTAACCATGTAAAAGTGTGAATGTACAATTCACTCAAATGCAGACAATTTCAGGTTTAGACAATATAGTCTGATATTCTGTTTCTAGATGCAAGTTGTATCGCATACTAAGTACTGTGCGTTGAAATAATATGTTATGTAGCATCAAGATATGAAGTAATGTGAGTTCAAAGGTGAGGTGTCAGTATGCTTGCCATTCAGATTGACCTGGTTCTTCTGCTGGTTTATGTTAACCATTCTAGTGCCAAGTTTGATTAAGAATATGAACTCTCATGTTTCTGAATTTTTATTACAATATGGGAAGCAGTGATATCAAGTGGGCCAGGACGTTTTGTGCTCTGACAACACTTCTTCTAATCTGACTACATCGGTGCTGGAGGATGCCTCTTTTGGACATTCAGTGTCACAACCTGTCGGCTCAACAATTTTAATTTCATTCTGTGAAATTATACCTGAAATCAGGCATTTTCTGGCATCCTCAGAAACAAGGCTGCTTATACATTGTATTTATAGATATGGCTATTTCAGAGTAGGAGTGAAATTCTGAAATTTGAGTATATCATTTACCACATGCAAATACATCTTTGTTATAAATGAAAAGTGTGCACGAGCTTGTCAGACCTCACAAAATGATGTATGAGAATGGCCATTTTTTGCAATGTAATGAACTTGCATAAAATTTCTCTATATTATCTGAGGACTGTCTGAAGCTACAGTTTCAATATTAATACCCTTCATTGTCCTTCTTTAGGTAGTAACGTATACATACTTTTATACTAGTATCTTTTAACAGTTCAGATATGCATCTCATCATAAATCCAAATTTGTGGCTAGATTACGAAAACCATGAAATTTTATGGCAAGTTCTGACCTGAGATGTATAATGAAATTGGCTCCAAGAATAGTAATGCAGATACACTGTGCAAGCACTTTTATCGGTCTACAATTTCAGGGTGAAATCATGTGCATGCAATTAATGGTTTTAGAATTATTGTAGCTGAGGAATAGTAACATAGCAGCTATTTATTTGCAGCATGCTGTTATAAATAAATAAGTGTATCTGTATAGATAATTAACAGAACACCCTCAAAACACACATGCCGACTCTGAACGGACCACGCTTTTTGCATACATAGTCGTACAGAATTGAGCACAACTGATTTTCCAAAATTTGTTGAATTGAGATAAACGACCCTTGTCTCCTGCAAAAGCCACTTCTGCATGTTACCCAACAAATTTCTATTTTGAGTAAATGAAATTAAAACTATAAAGGTGTTCCTTTGTGTCATTGTTTTACAACCTTATTTATTGAAGATGTAGATTTTTAAGTAAAAACATGCACCAGTAGCATTGTTTCTTACATTTAAGTCTTGGTCACTGAAGGTTACTGGCCATTTAAATCTTGGTACATTAAAGGTTAAAGGGAGCTGAGCACATCAGCTCAATTGATTATCGCTGACAGGCAGCAGGTCCAGATACCTCTTTGTGATCCTGTTTATACTTTGTCGCATAGCCCTTGTTGTTTCCTCTGCATTTTTCTTTTTCCGTGGCATGTGGCAATAGAAAGCTAGGACCCAGGTCATCATTGAGGTCTGAGTGGATAAAGGTCAACTTTGGTCAGAGGGACAGCACAAAGACTGTTGGTTTGGAACCTGCAGAGGCCATATTGCTTGAAGTAGAAAAAGAATGAATATTTAAGTTGTATAAGATGGTTCTGATACATTGATATGTAAGGTTTTATGCATTTGTAGTGAACTCAACTTTTAACATTACTAAGTAGCAGAACTAAAATTCAGTTTATTGGTTTTTTAATGTTGTAATTGCTTATGTTTATAGTCTTGCCGTTACATCTGTTTGGGCAATTTTATATTGAGAGTCTTTGTTGTTTGGCAGAGCTCACTGACAGGGTGTAAGCCAGAGTTGGTGGCCGAGATGCGGACGCGAGGCAAGGTAGATTTCAGAGTATATGGGTCATATTTTACTGCCACTGGGAATTGTGGCATCATTCTGCTTGCTTTTGGTGTGTGTTTACTAGAGCAGCTTGTCATCAGTGGAGGTGACTACTGGATGTCCTACTGGCAAGTACAGATCCCAGGCAGGACACTGCCAATGGTTTGATTAGTACCTTTCAATATAAAGCGCAAGAAAATGGCTAATGCTTACAAGGAAACATACCACATTTCCGTTATAAATTTCAGTCAGTTAAAGATAATTGGAAAACAATTTTTGTTTACTATGAACACCAAAACAATAATGTAAATAAATATTGTGGTAAAATATCAAGTTATTAGGTCTTACAGCAGGAGATATATAGTTGCTAGTGTATTATAAAGTAAGAAGCTCTTTACATTCATCCTACTGTATACATTTTTCATTACATTTTCTGAGATGAAATGCATAAAATGTGAAGGCATTCTGTTCAATTGGAAATTATTTGTGCAAGAATTATGAAAAATACTCATTGTACTAGGTGTTTGCATTGGGTATTCTGAAACCTGCATCTTTATGTGAAAATAAATAAAAGGTAATATGTCAAGAGTGTTAGCTTTGGCAAGTTTTGATATTAGCCCTTAATCTACCTTAGTACATGTGTGAAAAATGTGAGTTTTATTGGTGACAATATGGACCTCTCATTATTATTGGAATCCTTTGGTCTTACCTTGGGAATAAAAATTTTTTTTGCCAGATTTGTGAGCACACTGGCAGATCTCCATTTGAGCTAATCAACAAGTAGGATGACAGTTTTGAGGTATTTTTAGGCATACTGCATAATTTTTAATATTCTGTAGAAACTTAATCTCTGCTGAAGATTGCTGTCTTCTGGGTTGTTGCGCTGTGTAGTCTGGTTGATGTTAACCAACATTTCAGAGGTCATACTGCCCTGATGATGGAGGCAGTATGACCTCTGAAACGTTGGTTAACATCGACCAGACTACACAGTGCAACAACCCAGAAGACAGCAATCTTCATGCTCACTGCTGTGAAAACCTCAAATTTTAATCTCTGCTGCCTGTAATTTGCTTACATTTTAGAAACAGTATGAAAAATTGGTTAAAATTTAGAACAAAGTGATTTGGACATATGTTACTGCTGATTTCCACTGAATTCTTTTGAGAACACCAAAATTCAAGATTTTAATAACCACTGTATTGTCTACTTTTAGGTCTAAAGTGGAAGAACGTCGTTTGATTTTATCTGAAGCTGGCATTGACTCGTTACACAATGTGACAGTGGTAGTTATGAATGACACCATTACAGGCTCAACTGAATGGGGCTGGCTGCCAAGTACAGAGACTTGTATATACGTATATTCTGGCTTGGTAGCTTCTCTTGTAGTATTATCTGTATGTAGTGTGATGTGCTTCTTCACGATGTGTATGAGGGCTTCGATCAGTCTTCACAATTCCATGTTTGCCAGCCTCACTCGTGCTACCATGTGGTTCTTCAACAACAATTCATCAGGTATATGAGATATTTTAGACTACGTACAGTGTTGGACCCCATATCTGGCATCCCAAATCCTGAAGGGCCTAAAATTTATATTTTTCACAATGTTTTTAGTGGGCATTTTCCTATGCTTGTTATGTTTAAAATTGTCACTTTGTAGTTCAATTCGATTCCATGTGCTAGTGGTGCCACTGTTGATAGTCTTCGTACTGCTAGTAGAAGGAAGCTTGCTTGTTTGCAATTGTTTAGTCAGTGCTTTGGGGGGAAAAAAAGAGTTCTGAGGAGTACAAAAATATACAGAGGATGCAGTTGTCACTCTAAAACAGAAAGTCAAGTTATTAATAAAGATCCAAAATCCATAAAATTCTATGATCTGAAAGTCCATAGTTCTCACGCTTTCTGGATCAGGGGTCCGGTACTATATTAACAATTTTTTTATATATCTCATATTTAGGAATGTCTGACTGGATTGGAAGGGTGTACTCAAATGGTGTTCATATATTTGACTACCTGATTGGCCTTGATGTTTTTTTATTTGTATTTACAATTCTGTTGTTATGAAGAGGGCTGTCTTCTGGGTTGTAGTGCCATGTAGTCTAGTACAAGTTTACCAATGTTTCTGAGGTACTTGCTGCCTCCTTCATTAGGGTGATAATGGAGGCAGTATTGAAACTAAGTTTTCCTGGCATTACTGCTTTCCTTTATTTTGTTAGTAAATTTCATTCATATTTATTTAGATGTTCTTTGTGCTTGTGTGTAACTGAAGAACACATGGGTCCATTCATGCCTCTGTTAGTTTTGTCTTTCAGCCGAGATGTCTTGCCGTCTACATGTTCTGTCTTATAATAACTTGAGAACGGCTGATCATATTTCCATGAAATATGGCATGGAGATTATGCCATTAGAGGCTAATGCAAACTCCTACTTCTTAATTTTCTGTAATTGGTAATACCATCATGATGTGATCAAAGTCATGAGTTGGAAAGATGATGTTGCCATTATCTATGAACCTTTCTCTTGCACATGAAGTCCCTGTTAACGTTTCCCACGGTGTCGACCTGTGGACATTTAATAAGCGGAGAATGTCTGGACTAATATTAATGAAATTTGGTGTGGATGTTATGCCACTGGGTGCTGCTACTCCAAACTCATATCTCTTAATTCCATACACTTGGAAGGACCAACATGAAGGATGCTGAACATGGGGATGATCCTCAACCATGATGCCTGCCAATGATCTCGATTACAACTGAATCATCTTTCAATGTTCATGTGAATTATTAATGCTGCAGTCTGTCATTGGCTTGGTTACCTAACGTAATATATTGAATAGGATTTGAGGTTATCGTGGTGGTGAGTCTGAAGATGGCTGTCTTCTGGGTTGTTGTGCTGTCTACAGTCTACACGATGTTACAACCCAGAAGATAGCCATCTTGTAATATATTGAATTGTTATATTGTCATGGTAACGTAAGACTGTTCTTTTGAAGAAGTGGATTATTGAGCACTCTAAATAATGAATTATAGCATTTCACTGATGTGTGCATTAGTCTGTGTGTGTATGTGTGTATGTATATAATTTCTGCAAATTAAGGCAGTGTGAATTTATGAAAAGAGTAACAATAGCAAATGGAAGGTTGCTTTTGTTTTTAATTGCTTTTCTTGTTTACAGTTAAGAAGAGAATGTTGAGCAGTGTGTGGCATAAAGAACATCTTTGGAACTTTTGTGTACTCCAAACAGTACTCCTTTCCAATTGTGTTTCTCTTTTGTGGCTGAGCATGCATTTGTTGTACTATTAGCTTGTGTGTGTGTGTGTGCATATGGCTATATATGAAGAATGACATAGGAATCAAATTTTTATTTCCTTTGTCTTTTATTAATTTCAGGTCAGATACTGAATCGTTTCTCAAAGGATATGGGGTCAGTTGATGAAATTTTGCCACAAACATTGGTTGATTGTGTACAGGTAAGAAGGTTTTCATTATTTTAATTAAAGTGAAGTAGTATGTTTGATGAGCTTGAAACAATTATGATGGTGGTGAGAGTTACCACACGTGATCTACCATTGCAGACTTGAGTCATGTTTAAGGGAAATTTGAAAATTAGTATGGCCCATTTTACACTCTTAGAATTTAACTATTTTTTGTTCTTTTTCTGCAGATGGGTTTGTCGCTGTTGGGTGCTGTAATAGTTGTGGCATTAGTGAACATCTGGATGCTAATACCTACAGTATTTATGTTTTCACTTTTCTTTCTGCTAAGATTGTACTTCTTGGCCACATCACGCAGTATCAAAAGGCTTGAGGGAATTAGTAAGTTGACATTAATTTTAATGTGTTCTGCTGTGTTGCATAAAATGGTTGACTGCTTTATCAATAAACTTTACAATTTTTGGGTGTGAATTTCTAATATACAATATACATTTATGCAAAGAGTTCCCAAGGTAGATTAATTCATACCTTTTTTAATGTTATTATTTTTATTTTATGCCATGATGTTTGAGGTATTTTGACAGTGAAAAGAAGTCAAGCCTTTGCATTGCTGTTTGTGTCACAGCTCTGCATCATTAATCCTTTCAGTATCAACCCAAGAACGTTCTTGTGCATGCTATTTGCATTGTGTTAACCTGAGTAAGTACTTAGGCACTGTATTGTTTTTACATTTATATTCATTCTCACATCACGAATACATCATCATGTATTGCTGGCTGTTACAAACACGAAGGATTAAATTTTGTATTTCCACTTTTTTGTCTATGAACAGGCATAAAGAATAAAGAGTACTGACAAGTGGTCAGTTTATTTCCACCATAAAGTAGTTAAGATGGCTCTTCAGTCAGGTTATGACGTAGAAAGGGTAAAAAGTGCAAACGGACCTTGATAGATTATGATTAGTGAATCCTAACTAAATCCATGGAACAGAGACCGTGAGAAGTTGAAGGTCACTCATCTGCTTGTAACTTTAATGAAACTAGAGATTTATCCTTACACATGCTACATATCCTACCTGTGTGATCTTCCTTGATTTGATCAGACTAAAAAATGTTAGTGAAGAGTACAAATTATGAAGCTTCTCTTTGTGTTATTATTTTCATCCTGCTGTTACTTCTGTGCTTCTGTTCTGCATATTATCATCACCTTTTTTTAAGCATATCTCTTATGTTCTCTTCTTGGGTCAGATAAGATTTACATTAAAATAAAATAAATAAATAATATTAATAAATAATATAAATAATGACGTAAAACTATGTTTTAATCTTTGGGTTTACAGATAGAGGAAAGGTGAAAATGTAAATGTATATGGTAGCATCCTCCAAATTTAATCTGCTCTTAACTTCTTTGTGATTGTTATTTTTATTTGTAGCTGTCATTTCTAAATGTTTGAACTTTGCCACATATGATTCTCTATTACAATTTTCTCTTGCATGATGGTAACAGCATAAGTACATATGTACTTAGTTTTTTCTGCTTTCATTTCTGCACCAACCATCTTACCAACATATAACAGAATTGCTGTTTTTCTTTATGGTTTTTGCCATTTAACTGGTACAGTGCTCAGACTAATATTACCAGATTTGGGCTCGAGAAAGTAGGATTGTCTAGTGCCTTCCTTAGAACTGAAATGGCATTCCACCTTTTCCCATTTTATTCATAAAGAATATTTTACTATTGTATTACATCATATATTAGGTGTTTAGTATGAGCCGGCATAGCTCATTTGACTGGATGACCAGGGTTCGATCCCCTATGGGGGCAGAGGATTTTTTTTCTAGCCTCTGCCCACCCAGCTTCCTGTCCAATGGGTACCAGGGTCCTTTCCCGGGGGTAGAGCACGGCTGGGGCATGATGTTGACCGCTCACCATCACCTGGTGCTGAGGTCAAGATAGAGTAGAAGCTGTATCACCTTTCCCCCCAAGCACCTGCGTGGCATATAGTGGGACAGATTTACTTTTTTATTAGGTGTTTAGTTCTCAGTTATATTATAAAGGTCCATGTTTGCGAGTGTGCGCATACAGTTTACATGTATTTCTTATGTTGGCAGCAAAGAGTCCAGTATTCTCACACCTTAGTGCATCACTGCAAGGTCTAAGCACAATTCGAGCACTTGGTGCACAGACCATGTTGGAGAAAGAGTTTGATAGTCACCAGGTCAGTTCAGCACATTTTTGCAGTCAGAATCCATGGTTTAATTCCTGTGTCACTGTCTTTATAAATCTGAAGCTACTTAGTACAGTTAATTTACATTTGGCCAAGTTAATAAGAATAAGAAATGACCATGTGACTGGAAAGCATAATTAATTTTTAAATTAAAGTTCTTAGGTGTTCTTTACGCTTGATCGTAGTAAAGAACACCTTGTGGGCCTGTCCATGTCTGTCTGTCCTCCCAAGCAGCAAAGCAATCCCAGGGCCCCAACCGCCCAGAGATTTAGTCATGGCGTTAACTTGACTGGGGCTCTTTCTGCCAGGTCTTTGCGCCCTAGATTTGTCGCATTTTGGGGCTATGCCCGCAAGGCTTCTCCCCATAGCTGAACCCTGCCTTCCCTCAGGCCTTGCTATGTGCTTTAAGCCTGCTAATGTATCACTTCTGTAAATTAAGGTGAAAGAAGTAATGTTAGAAAATGGAAGCTGGCTTTTGTTATGTAGTGAAATACAGCTGTAATGGTAAAATTATTTTTTTACTTCATTGGTTTTTTTCTTTTGTATTTCTTCTGATGTGAATTCCAGTTCTCTGTTATTGTCAGAACATCTGGGTAGTCTGTGTTACAGTGAATTATTATCAATGATCAGGACTTTTATGTATCTAAAAATAACTTCCATCACATCCCTTCCAGTCTGTAAACATAAAATTTATTGGATCTACAGGCCTAACATTCAAATTGAATGCAGCCATCACTTCCAGGCTCCTGTTTGGAACTGCATGACTACCATCAAGCACTACAATATTTTCCCAATGCAAGTTAAGTATCACTCCATAAGAAGAATTAAATCAACTTACCTTTTTTTTAGCAGTTCCTGCCAGGAGCCAGGATGTGACAACTGCATTCGACTTTATTAGTAAACACACTGTTTATGTGTACGTAATGATGCTGGACGTCATGTGTGTGATTGAACCAGTGCCTTCTGCCTTTTGACCAGTCTGTCGTATAACTTTTGTACTTTGAAATGTAGTTTATGTGCGAGATTCCAAGTTCTCATGGTAGTGAGTGTGAAGATGGCTGTCTTCTGGGATGTTACACCATGTAGTCTGGCAGTATTTTTCTGATGTTTTGGAGGCAGCAAGCACCTTTGAAACATTGGTAAACTACTTCTTGACTACATTGCACAATATCCCAGGAGAGTGTTGTCTTCAAATTCAATTTAATTTTTACCAAATGTGAGGTGCCGAGGTACCAAGTGGAAATGGTAAACCAATAAACATTTTTCATTCTGTTTATTTATTTTTGTTTTATGGTAACAGGACTTACACTCATCAGTGTGGTATATATTTGCTGCAGTGACCCGAGCATTTGCTTTATATCTTGACAGTGTCTGCCTCATATATATGACCTGCGTCACTCTCGGCTTTCTCGTCATGGGTGAAAGTGAGTTCAATATTTCGCATTCATAGTTTTCTCTGTGAGTTTATTTTAATTTTGGAGTACAGTGTGTATGAACATTAACTCTGAATTTCACACATTTTTGTCTTTATAATTATAGTGTAGTTTTATCTTTGAATGTGTATGCATTCAATTTTGAAAGCTTTCGAAATGACAAAGAAACAGTAAATAGACAAAATAATAAATAGTGACGATTGAAGAGTCTGAAATTTGAAATGTTATTTGATTTCAGTACAGTTTTAGTTTAACTTTTTTAAAGTTCAAATGAAGAAACTTATTTATGTGTTGTAAGCACCTGCACCTTTTGGCATAGCTTGTATTTTCTCAAGAGTTTTGTTCATAGAGTACATTGCATTCTGAACATTATAATAGCTTTGGTTACACAACCATCACATAAGTGGAAACATTCTTCTTCTATTTGCAACAAAATATTCCACATATACACCTGTTAACTTTGTCAAATTTTTCTGTCAGTCTGCTTGTAATAAGTCAAGAACTGCTAAATGGATTTTCATGAAATTTTATGTCGGGAATGTCATTTGTGGTCTTGCGGGTTGTGATGCTGTGTAATACAATATGTGGTTACCAGTATTTTAGAGAAACATATCACTTCTGTAAGATTCGAGGTTTTCACAGCGGTGAGTATGAATATTTCTGTCTTCTGGGTTGTTGCGCTGTGTAGTCTGGTCGATGTTAACCAACGTTTCAGAGGTCATACTGCCTCCATCATCAGGGCCAGACTACACAGCGCAACAACCCAGAAGACAGAAATCTTCAATGTAAGATTAGTTATAAATTCACAACATTTTTAATAGTTATAGATGGAAATTATTGTGTTACAACATTAACAGTTTTGAGGAGTTATAATTTAGGTTTCATACTTGCTGTGATGCCAAATGTTTTGATTACAGGATACTATGGAGGAGATGTGGGACTTGCAATTACACAAGCAATTGGATTGACAGGACTTATCCAGAAGGGTATACGTCAGTCGGCAGAGTTGGAGAACCAGATGACCGCTGTGGAACGTGTGTTGGAGTATTCGAATTTAGAAAAGGAACCTCCATTGGAGTCAGATGCTGGTGAGGCCACTAAAATGTTGAAAGTTTAACTTTAAAAAAAATAATATGCAGTTCTACTGAACGTTTTCCATTCCCTTTGCAGCTTCTTACATCTGATATAAAAATGTCAAAGTAATGAATACAAAAGTGTTCACTCGATGTACATATTCTTATCAGATCTATAGAGTCAACACATAATGACTGCGCCTTGTTGTGATGTTTTACAAAGAGTGTGGAAGACAGAACATTAAAATGAAAGTGATAAGTGATGTTTAGGTAAGGCCCTGTTAATGGACAGAGTCACAAGGCAGTGTGGATGCAGAGGTATGGCAAAGGACCTGTATTTCCTCTACAAGGTCGAGAAACTTTTCTGAGATAAGAGAGTTGGAGAAGCATGCTGTTTTTTAAACAAAAGTGAGAAAATGTACTCTGGTGGATTACATATGTTGCCCTCGGTGGACTAGTGGTTAGCGTGCTTGCCACTGGATCCAGGGTTCGCTGGTTCAAAGCAGGCCGAGGTCGATGGTTTTTTAAGGGTGATAAAAATCTGTAGCACAACTTCCTTTGGAGTGGAAGTATAGCCTGCAGTCCCATGTTGTGGATTTGAAGCGTGTAAAAGAACCTTAGGAGCATGAACGAGATGTTACACGAGCAAAATTCAGCGGCCGTTTCTCACCTATGTCTCTCCTGTTTCTCTGCTAGATGGCTCTAGCAGACAAAATCAGGATTGAGTAGAAATTGTGCAGAGGCAGTGTGCTTGTCACTCAGTACTCACAAATGCACGTTTAAAAGACTAAGAAACCTCCGAAAGGAGTCTGCGAAGACCCACACTGAGTTGTAGAGCCACAGGAAGGAAAGTGGAGTACATATATTTTCCAAATAATTATTTTCTGTTTTGCATCCCTCTTGGCCTTGCAGTTTATTTATTACAGATATAAGTCTACTATTCAAAGCTTTGCGCTGCTCTGTCATGTCCATAGTCTGTTTATATTAATGTTATAAGTGCTTACATTTAATATTTTTTTGGATTAGATTTCAGATTTTCACTGCATTGAAAGTTTAGATTTTGGTCTTCTGAATTGTGACCTCATGGTTCAGAGGAACGTGGAGCTCCATTATCAGTGTATAAGTGTGTTTTGCTGCTGTGTGCAAGGGATTATATTAAGAAGGGTGAGTGACTGGGGCGAAAGAGAACAAGAAAATTAGCAAATTAGAGCTGTGGATGGGGGAGATAAGTGGCCTTAATTAGCTATATTTTATGCATGTTATGCTTTAACAGTGTTAAAAAATTTGTAAAATTTGGGCATCCTATAAATCAGGAGTCATAAGTAACTGATATCATACCTTCTGGGGCACACTTCCAGTACCAAATTCTATTAAAATCTGTCAGTAATTTGAGAAATTATACGTGCGCACACTGAAGAACATAGCTTCATTATGTAATCATTTTATTCAATCTGTACAGATTATTCATACTAATATAGCCTAATTCTCTTGAGGTTGCAGACAAGAAACCAAAAGATGATTGGCCATCACAAGGAGAAGTAGTATTTGATCGAGTTTTCCTTGGCTACTCCAAGGAAGGACCATTTGTCTTGAATAATATCAACTTCTTCATCAGACCAGCTGAAAAGGTGATGCAAATCTATCTAGATATATTTTAATGTTCAGTTCAGAAGATTTTATTTAGTAGTTTATCAAGAAATTAAAAATCATAAATGCAATTAACAGTAGATGCTTGGGCAGTGCTTAAATAATCTTAGATTTTGTTTCCCCTTCTTAACTTCTTCATAGCCATATTTTCATGTTATCCTGTTTTTTATGTAATTATTAGCATCTCATCAAAAAGCATAATCCGATCTAGACAGCACACAGTACTTATTGTCTGTGGGTCTTTTTCCCCTAATTCAGGTGGGCATTGTGGGCCGCACTGGAGCAGGTAAGTCCTCCCTTATCACAGCTCTGTTCCGTTTGGTGGACCTGACTAGGGGCTCAATCCAAATCGATGGTGTGGACATTGCTTCAATTGGACTCCATGATCTACGATCCAAGATCTCCATAATCCCACAGGAGCCCACCCTGTTCTCTGGAACTCTTCGCAGCAATCTGGACCCATTTGAACAGTACACAGATGTTGCACTGTGGGCTGCTCTGGCTCATGTGGAACTGAAGCAGGTCGTGGAAGAGCTACCTGCTGGGCTGAGCCACAGAGTGTCAGAAGGCGGGACCAACTTCAGTGTGGGACAGCGCCAGCTCCTGTGTCTTGCCCGTGCCATCATCAGGAACAACAAGATTCTGGTGCTAGATGAAGCTACAGCTAATGTGGATCCACAGTGAGTGCTTCCTTAATTTTTTTAGTTAAATAAAGTTAATGAAGACTGCTGTCTTCAGGATTATGATGCCTTATGGTCTGGTAGAAGTTTACCAGCGTTTCAGAGGTATTTTTTGCCTCCGTCATGAGGGCAGTTATCTTCATACTTGCCATCATGATAACTTCAGATCCTGCAAATGCAATTGATGATGGAGGCAGCAAGTACCTCAGAAGTGTTGGTAATCTTCTACCAGACTACACAGTGCTACAGCCCAGCAGACAGCCATCTTTGTCCTTGTCAACATAATCTGTTATACCACAGTGTTACGGAAACTGGCTCTGTTTCCGTCTTAAGGCGAGAGGCGCCTGCTCGGTTGGGTCCGTCGATAGAGCTAGTCTCCGTCACTGGACCAGTGTACTGATTTCCTTGCACTGCACAGAAAGCATGCTGTGGTAGCCTCAACTGACATGTTGCTGACTGGTCCTTGTGGTCCCTTCTCTACTTCTTTCAGTTTTTTATCCCACCAGTATATGTTGTTTTCATGTGTGGTGTTTCATTAAATATGCAGTGATACTTAACATCACTCAGATAACTGACTTGCATTTTGTTTGCCATAACACATTGCACTTTCCTGTGTGCAGGAAACATGACTGCTGATTGATGTGCTCTGTCTTGGCCTGATCCTTGCACATTTCATGTGTGATTTCCTTTATTTCCTTTCTCCAATAGAAACTAAGAGGACTTCTCTTTTGGTAGCTGTTTCATTCATATTTCTGTCATGTGTAATTATGAAATGACAACACTTCAGAATCTCACCATGATTATATTGTGGCTTGTGCCTAACTCCCCTCCCTGGCTAGTGGATGTGGGCTATGGGTGTGGCCATCATGGAATGTTCCAGATGGAGTATTCCCCTTGCAGAAAGGAGAACTTTCGGGAAAGGGAACCTTTGGGATTCTTGGCCTGGAACGTTCCACGAATGGGCCGCCCGATATAAAATGTCGTCTGCCCGAGTGCTAAGGGATTATCATGGATCAGAGGTGACAGTGGCAAATAAGGCGGCATTGAACAGCGAGTGAAGCAGTGAGTCAGTGAGACAGAGGGTACGGTGACAGCAAGATGGTGAAGTGTTGAGTGAAACAGAAGTGTGGACAGAGCTGAGTGCATGTCACATAGTTGTAGAAATAGATACTTCAGAACTGTATTGGGAGAATTGCCTGTGTGTGTAGACTCTGTAAACTGATTTATTCTCAATAAATCAAGGTTGACATAGAGCCCAAGCAATAGTTGATAGTCATCGACATAACAATATGAACATGGTGTATATGTGTGCAAAATCTGTTATTCTGTCTTAGGTACTTTTTGCATTAGTATCTGGTTCTCTGTATGCATTTCAGAACTGATGAATTGATTCAGGCAACAATTCGTCACAAGTTTGCTGACTGCACGGTGCTGACCATTGCTCATCGTCTGCATACAGTCATGGACGCCGACCGTATGATTGTCATGGATGCTGGATCTGTTGTGGTGAGCCTTGCCTTGGCCATTTATAAATCGGTCCCTAGGTTATTCCTGTGTTACTTCAACCTTAAGATTATTAAAGAAAATATATATAGTCATCATATGTGCACGAAGGACAACTTCATAAGATTCATATTGTATAAGTAACAATGAGTGTATGTTGATTGTACTTTTACCTCTTAAAATTAATCAAATAAGGACATTGAAATAAGTTAGACATGTGACCCACAGAGAGAAATCAAGAAATGTAGGTAGTATTGTGGCAGGAAAATCTTGAGGAAAATGATCAGTTGGGAAACCAAAGCACAAATAGTTAAACTTTATAGTGAATCTGGTTGTGAAGCTGTAAGTTGAATTAAGTGGCTTTGAACAGCCTCAAGTGCTAAGCCCTCATATGATAATGAGCTTTGGGGTTCTATAACAGCAGAGCATTTTTTGGTTAGATTAATATTTGATGGCTGCCCAGAAGACAGTGATCTTCTTACATGTTGCTGTGAATTTCTCTTATCTCACCAGATTAATACTTATTGATTGCTCTTAATTTAACATGGCCATTGCCTGCAGGAATGTGACCACCCATATTTGCTGCTGAAAAACAGGAGTAGTTTCCTGTCTCAGATAGTGCAGCAGACCAGTCATCCTATGTCGGAGTCACTGTTCACAATGGCACAGAACGTAAGTACTATCATATGCAAGTGACATTGCAAGTTCGTTTTCTGTTTGATGATTGAAACTTTTTTTTTTTTTGTTCTCCTTTTACTGAAATCTTGTTACAGTGGTTGTCGGTTTTTCCCACATGTAGTGTTTATTTTCCATGGCCCTAATGAAAATCCATAAATAATGTAATGTCTTGGGCAGACATATCAGGTCCCTGATGATGATGACTGAGATGGCTGTCAAAATGTTGGTTTTTATGGTCACCTTGCATAGTTGATTGCCCGCAAAGACTTCATTCAGTTTATAACCACAAAAGCTATCATGCATCATAAAATTGTAGTTTTGACTATCATGTAGACTCCTTCTTATATCCTTACTGCTTTAGATTTCTTTATTTTACCACTTTTCGTATTTGTTATAGAGTTTTTCAGATGATCTGTATTATCAGTATGAATGTTGCTTAGTATCTGAAATTCTTTACTCTTTATGTAATGTTCAACTTCTTACATCTCTGTGAAGCACCTTACACATAATCCATCTGGTTGTGTGTGTGTTTCACATTAACACGTCACTAAACTCTTAATTCCAGAGCTAAATTCCAGTGAGCAGCCCCATAGTATAGGGATTTAAATACCAGATTCCCATATGGTAAAGGTTATTATTTTCTTTTAGTTTCATGTTAAAATAATTTGTATTACCATCAAAAGACATAAAGGAATATGCAGTGAGGATAAAGATAAAGGCATGTACTTATTCCCTGTAGGCCGGATCTTTATTTTTGCCACAGTGTCCAGACTGGTCCCACCCAGCCTTCAAAAATTAATTCTCGACTTCTCTCAAATTTATTACTGTCTAGGAAGGTGTTCAATGTCTTATTTGTGGGCGTAGGCATTGGAGTAAATATAATATCCAGTTAACTTTAGTGGTTATAATGTGTATGTAAATTGCTTCTGTCTAAAAGTGAGGAAGTTGCCAAGTAAGAACACAGGTCAGTTTAATGTTTTATGAGTGCTTCAATTCTGTATTTCAAAGGATAATTTTTTTCTTTCCTCCCATGTAAGAATTTTGCATAATATTTTGGAATTGTTTTATCCGTTGAAGAATCATTATTGATATGCATCTTAGTTCTTGGTTTGAATTTTGGTATTTCTTACTGTGGGGTTTGGTGGCATCTTGAATATTCCATCATGTGATTTTAAAACGTTATCTCCTTTGGACATCGGTTTTAGTTTTATCGCCTGTTTTCTGGCCTTCTTTCACGGTCTCTGGCTTCAGTATATGCAAGGTTATAGGTACAAGGTCTTGTATACTTTTTTTAATTGTTAGGAGTGGTTTCTTTGTTTGAAAAACCACTGTTGTCTGGAAATATGGACTAGCTCTATTGGTTGGTACCAACATAGTATGCTCTACCTGAAAATAGGGACAGATTCTTGTCTTCAGAATGTAATTTCTTACTTAAGATTGTAAAAATGAACCACCTGTCTGTCTCACTTTGCTATTTGCTGAAATTCAGTGTACCACTGTTGTGAAAGTGAATACAGATGGAAATTATAGCAAAAAATACTGTCAACTGGGTAATGTTAATACAACTTTATAATTTTGCTGGTATGGTTCAGAGATTTAGTTTTTGTTTAACATAATCTGTTGGAAAGTTTTATGCCTCTAGATTTTGAATATTGTATAGTATTGAGTTCTTGTAATTCTTTTTTCTTCTCTTTTTTTCAGAGCTACAAGAAAAGTACTGTCTCACAATCATGATAGAGGGACACCACAGGAAATGGAAATCCAAGTGTAACGTGAAAAATAAGATCTCACGTGAATGACAGGGAGACATCTAGTCTCAATTTCCTGTGTCTTTTAATATCTCTTTCTATCCAATTTTGCATGCAATGAACATATTGCTACAGTTATTAATACAATAGTTTCTTTGTAATAAATATTTCAGAACAGTAAAAGAGCACAAAAAATAAGTTGTGATTGGATCAATATTTATATGTTACCTACTGTTTTCATTTGACCTTGAATTTTATCTGTCATGGCTGAATTGTCTGAAAAGCTTAACTTTAATGCTGTTTAGAAGTTATTTTGATTTTGGTTGAGGTTCAGTTTTGAAGTATGAAGAAACACATTTTATTACTTGCCATGCACACAAGACAAAAGTGTTTAGAATATGTATGATTCTTGGAAACAGGCTTCCAGCACCCAGTCCTTCTGGAATAAATGGAAGAATGTTTGGTTTAATATCCAGCAAACTGAAATGTGTTTAAAACAAAATTTATAGAACTGAATAACACAGACATCTTGTGTTGTATTCCTTTGATATGATCATATTCTTTTGATAAAACATTTGTCCATTTGTAAATTAGACTTGCTGACTATATTTTCTGATCTCTTATGATGTGTAGGTATCGAGCATTCCTGATTTTGGAAGAGCTGTGCAACAGACCGTCTTAAATCAGTGTTTGAATTGTTACTTTATTACATAAATTACAAGGTAGCTCAGTCAGTATAGTGACTGGCTACAGGCTGGACAATCTGGGTTTGATCCCTGATGGGGGCAGAGGATTTTTCCTGTAGCCTATGTGTCCTGACTGGCTCTGCGGCCCACCCATCATCCTGTCTAATAGATACGAAAGTCCTTTCCCAGGGGTAAAGAGCAGCTCGGGCGTAACGCTGATCACTCGCCCCCATCTAGTGCTGAGGTTAAGACCGAGTAGGAGCTATATCACCTCACTTCTGCTACCAGGGAGTCAATTAATTAGTTATAAAATAACATTCAGGGTTGTAGATAAGATATATGAAGATAATTATAATATGTTTATAATTATGTTTACAACAACAAATTTTGATGAACCAAATTCAAGTTCATTGAGGAATGTTGACTAAATGTTTTTCATGCTTTACCTGATTCATTCTTGGTGAATGAGCATCTAGTACTGTGAAATAAATAGGCTACAACTTTTTGCTTTCCAATTCACTGTACTAGATAACCTCTCATTTCTTTAACAGTAAACAAGGTTGGAAAGTGTGTTCTGTATGAGAACACACATATTATCCTCGTGCATTCTTTGCAGTGTGCATTTTGAGGTATTGAATCACCCGTGTTCGATAGTTCACACATGGTCAGATTGCAGCACCTCAGTGTCTACCCCACAAATTTCTGCAACACAGTAGTGATGGCTGATATTTCTGAAATCTGAGCAACCTCTGATATATCCAGATGCAGCCAATGCAGTTTAAAAAGATGGAACTTAAAGAACCTGCTGTAAACAGTGGTAGTACTGTTCCCACAGTGAATGCTACCAAGATTGACTGCCCTCTAATGGCATGCTGTTCATGCCAATTTTCACATAAATTTGTCAGTTTCTATAAAAATTAGTCTGAAATCAAAATGGGACAAATATATGTAACATACCAATAGGGTTCTTTGGGAGCTAGGAATGTTGAGAAGATAAATGGAAAAGGACTTTGGAAGAAGAAGGAGAGACTTGGGTGATGAAGCGAAGAGAAGGACAAATGAAAATAGATGTTGGTTTTCTGGGTTATAATGCCATGTGTACTTGTTGGTAGATACCTCCACATGGCATTATAAGTCAGATGACTGACGTCAACATCTTCTCCTCCATGAGAACCTCAAATCTTATGAATGAAAATGGATTTTTGATGAGAGGAATACTAACTAACTAACTTGATGGCTTACCAAACCCAAAGGTTCATCACTGAAGTAACCAAAGCCCTCCACTGGACCCTGTCCTGGGCCAACAAAATCCAGTCTCCTTCAACTCCTATCTCCCATAGATCCTACCTGACATTATCCTCCCATCTACGTATAGGTCTCCCCAGAGGTCTCTTCCCCTCAGGCTTCCCAACCAACACCTGGTGCACACCTCTTGTCCCATCCATGCCCACTACATGCCCTGCCCATCTCATTCTTCTTGACTTAATCACCCTGACAATACTGGGGGAGTACAAATTTTTAAGTTTGTCATTATGTAGTTTTCTCCATGCCCCATCGTCTTCTCTCCTAGGCCCAAATATCCTCCTCAACACCCTATTCTCAAACACCTGCAATCTATGTTCCTCCCTCGGAGTGAGAGACCATGTTTCGCACCCATACAAAACAACAGGTAGAATTATACTTTAATTTTCAGGTTGATGAGAGGAATACTGGTAAGCAACACTAAAAAGACATGAAAACAAATTACAGACATGGATGTTAAGTTACTACTCATTCATACTAATGCCAATCCCACAGGTCTTCAACTTTTCTAGGGAATTTTAAAGATGTAAGTGATTTGAAAACAGTTAGCTTAAGAAGGATACCACATTTAAATTTGAGAATTCTAGAATAGTTGATGAAAGCATTAAGGATTAAACAGTGTTTAGGAATGACACAGTTCAAATTTAGAAGTTGGCTAATGGTATTGTCCCAGCATCATGCGCATCTGCCTGATTGATAATAAATAAGGGGTAAAGATAATAACTTTGAATTCACCCATTTTGATTCACCATTAAAAGTGATCAAACTTTGATTTTCATTTCATCGTGATGTCTGTACTGACTAAATTATGATTTGATCGTAATATGATCATCTTCAGGTGTCTGTATGTGGGATATTGTAGATTGTTGAAGTTGATGTGAATATGAAAAAAACAGCAATATTGGTTAAATGGTTAATGCCATTGGATAGAAGTTATTAAGGGAAAAATTAACTTAAGACTGAAATTAAAATGTATTTTTAACCTTGATAACTTATATCCAATGGTATAACTATTTTAACTACTAGTGTTTTATTATCATATGCACGTAATCTTCAAAAGTCAATAGTAACCTATACGCAACCAATTGAAGATGGTCCTGTTGGGATTAAAACATGCAGGATAATCATCATTTAAATAAACACCAAAATAGTTGTGTGGACGGTGCTACTGTGTTATTATTTAATTTGCACAGTGTTATTATTTCAAAACTGATGGCCAATCAGAAGGTGAGTGAAAGCCAGAAGTAGTTGGCAAACAACGCGTTGCCGTGGTCTAATGGTTATTACTCCTGCTTCTTATTCGGGATGTCCTAGGTTCAAATTGGGTGCAGAATGTGTTGGTGTAGGTCGGCGTGAACGCTGCATAATTTTTAACGAAAACCAGCAACGCCAATTTCCTTGTTTAAATTGACTGCCAGAAAAGTTGAGTCACGGCTAGTTTCGATTCGTTGCTTCTTTTGCGGGTTTAGGAAGAGATGTATACTTGAAAAGTGCAATTTGACATATTAACATTACAACTTTTTGAATACCTGTACATGCAAAATTCTAGTGGGACGAGGCATTGTATTAAAGCGATGGTTAGATTCGCTTGATGTTTTTCGTTATGGAATTATGTGTATGTAAGGAAGGTAACGCGTTATCGAAATAGCTATATTTTGTAGCTAAGATAATTATGAATGTTACTCTGTTGATTTGTTATCCATGGTAATGTAATTAGTTTTATCGTAGAGTTATCACGACGCCTCGAGTTTCCAACCATGTTGCGCAAATTACCTTATTTGCACTTGGCTTAGTCATTTATGTATGTTGATCTGTTGATTTATTTTCCCTGGCAATGGAATTAAAGTGCCTTACATAATTTTATTGTAGTTCTTACGGCGCCTAGAGTTTCTAAGGTTCTTGTTTGGATGTCGGAAACAAAGTCAACAAAAAAGACTTGGTATTTGAAATGTGTAAAATATTCCTCACAATATTATTTGAATTAAACAATGATGTATTTAGTGAAAACCAGATCAAGCGGTCAATCCTTTGGACAGTTGCAAGCATTCTCGGGGAACTGTAGATGACTACTACAGTTTTCACCAGTGTTTGGGCAGCATCCTTGCTGTGGAGTGTGATGTAGTTTTGTAACACAGCAGTAATTGATAATCTATGACGAGTAGTACAAATGTATTTCCAGAGGAATATCGTTTAAAACAGATTTAAACATATTGGTCGAACAAAATCAGATATTTTCAATGTGAGGGTTATTGTGAAATAAAAGAGTGGTTATATTATTGTAAGGAACTTTGTCTGCGAATCGTCAGTTAATGTCATATATAACATTTTAATTGGTGGCACACAATTAGAATACATGGCCACCCCTCATTTACATTTACTGCCAAGGACACACAGTGAAGTTTCGCCTTATTGCATCACAGGTGGAGGTTAGTTTGCATGTATTTGGTGGAAGTGTGTCATTGTTCCACATGTTCGCGGACGAAGAGGTAGCGCTACTGAAAACAGGTGAAATTCACAATGAATGCTGGAGTTAAGAAGAAACTGAGCCCTAATCCCAGGATCAGTGCCAATCCGCTGTCACTCATCACATTTGGGTGTGTTACAAACATTGTGCAATTCTGTCGGTCCTATCTCTGCGTATTAATGAAAGTATTAATCATTACTGTTGCAAGTTGTTTATGCCACTTTAATTTGTTAAGATCTTGCAGTTTTTTGAAGAAAAGGAGAGGCTTGGTTAGATAGCCTACATGAAGTGGGAATGTCATATGAAGAAGAATAATAACAACAAAACAATGTATTCTTGTGATTCGTGTTCTATAAACTTTGTATCATTTTATTTACTTTCAGATGGGTAGTGGACATCTTTAGAAAGGGATACAAGAAAGACCTGGAAATTGAAGACTTATATGAAGAACTTGATGAACATCGGTCTAGTTATTTGGGTGATGAGATCGAGAGGTGAGAGTATTTCCATATTCCTTGGATGGCTTATTTGCACTTGATTTACACAAATGTTCCAGTAATTTTATTACTCTTCGTATTTGAAGTAAAATGCTAGAGGAAATAAATAATATACAGAAATATGATGAAATCCTCTCGGGGGACCAGCCACTTAAATTTGTAACAGAAGTCCATCATTTCAGAGAATGATGTGATGGGTAACCATAGTTTGTTATATATGTGTATAATCAGTGTCTCTTCATGTGTTGTCAATGGCTAATGAGGGTAAGGGGGCAGAGTCACATGAAACCCATCTTTAAACATTTGCTCAGAGCTGCTGTACCTGGAACTTTGTGTCAAAGTGACTCAACCAATGTTGTTTTGAGGAGAAAAAAGAAATGGATAAGAAAAAGTGAAACAGTCATTTATCTGTCGCTGGTCGAGATGTTCCGTCATTTGCAAGGCTTTCGCCCCTCCAGTCGTGCCCCACTCTGTGTAGCTTAAACAAACCCATTACTTGGATGTTCCTTCTTTTGTTCTTGTTCTGCCTCCGTGTCGCATAACATGGCTACGGACCTCTCTGACCTCATCCTGTCTGAGTGTTGCTTAACCATCTGTGTCTTCTGGTGGATGTTGATGAGAGGATACCATGCCTGGTTCAACATAAATCCCTTGTCTCTGTTGAAATTATTGGAGTGCAATCATATTTCAGCCAGAGGTCTTGGTTAGTACTGTGACCTCCAAGTCAATTTTATGTCCATTTTCATTGCTGTGTTCTGCTACCACATGTAACATGCATTCAAGTTGAGATGTGTGTCCATTGACTAGTTAGCAATATATGTACCACTTTGGTGTGAACATACAGCTTCAACATTCTGAATATACAGTATATAGTGAAATGAGAAAACTCTTTAAAATTTTACAATAAAACATTCTCTGTTTGCCTGAGGATTGTGTGCAGTGGGCTGGCTTTGGTGTTAGTGGTGTTGAACCATGCAGTTCTGTTACCATAGTGTTAGTTGTAAGACTTGAGGTTCTCACAGCGGTGAGTATGAAGATTTTCGTCTTCTGGGTTGTTGCGCTGTGTAGTCTGGTCGATGTTAACCAACGTTTCAGAGGTCATACTGCCTCCGTCATCAGGGCGATGACGGAGGCAGTATGACCTCTGAAACGTTGGTTAACATCGACCAGACTACACAGCGCAACAACCCAGAAGACGAAAATCTTCATAGTGTTAGTTATTGGACAAAAGAAGCCTTGTATTTTATCTTCTACAACTGGAACACATACATTGGCTAAGTGACTTGTAATTGCAGCATCCGTTGTTAATGAAACTGTGAAGAACAGAAAGGAAATAGATAAGCGATTTGCTCAGTATAGGCAGTTTTATAAAACAGGAAGAGTGTGATACAATTTGTGTTGCATCCCTTATGAATTTGTTAGCACCATGGAATGTATTGCCTATGACTTTAGGTTAAAAGTATGATACATTGCTTTTTCGTTGTAGTAAACTACATTTCTACTCATACAAGATGACTTGCTATAGAAAGTTCATAGAAACATTTCTGGTGAATAAATGGAAAAATTAATTGATTTTAGAAATATCATGCTATAATTGTATTGTATTTCATAGTTCTGTGTGTGGTCTCTGGATTTTACCAAGGACCTTGTGAAACTGTCAGATATGCTTGTGTGTACCTACTTGATATACCTTGTACATGATGTTATTGTTTTTTAGGTTATGGAATTCTGAGTTGAAAGAAGCCAGTGCCAGAGGTTTAGACCCCAGTTTGCTCCGAGTTCTGATCAGATGCCATGGTCGGTATATTATGTTCCTTCAGCTTGTTCTGGCTTCTGTAGAGTTCTGTCTTGTGTGAGTAGACATGCATGAATTAGTAAAAGTTTAAAGATAAACATTCTTATATTATGGATAAGTCCACAAACATACTCAGCCACACTCACTCTTATAGTCACTAACAGACACACTCGCATACTACTCTGACACAACACTGACATGCTCACATGCCCACTCACCCACTCTTACATATACACACTCATACTGACACTCACATGACCTCACACACTGCGTGTAGCGTGTATCTGTTGCCGTAAAAGCCCGAATGTTGGTGAAACCTAGAATATACCAGACAAACCTAGGTTTTACCAAAGAGTATTGGTAAAAGGCCAAAAAGAGAAAGATTCACGTCTTATTTCAGGGCTTTACCATTCACTGTTGGTAAAACCCCATATTCCACGAGAAGACGGTAAAAGTAAAGAGAATGGTATAAATTTAGTAACTCGGTCTTGTAATCAATGTTTTTTTATATTTGCGGTTCCATAAATTACAACTTTAGAAACATACATTCCTTATCTAAGTTTCTTTAAAACAAGTTTAACAGAAGTCAGAATAATAGATAAAAACACTGCAAGAAATAGAAAAATTGTGAAATAAAAAAATATGAGACATTTCAATTATCAGAGTACATTTTTTCACAGCTGTTTCAAGACTTATAACACACCACAGGATTTGCTAACCTAACCTTCTTATGGTACATCCTAACATTTACCAACACCCATCGGTAAGACCCCAAAATAAGACGCGAATAGTTCTTTTTTTGACCTTTTACCAACACAGTTTGGTAAAACCTAGGCGTGTCTGGTAATTCCAGGTTTCACCAACATTCAGGGTTTTATGGTAACATGTGTATGTAAATGAGGTTGGTGCGAGGTGACTCTTGCAGTGCGACCATTAGGTGCTTTTTTATTCGTGCTCTTCTTATAATCTTCTAGGAGCCCTGTGCTAGCAATGAACGACAGTACCCTATTTAGTGGAATCACATGATAGTCGCCTGGTTTCGGGAATAAACTACTCAAGTAGCAAAATAAAAGTTCAGCCAATGCCTCACAATCACAAACAACATATGAGGCTGTTTCTGTTTTGCGGTAACACCTTCTACAATTGTAGTTGCTTACTTTCCCCAACATACACACACACACACACACACAACTTTTTTTATGTAACTATGTGGAAGTGACATCTTAATTGTTTAATCATGCCTGATATTGGAGCACAACAGATTAATTTTTCTGATATGCTTAACAGTGATATTTGTCAAGAAACCATATAAAATATATTCATATGATAATATTCATGTCTACCATTACCATTCCAACATAAATGTAGTTTGTCACAAACTAATGTATAGTTTGATAGAATTCTATTAATAACAGAGTTTCTTGCTTTTGACGCGCAGGTTGACGCAGCCGCTGTTTCTTGGAGGACTGATTCGTTACTTTGCTCCAACAGACGCTGTTACTCGTACTGCGGCTTTTGGATATGCCGCCTGCATTGTTGGCTGCACATTTCTTACCGCATTTGTCTGTCATCCTCATAATTTGGGTATTTTTCATGTTGGAATGAAGATTAGAATTGGACTTTGTTCTTTGATTTACAGAAAGGTAAGAAATACTGTGAGGGTTACTAGTTTATAGGTGAGCCATGACCTCCAGCTTTGTCGTTACTTTGTAATATAAGCAGCAGGTGGCTATATTGTAGATATAGTAGCAGGAAATGTTCTGTCAGCCTTTAGGAAATACACTAGTATTCAGAGTATATACAAGCGTATGTCTAATATACTTTTCTGGAGCATTTATAATAATAAAATAAGTTGAATTCTTGACCCATTCAGTTTTGATATTTAGCAGTCTTTGTCCAGTGATAGTGGTTTGGTGTAACTGTGCTGCTGATTTGTTCTTAAATATAGCCCTTTGGCTAAAGGCTCTGAACTGTCTTGGTAGACTTCCCTTCCAGTATAATTTCTGAAATTTTTGTGTGCTATGTTTATGAATTCTGGTTGCAGTGTAAGAATCATGATCATTTATGCCACCCATATTAATCTAATCTAGGGTTATGTTGTATTTCCTTTCATAATTCATGTCCAGATTATTTGGGTTTACTGTGGTGTAACATGGTGGATGGTCTTCTTGGTTGTGATACTGTGTCGACTTGTAGGTGAATATCAAGGTTTCAGAGAAAGATACTGTCTCCTTCTTCAGGGCTGAAATGAAGGGTCTTAGGAAGTGGATGGTTTTCATGGGATTTAGTACAAGGACCAAGACAGGTTTAGTTTTTAGAACAGCCTACAAAGGACAACTATTAAGGAATACCCATTTTAGGGATTTTCTCCTTCTCCTAACAGTTGAGTCCTGAAGATGGAAGCAGTATGTTCCTCCAAAATATTGGTACCCATCTACAAGTCCATATGGCTTCATAACTCAAAAGACCACCATTGACATTTTCACAAATTGTGAGAACCTCAGTTTCTACTTGTGTTTGGTCTCTGTCCATGCTGCATCACATTGCTTAATCTGTATTTATTGTTCTCAGTGTTGGCATTATAATTTCAGGCATTAAAGTTGAGTAAGACTGCTTTGGGTGAAACAACTGTTGGTCAAGCGGTGAACCTTCTGTCAAACGATGCAAGCCGATTTGATGCAATGTTTTTGTTTGTGGCATATGTTTGGATTGGGCCAATACAAATGGTGATTATTATGTACTTGGTGTGGCAGCAGATTGGAATTGCTATGTTTTCTGGAGTGGCAAGTGTTGTGCTTCTAATTCCACTGCAAGGTACTTGAAACCAATATTTCATATTGTTCTTGAAGGTTTGTGATATCTGTAGATTTCCTCTACTCACACTTTATAATTTGTAATAATTCTATTCTGATTTCTTCACTTTATAAGTGATAAGTGACCAGGGCTCTGGAGTCGGTACTAAATCCTCTGACTCCTTCATAAAAGCTCAATATGTATTAATAATGGTAAACCTACTAAAATGGTAAATGGTACCATAAGAGATCTCATTACCACCACGTGAATCAAAAGGCTACTTTTTAGACTTATAACCTATATTTAAGTATAAGTCTAATGGTTATTGCACAAATCAATTGATTTGTAGACAGTTTGTATTCTTAAGGTACCAGAGCAAAAGTTACAAAGCATTATTCCCACACCATGTGGCTCAATGCGTCATTGAATCTCCCTAAGTGTGAGGCCGCCGGCGGCTCACACGGTAGCGAAAGTGTTAAAATAGTATTTTCTTAAGATTTTATATCAAGGTTGGAGTCGGAGTAGGTACATTTTTACGAACTTGAACTCTACCTAAAATTGCTTCCAACTCCACAGCCCTGTATGTAACCACCATGTTTTCTTTCTTTCTGTTAAATGTACCAGCTGTTGTGAAGTAGACTAGATATTTTGACTATTGATGTTACTCTGGCCTGTCTAAACTTTAATGTTGGTGCAACCACATATTATTTTCTGCCTTCTGTATAATGGTGCCTCTGCTGCTGTTGTTTCTATGTTTCATTTATAACATGGTTCTGCTTGGTTGGCTTTACACCCATAAATTAACTAATTATCTCACTTTATGGAGCACAGTCCCTGAGAAGCTAGTAGTCATTCAGCCAGTCAAGAAATGTCCTGCCTTGCATGGAGCCTGCAGTATTATTATTACTGCATTAACAAGAGTCTGCTTGCCACTGGTGTCTGTCCTGTGCCAGACGATTCCATCTTTTCTGTTATGTATGGTTTTGATTGTTACTGTCATTCACAAATACAAAAACTTTTGTTACATTTTCAAAGGGTTTATTAAATCTATTTATATTATGGTTTCATTATTTATTTCTCCATTCTAGTGGAAATTATGAGCACATGATTTAGTTTCCAGCATAGAAGCTTGTGTGTACCATTCAGATCCAGTTTCTCCTTAGTTTCAGTATCATGACCATCAATATCCTATCTGCATCCATGATAGAAGCTGCTGCTCAAGCCCACTGAGTTGTGTTTAGTTTCACTGATTTGCCCCACAACTTTGACTCTGGGAAGTAAAATTAAGGCTTTTTGTTATGTTTCACTTAGAAAATCCAGAAGTATTAATGTTTCCCATTTTCAGTATACATGGCAATTTACAGGAGCAGAATTCCCATGTATATTGAGTCATTTGTACTGTAATTGCATGGCTGTTGGTACAAGTAATGTAATAGTGTTGAACTGGTTGCCTATATCTGTATATTATTTTTTGGGGTAACAGGTATTTATTTGAAGAGTATAAGGTTATTCCAGTAGGACATGGATGATGTAGAGAGATCAAGTGATAAAAAAAACATACAAAACATGAGTAGTTAAAGCAGGGATACAGATGGAAGAGGAACACTTGTGTTTGCTGTCCTTCATTTAAAATTATTCATTGTTTTAGTGCTGAGGTATTGCCTAAAACTTGCCTCCCCTAAAGATTACAAAGCCATTTTGTGTAAAATGCAGATGCACTGAAAAATTCAAAGAAAATGGTGTTTGTAAAGACTTTATTTTTGAAATTATTATCAGTAATATTTTTTATTGTTACAGTTTAAATACTATGCTTCAGATAAATTGCTTACAAACAAAGCTAATACAAATTACTGTAAGAAAACACAGAAAGTGCATTAGTGTCATTGTTATTCTCATAACAGAAGTATTTCTAGGACAGCCACTAACAGTGGTTAATTTTTGTGAACACTTCTCTTGTCTTCTGCCAGCATAAAGATAATTCTTACCATTTGAAAGTATAAGCAGTCACCTTGAAGGCTACATGTGGCACTTCATGCCATCTATCAGCCAGAAGGATATACTGTTGCTGACTTTGCTGTCTTCTTTGGCTCTGGCAATCTCTACATGAGAGTGGCACTAAGAGTGTTAGAAATGCAGTAAATACAGTTTATTATTTGAACTGCTGCTTTTGTTGTTAGCTAATTTACGTTTAAATCCATCCATTCTTTAAAAACAGTTATTTCATCTAGTTTCATATATTCAGGTTTGTGAACGTATATTTCTTACCTTTTAGCTTTCATTGGTAAGATGATATCTACGCTACGTCTGCGCACAGCTAAAAGAACTGATCAGCGCATCAGATTTATGAATGAGATTGTTGTTGGCATCCAGGTGATTAAGATGTATGCTTGGGAGAAACCATTTTCACATCTTGTTTCTGTAGCTCGCAAGTAAGTATCTCTCAGTGTATTTGCATTCTGTTTAATTAAAATGCTTACTTTTATTCTAATACTGATTCCATAGTTTGCCTCACACTGAAGAAGGAATTGAGGAAGTTTTTGATGAAAGCCTGTGGGGGGAGAGTAAATGACAATTTTGTAAGTTCTGTCAAGAAATTGAATTTGTTGCCTTATCATTTTCATTCTTCACTGCATTTTGAAGGTCCATTGAATATGAAACTTTTCTTGTTCATTATAGGCCAACCATACTTGCATGCCAATTTTGTTAGTCTTATTTTCTGTGTTGGATATAAAATGTCTTGCCTTTCATATCATTAATTTCTTTATGCATGAGTGGAAAATAATGGAATCATAAATGATTTTAAAATAATTTCAGACGAGAAATCCAAGCTGTGAGGGCTTCATCCTATATGCAAGGCATTCTTCTATGTTTTGGATGGTTAGTAGGAAGAAGAATTGCTATTTTTATGAGCTTGGTGACCTATGTTTTTCTCTACGAGAGTGTCACTCCTGAGAAGGTAAATTTGTTAAATCATATTTCATGTGAAGTGTTGAATTCAGCATGAAGAATATTTGCTGTTTTGGTCAGAGTTCTTGAGTATAACCACATATAATGAATATGGTTTGAACCATTCAGGTGCAAGTGGATTGCTCTGAGAGCTGTAAAGACATAAACCATTTTTAAAGAAACACATTTTAGACTTGAGGGCACCTCAAACATACTTATCTATTAATATCCTAATGATATATTCTGTTTATCACATTCACAATATTTGGTGTGTGAGGAAATAAGAAAACTTGCATATCATATTTATAGATGCACTTCTGATCTGTCTGCAGGGTTATTAGTGAGGAAAATTTATTGAAACTTCTTGGCTGTTTATTAAAAGCTGCTGAGTTGCTATTACATACAGGTTCAAATATCACTCAATAATTTTCTCTAACAAAATCAGTCATTAGTGAGTTAATATACACTGTTTTTGCTTCAGTAATCTTGCAATATCAGGTTTAATTTCTGTTGTTGCAGTTTGTATGCATTCCTCCAAGTGTTTGTCACTAAGGCGCAGCCTAGTTTCTTGATTAGATGTTCTTCATTAACCTGTATAGTTGCTCACAGTGAAAGGTACTGGCAAATCTGATGACATTAATAAAGCATACTTTTTGATATTAGTAATTATTTTTTATCACATAGTATTACAAAATGTGTATGTGGGCTACATAAAAGTTATCAGTATGCTGCATGCTAGCTGCGGGTTGAGAAGCCTTGATCTGTATGCATGCATACATAAATCCATCCATCCTACTGATTTTAATATGAAAGGTAAATCGTATCAGCATATTTATTCATTTGCAAGGTGACTCTACTTTGTTGTTGTTTCAGATGTTTGTGGTGACTGCGTACTTTAACATTTTGACAGAGTCCATGACAAGTTATATTTCATTTGCAATAACACATATTTCTGAAGCATATGTTTCTGTTCAGAGGATTAAGGTATGTATTTTTATGTGATTATTGTTAATACTGTATACAGGTGAGTCAGAAGTATGTTTACAAAATTCATGTACATGTTCCAGGATTAAAAATAAGAAAAAATGTTCCTATGAACATGGGGTCGCAAATGTTTCATTTTCACTGATTGAAACTTATTTTTGGCTATTATTTCGAAAATGAAACATTTGCGACACCATGTTCATAGGAACATTTTTTCTTATTTTTGATTCTGGAACACCCACACAAAGTTTGTAAACATACTTCTGACTCACCTGTATACAGTTCCAGAGTATTTCACTAACAGTGTACAGAGAGGCTCCTCACCTGATATTGTTAGGGTGATTAAATTGAGGAGGATGAGTTGGGTGGGACATGCAACACACATGGGGGGGGGGGTGTTTACAAGTTATTGGTTGGAAGGCCTGAAGGGAGGAGACAGCTGGAAAGACCTAGGCGTAGTTGGGAGGATAAAATTAAGATGGATCATAGGGAGCTGGCTCAGGATAGGGTCTGGTGGCAAGCTTTTGTCAACATGGTGATGAACCTTTGGGTTCTATAAAGGAAGTGAGCTATTCTTTGACAAGTTGAGTATACAATAGACTTTTCAAAAAAAAATCCTGCCCCATTGAGTGAATGAGTGAGTGAAGGTACAGAGAAGTTTATCCAGCAGTTATTACATTTTCTTCCAAACAGTTGCAGTTAGTCATTTCATTGACATACACAGAATCTGCTGGAAGATTTCCACCATGATAAGAAGTGTGCATTTTTTTTCAATGAATGACTACATGTTCTTTTGAAAACTTAGTTTCAGCAGTTTTTGTGTTTGTGTCCAACCATCGTGTGTTACAGCAATGAGCAACATTTGTTACTTTTTGAGATTGACATTAGAAGAAAGAAATTTTAAAATCATATAATGAATGTGTTTATAAATTTTGTTGGCAGTATCTGGATTTTCTTTTACCCTGTTAACTGTATTTGAAAGTTGTGCATTTAAGTGACATGAAACTGGGTCATTTACTTGTAGGAAGTGGAATCAACTTACGCACGTGTTGACACTACATTCTCCAAGACATCCACACAAGACTTGTCTTGAATTCAAGAAAATCACTTCTTTTGTTATTGCGAGAAGTAGCCATTCTTGGAACAATGAAAGTCCTGAAATTTTGTCCATCATACAGCATAGCTTCTGTGATTGTTATTTTTTATATACAAAGAAACATGCACATTGGTACAGTTTGTGATTACTGAATAGAGCTTTTAATATTTGATTCTGTTTATTTTTCTGGATTATTATTTTACAGAACTTCCTGCTATATGATGAGATAGCACATGCGGCTGGTCTGAATACAGGTAGTGGGATGTCTCCAGTACATGATTCTGTTGATGACGATGATTGTAGACTTAGTAATGGCTGTTCGGAAGTGAAGCCAAATTCAGAGAAAAGCAAGCCAGACGGGGCTGACTATATTGATACACGGACTAGAGGTGATCATACAGACACAGAAAATCCCCTGGAATTTTCTGGTGGAATCAAGATTACAGGTGTGACCGCCAAGTGGACTGATGATTTGCCTGAGAACACCCTAACTGATGTGAGTGTGGAAGTGAGAACTGGAGGACTAATGGCTATCATTGGACCTGTTGGATCAGGGAAGGTTCGTTACAGATGCGGGAGATAAGATACAATAAACACTGCTCTGACTTTACTGTACGGGACTAATGCTGGAATGTTTGTTTATTGCTGTGCAGACATCGCTAATCCATGCCATCCTGAAGGAACTGCCCCTTACCAGTGGCTCCATAGTGGTGGGAGGATCAATATCGTATGCATCACAGGAACCGTGGCTATTCATAGCCTCTGTACAACAGAACATACTATTTGGGCAGCCCATGGATAGGAACCGGTACAGGCAAGTGGTGAGGGCCTGTGCCCTTGAACAGGACTTCAGACAGCTGCCCCATGGTGACAGGACAATTGTGGGAGAGAGGGGTATCACTCTCAGTGGTGGACAGAAGGCGAGAATTAGTCTTGCAAGGTGTGTAACAGCTTTGCCCCTTGAAGACTTGTTTAAATTGCAATCTGCATGCCTTTACAGTTGCACTTTGGTGGCTGCAGGTCTCTGTTATTGCAGTGTAACTCAAGAAGAACTGTAAATTGTTACTGTAATTCATTTCTCATTCAGATTCTTACTTCACTTATATTGGCTTGTCTTTTTAATGAGGTCCATGGATTATGAAATCATCTTAATTTAATAGGATTGTAGTTCCAAAACAGATTTCTGACATACTAATTTGGAAAATTCCTCCAGATTTGGTCCTATTACCTTTGCCAAAAGAAATATTTGAGGACATCTATTTTTGAAGTTATTCTTCCTTATTATATGTGGAAAGTCCAGTAGCATCTGCCAGGGATTGATTATTGGAGATAAAGGTTCAATTTAAACCCACATCAGGTGACTAGTAAATAAACATGTATCACCATTATCAATGAGATTAAAAACAATGTGAGATTTGTGATTAAAATTGTCCGGCATGCAGTGAAATCCTCCACGAGAAGAATTTCAAAGCCCAAATCTTCTGAGATAGTGCCCATCATCTTAGATCTCCAGAAACTCAAGCTTCTGTGAGTTTCATGTCTTTGGGCCTTTGAGGTAGGCACACAAAGAATGCTGATTCCAGTCGCACAGGGAAACATGGCATGCTGTGTGTTGTTTATTTTACCAGAAGATAATGGAATTTTACAAGTCTGTATCCAGCCCTTAGTAACTCAGCAGCATATCTCAGTTCAATGTGACTTACTTGACTGGACCCAATTGAACTCTGGTGATTGACCTTGGGCACTTCCATGTAATTATTCTATTTACATTTTAAAGAACTTGTCATTAACATCAACTGTTACCTCTTCGAAGGGCTGTTTACAAAGCTGCAGATATCTATCTACTGGATGACCCACTATCTGCAGTGGATGCCCATGTAGGTCGCCACTTGTTTGATGACTGCATCTGTGACTTCCTGCAGGGAAAGACGCGAATACTAGTCACACATCAACTGCAGTACCTTCATACAGCTGATAACATTATTATCCTCAATCATGTAAGTTTATTACATTGTATCACAACATATTTATAGTCACTATACATTCATTTCATGTTTCAATTCAAGAACCATTGGACAGATTTTTATAAAGTTTGGTGTGAATATTATGCCGTTGGAGGTCACCTTGTTGGATGTGCAGTTTGTGAGGGGAATGAGCAACACTAGCACCACTTTAATTGAGCCCTCAAATGGTTTGTAGTATCAGGACATTCTGATATGTTCAACTTTTGTTAAGGCAATTTTTTGTAGAATATAAAGTAACATGGCTGTCTTGTAAATTTTCTTTGGCACTTGGTTTAACAGAATGAGCCGGCGTAGCTAAGTCAGTATAGTGACTGGCTACGGACTGGGCAACCGGGGTTCGATCCCCGACGGGGGCAGAGGATTTTTCCTCTAGCCTCTGCGTCCAGACCGGCTCTGGGGCCCACCCAGCCTCCTATCCAATGGGTACCGGGGTTCTCTCCCGGGGATAAAGCACGGCCGGGGCATGATGCTGACCACTCACCCCCATCTAGTGCCGAGGTCAAGATTGAGTAGGAGCTATACCTCCACTCCCTCCCCAAGCGCCTACATGGTGGATAGTGAGACAGCTTTACTTTACTTTACTTGGTTAAACAGTTGTAACTAATGAACTGACTGTTAGAGAGATGTACAGGATGTACAGTGACTTTATGTCAGTACTTTGGTATCTTGAAAATGGCTGTCTTCAGACTCACCGCCATGAAAACTTCAAATCCTACTTTAGAATCTTATTCCTGAGATCATTCCCAGTCAGAAATGTCATGTCATTTGAACATACATCCAGTTCACAATGGATATTTGAAATTCAAAACGATTTGAACCTTATTTAGAACATTGTGTCATTCATGTGTCTTGCAGCGTAAAAAAATCGATAATGAAGTTGCTTTCTTTTTTTGTGCTGTGACTAATGTTTTTTTAAAAAGAAAGTTCTATGTGAGCCAAAAATGTCATTACAGTTTTAGATTTTTTACACAGGGAACAGTAGAAGATAAGGGCACTTATATTAAACTGTGTGAGTCTGGAATTGACTTTGCCAAAAAACTTGCTGTGGAGTCAGAAGAACATGAGGAGAAGGAAAAGTCCACCACTGATAGCTTACAGTCATGTACATACAGCCGGGTGCGTCATGCATCAGAGACTTCTACTGTGGTAAGCATATCTTATGGTGGTTGTGCATAGTTAACATTTTTGTATGAGCTGCAAATGACTTTTTGCTTAAGAGATATTTAGAAAAATAGCTCTGTGATCTTTTATAATTTCTGTCAAGAAACCTCCATATTACAATATCTTCATGTGTAACTTGATAATGTTTGTAAAGTTGGTAAAGTGTATCTGTGTGCCAGCTGATTTTAGATTAGTAGATTTTAAGTAATTCTGCTGGATGGATTAGTGATACTAAATATTGGAAGACTGTAGTTAAGTTGTAGGATTTGAGGTTTTCACACCGGTGAGACTGAAGATTGTTGTCTTCTGGGTTGTTGCGCCGTGTAGTCTGGTAGATGTCCACCAACATTTCAGAGGTCCATGCTGCCTCTGTCATCAGGGCGATGAATGAGCGCTAGGTTTATAGGGACCGGCCAGTAAACAGAGTAGCCTGGCCCTAAGCAGTTGGAGCAGGTGTCAAATCAGGTGTGGGTGGGGACCAATAGGAGTGCGTGGGTGTGTGAGAGAGAGGCCTCTCTTTGTATATAATTATATAACAAAGTTGAAGATGAACTGTAGGCCTATCCTTGTCGTACATAAGATATTCTTTATATTGTAGTATTTTCGATAATTTTTATGATAAAGTTAAATGGCTTTCATAATATATGAAAGGTATAAGAGTCTTTGTTGAATTTTGTTTTGTAAAATTATTTATGTGGATTTTGTCGGTCACCTAAATTATAAGATAGTAAAGTCACAACATTTTAGAAATGGCTGTCATCTGTACAGTCTGGTAGAGGTGTACCGACGTTTCAGAGGTCCATGCTGCCTCCATCATCAGGGTGAACGTCGGTAAACTTCTACCAGACTACACAGCACAACAATCCAGAAGACAGCCATCTTCAAACTCATTGTGAAAACCTCAAATCCTACGTTTTGGAAGCTAGCTTCTGCTTCCATCTTGAAATAAAAAAGGGGAAGGGGGTAGAAACCCTGTCTGTCTTTCCACCTGGTTGAGCTAGCCTCAAAGTAAGTAAAGTAAAGCTGTTCCACTATGAGCCATGTAGGCACTTGGGGAGAGAGGAGGTATAGCTCCTACTCATTCTTGACCTCAGCAGTAGATGGAGGTGAGTGGTCAACATCACGCCCTGGCCGCGCTTTACCCCCAGGAAAGGACCCCGGTACCCATTGGATAGGAGACTTGGTGGGCCCCAGAGCCGGTCTGGACGCAGAATCTAGAGGATAAATCCTCTGCCCCCATCGGGGATCGAACCCCGGTCGTCCAGTCCGTAGCCAGTCACTATACTGACTGAGCTATGCCGGTTCCTGAGTAGCCTCAAACATGATAAATTAATTCAGCTATAGAAGTCAATTATAATACACACAACTGTGGTAGTCCATAGGCTTGTGAATGATTTATAAGTGTCTCTGTCATCAGGGTAGATTGCTCCATCATCACCCATTTGCCCTGATAGAGATGGAGACAGTCTCTGGAACTTTTGATTGCAATTCCATATTTACACAGATCTTTGCCCTCTTTTGGCTACTATTTTTTCTGCATTATTGGATATTACAGTGCATTTTATGTAATTGATGTCTTCCAGAGATGATGTATAATTTTTTTGAACTTCAGCAATAAGTTTTGGAATTGTAAACACAACATGACTATGTTATAATGCGCAGAGCTCAGTGTCTTGGTCAGAGCAAGAGGTTGCGGCTGAGATGAGGTCACATGGTGTTGTGAGCTCCAGCGTGTATCGGACATATTGCGCAGCTGGAGGGAGCTGTGGGTTCACTCTCTTGGTGTTTGGTGTTTGCATACTCTCACAACTTGCTATCAGCTCAGGAGACTACTGGTTATCTGTTTGGTATGTACAGTTATTAAGAAGATCTGTTGAGTCTTATTGGGTTTTAGGACCATATTGCTTTGAAAATGTTGTTTATTAAAATACAATGTTGGAACACAAAAGATTCATCATGTCATGACAAAATAGATGTAAAATTGTTAGATCCTGAGAGCGCACGTGAGTTGGAAATGTAGTACTTGATGTCAGAGTGTTTGTGGCTGCAGTTACAAGCGTTCTTAATTGTTCGTTCTCTTATAATATGAAAATCTGTCCAAAAGGTAGGTATATATGTTCTACTTCATCAAGCATTTTTTTGAAGTTCTGCTGGTATTGGGGTAAGATACCAGAGCCTCATTGATCTGAACCATGTTATCTGGCTTCAGTTTCTTTGAACACATTGAGGCCTTCTTTATAATTTAGAGCCCACATTAATCTTTGTCATGGAACAAGGTTTAAATCTTTATGTTATGGTGCTGCTGGCGAGTCTTAGCTTTAGTGTTAAGTATGTAGCATTATGATAAGGCAGTGTACAGACAGTCGAATCGTGAACTGCGTCACAAGGTCAACTCTGTTTTCTATCACTGCGAGTAACAGAATGTACCTCCAAAATTGTTTTCTCAATGCTGTCAGGCAGGACAACATAACTCGAGATTGTTGCTACAAATTAGATTGAAAGAAATATTTGAAGTTAGAATTTTGAAACATGACCATCTTTGAGTGATAAAATCCTTTTGGGCATTCATCCATGTCAGTTTAGCTTAGAAATCCAATGTTTCAGAGACCTTCTCTGTATCTATCATCAGGAAATCACATTTCCTGCATTCCTGTAGAGCCTATGCTATGTACAGAGCATGTTCATAACATAATAGCTGTTAAATGCTGTTTGTTGTATGTCTGCAGTGTTTATGCCATTGACTTTTCTGGCTTCTGTTCATATGGCAGAATGAATGAAGAAAAAATCCACGAGACAGACAGTTGTTCTTAGTGATACAATGATGTTTGACAGGGGGATCATTGCCATCCAATGTGTTCATTGCAGCAGGCATACGTATTACGTTTTAGGAATTATATCAACTGAATGAAGACTATCAGTAGATGAGTCCCTTGCACTATGGAAGGAGTGTCTCATATATATGTAATCCTGACTCCAAAATCACCAGAGTTTGGATTAAAGACATTTGGAATGTATAACTTTACAGCAGGATATTTAGGTCTTCTCTTATGTGCATTGTAAAAGGTGGTAAATTAACATTGCTCTTTAATAACACCAAACAACAAATGGAATGATTGTATTTAATTATGATGTCTGTCTGACTCAGTGCTGAAACTGAAGCTGTGAGAAATCTGGGGGAAAGAATGATGCTGTTTGTATGCTGGATTCCAATAATTGCAATGGAGATATTGACTTGAAACTACTGGCTCTTACAGCCATTATGTAGAAATTAAAAACTACCGACACACTTGATATAAAATTCATGTTCTTTTGTTATGGTGACATGTTTCAGTACAATTGTACCATCCTCAGGCCGAACTTTGTATGTCATGCCAACTAGAGGTCAAAATAGAATTAAAATTGAATAAAGGTTAAAACCGGTGCTTTGATTAAAATTGTAGTTAAAAAATAACAAATTTAAATTTATGTTGGCTTGTAACTTCAACTGAACAGTTATCTTCTGGGGCAACTGGAGGTAAAACTTATAACACTGTGAAGGATAGTCAGGCGTCTTGCCTGTCCTATTCTGTGTTCATAAATTTAATATGTTGAAGTATTTAGCAGTGTGGCAATGTTGTGTTTGTAGGTCTAATGTGGAAGAGAAGCGAGCAAGTCTGATTGAACTTCCTGAGAATAGTACAGTAAATGTGACATTTGCCATTGAAATTAACACATCTCTGCCATTTAATTACGGAAATTCCACCAGCCTAGCAGCCAAAAACTGTACGGAATGTGCCTGGCTGCCCAGCACAGAGACGTGTGTTCTTATATACACTGGCTTTTTAATCATCATATTCCTGCTTACATTTAGCAGTATATTATTATTCTTCACAATGTGTATGAGAGCATCAGTCAATCTCCATAATGAAATGTTTGCCAGCATCACACGTGCTACCATGTGGTTCTTCAACAACAACCCTTCAGGTAAATATATATTGTGCTAAGAATAAATAGTGTAATGGCTTGATGATTTCCGTGTTGTAGCTGAATCCAGAAATAAAAATGGCATCTGAACTTTGTGCAGCTTTTAAAAGATGCGTGTCACTCTAATACAAAACTAGAGTGATGAAAAGAGTGATAAATGGAGAAGAACTGTACCAGGATTTAAATGATATCATTACAAACATGTTTTAGACATCACAGTTTTGAGTTATGGGCCTTGTAAGTTACAGCATTCATGATATAGATGTGCAGGTATGTGTAGGTTTTGTCTTCAGAATGAACTGTAGACTAATGTATTATGTATGCAGACTGAAAACAGTTTAATTTTTAAATTAGTGTCAGTATATAAAAAGAATTCCCTATAGTAAATATGATAAATATTTTTCTACACATTGTATCTCCCGTTTAATGATAAACTGGATAATGTGTATGAAACTCTAAGGGAGGTTCCCAGATGTAATGTATTTAAATTTTTCTATTCAGTACTTCCTGAAGAGGATTCTGTTTTATTTTTGTACATGAATTTACGAAACTGGAATACCTTGATTATAACACTAATATTTATAGGATTGTTTCTTAATTTTCAGGTCAGATATTAAATCGTTTCTCAAAGGATATGGGATCTGTAGATGAGTTTCTTCCCCATACATTGATTGATTGTGTGCAGGTATGCAAGTTATTATTTCAGTACTCTGTAATCAGTGGTTGTGGTTTAATTTTCTGTTGTAACATTGCTGTTCATCTTCATGGCATTAGTTTATTTGTTAGCAGCAAACAGTTTTTACCAATCAAATAACTAAATAACTCCATGGAACAGTGGTCTTCTTGAGAAATTGATAGTTTCTCAGCCAGTCTATTAATTCTCCACATTTTATCGAACCCAAAGATTCATTGCTGTTTGTAAGTGTGTGAAGTCCAAGGCCTTTGCCCAGTTCTCAAGCTGGAGGACTGCCTGTGAGTGCTTATTTATTATATCTGCAGCTGTCCTCCATACAAGGTTCTCTCCACCACCCACAGCCTGAGGATGTGCTGTGCTGTGTCACAAGGGACACACTTAATTCACTTAACATGGTGAATTATTACACAGAATGTTGATTGATCATCTTTTATAAATCCATTAGAAATCTTTGTCTATAATTCTCTGATAACAATGAAGAATCAATCATCTTCTTTTAAATCCATTAGTGAGCTTTCCGTATGTTAATGAGTCAAGGAAGTGTTCCAGAATTGACTTTTAATTTGGGTTTCAGGTTTTCACAGTGGTCAGTCCAATGATGTCTGTCTTCTCGGTTGTAACACTGTGTAGTCTGGTAGAATTTTACCAACATTTGAGAGGTCCTACAACCCAGAAGACAACCATCTTCTGACTTAAGTTGTTTACATTTTCCATCCTGATCCAGAATAATTCACTCAACAAAGTAACTTACTGTAGCTGGATGATGATTAAGATTCTTGTTAGGGATTCAATTTTTCTTTTCAGCAGCATACCCAAACTGACTCTTGTGACGTGCTCAGCCCTTTGTTTAGAGAGTACTGGAGATTGCTTCTCAGGGAGCACGACACAGACTAATTGATCTCCTCTGCTACTGCCGAGATTAACAATGCATGGAGCTTTGTTTACACTCTCCAGCACAGCTTGGTGCGCTTTGTAACTGGGAGAAAATGAGTCCAATCATTGTCATGACTTTAAGCTCCAATTTTTATTTGATGTTGCAGATAGGATTGGCACTTCTAGGTGTGGTTTTGATTGTGGCAGTAGTGAACTTGTGGTTGTTGATCCCAACATCAGTGATGTTCGTTCTCTTCTATTTGCTGAGGGTGTGCTATGTCTCCACATCACGCAGTGTTAAGAGGCTTGAAGGAATCAGTAAGTTGACGTGTTTCTTGTGTATTGGGAGTGAACCAGTGAGTTTCCAGGCTAATACTTCTTGGTACAATAATTAATTTATTTAATATACGTGTACATATTACATGGACACAGGTTCCTACAAAGTCTTGGGTGAATTTTCTTGTATTAACAGTAGATACATGAGACCTTGTGATCTTTAACAACTGGACTCTTATTCAGAGGGTTCTGGGTTCACATCTGTATGCACATTTATTTAATCACAAACTGAAGCCTTTGACTGTGCCAAAGATAAAACTTCATGAAAGTGTAGAATACCAGGCTCCCACTGATTCTGATCCATTCATAAAGGTCAAATTCTGGTTTACTAGCCAAAGTTGTTACACAGTGTATGTTTTCTAAGTTTTTTCCTTATGTGTTGATTTGGAACAACTGTGCTTACCTGGAACTTTTCGCTGCAGATGGAAATGCAGAATTTTGTATCTTGTGGGATTTTACACTTCTCAGGCTCTTCTCTTTGAGTCTTTTTTATGTGACTTATTCTGTGAGATTTGGACTTTTCTTTACATAGTTCAGTGTTTTTCAGACCATTAGGTGTGTTTGTCTATAATAAAATGGTAACAGGATCTTTGTTTCAATAGCTATAGTTTAGTATGTACATGGGTTGCAGCCACTTACATTTAAAATTGTGTCAGTTTTTAACAAACTTGTCCGTCGTTACTACTATCATACATAATGAATTATTCTCGCGCTACCAGCTGTGTCAGGTGGTTGAATGGAAGAAAGCATTGTTGCTGTGGTGTGTACGTTGAAAGTTTACATTACTGTAACTTAAATCAGTTAGTAGTAGTTCCTTTACATTACATTTCATTTAGGTATTAGAAGTCATTTTGGTCATGTCATAATCTTACTCTGACAAGACAACTTCTTTGGGTCCTATTAAAAGTAGATATTGCAACCAAGCATTGCTGTCATTTGTAGAAGGAAAATTCTCCAGGATATTGTGTGTTTTAAAATGTTCTTCATTTACACATTCAAGATGTATTTATTTTGTCATTGCCAGATGGGTCTCCATACAGTTGTTCCCTTTTTCAGCTCGGAGTCCTGTCTTCTCCCATCTCAGTGCATCACTCCAAGGGTTGACAACTATACGTGCTTTTAGTGCTGAAGCCATGCTAAAAAAGGAATTTGACGCTCATCAGGTAAGTCTTTAACAAGATTGGAGAGGTACACTCTTCTGACTACAATGACATTCCAGAAGTGTTCTTCACACCTGTTACATTACAGTATGGTCCAACAGTGGCCTTTTGCCATTCTTGCACTTATGTGACCAGGATGGTTGAAGCACAGCAGTGTTAAAGCCTGGTGGCCAAAGCAGGTGAGAGATGTTCTGTGAGGCAAAACCCCAGTAGCAATAGTAATTGGGGCCGGGCCCCAGTGAAGCAAGCATCCTGGGGTACGGATTGGGTGATAAAGCCCCATGAGATAAATAATCTTGGTTGGGACTTTAAGGCATATGTGGGGGCATAATATTAAAATTGATTTTTTTATGAAATGGGATATAAGAGAGTGATCTGGATGTATTTGACTCAGGATAGGGACTAGCACTAGGTCCTTTTTGAACACAGTAGTGAACCTTCAAGTTCCATGAATGTGGGAAACTTGACTGACTGAACAGCTGTTTTGTTTATTGAATTATTCTCGGTCTACAAGCCGTGTAAGGTGGTTTAGCAGAGAAAACACCAACATTTTAAGAACCATCTTCGTCAGGGTACCCTGACGAAGATGATTCTCGAAACGTTTGTTTCTCCTCCATTAAACCACCTTGCACAGTTGGTAGCCCGATAAGAATTCATTATACTTAGTCGCTGTGAAAGCTAGATGATACAACTGTTGTGTTTCTCAAGAACTCTGCTCTGCTCCATGTTCTGCTGAAAGTTAGAAAAAATATACTCTTTTCTCAGGGTTCTTTCAGCAGAATATTTTCCTGTCAAACATAGAAATGTAATCCATTGTGCTGTATATGTGTGCACACGTGCGCCCGCCTGTGCCCGCCTGAACCCCAAACTTGTGTGACAATTTTAAGGGTATTAATTAAAAGTAGTTTGCATAATAATGGCCATTCATTTAGTTGCTGGTTTCTTATTGCAGAGGCTTATGTTGGAAGGAATTTGTAGGAATAAAGTGGTATTGGCACATGTATCTTCCCAAATATGTTGGTTTTCCCCTTCCATTAATGATTTCAGTTCATCTGTGTATGCTTCTGATGTGTAATAACCCTTCTCTTTCTACCTTAGATGGTACTTCCCAGTTTATGTTATGTTTTTTCAGGACTTGCACTCATCAGCCTGGTTCATGTTCATTGCATCGAGTCGAGCTTTTGCTCTGTGGCTGGACAGTGTTTGCCTCTTGTATATTGGTCTTGTCACCTTCAGTTTCCTGTTTGTTGATAAAGGTAATAGTACACAAACAATTTCTTTACCTTAACATTGACATCGTATAGCATTTGCCTGTTTCTAAACCATCCTCGGATTTTATTTACCAGTGTAATCGATTTTATGTCGGTGTTTAGCATTTCCTTTCGTCTGACTTTATCCTGCATTTATTTCATTCCAATCAAACTAGTTTTGTGATAAAAATTTGAAGTTTTATGTACTAACTGGAGAACAAATTCTGAATATACTGTATGAATTACCAACATTATTCAGTGTTGGTGTTGCTGGTGATATAAACTGAAGTAATTATGGGGCAAGCATGTTTAAATAAAGACGATAGGTAAAATTAGGCCTGAAATTTTCATTATTTCTTGTAAATAATTATGTGGATTGCATCATTTTTGAGCAGTCAGTCTGTAGGTTCGGACAAGTGTGTGTTTGTAGGGGGAAAGAACTTTAAGAAGATTGCCTGATATGAAACAGGCAAGATGGATTATTGACCCACTGCTATCGAAATAGGCTAAAGTGTGAAGCACCTATGTATCATTATGATAATCTGAATTAACATGCATTTGTGGTTGTCACTTACAAGGAACACAAATAGTACCATTCTGATGTTTGTTGCTTATACAACACATTAAATGAATGCATAATGGAGGGGATCTCCATATGTCTGTCTACATGTTTCATCACCAGAACTAATGAACAGATTTGAATGAAATTTGATATTGTTTGTGTACACTACATGTCAGAAGAATTTAATTTTTGGTTCATTTTGGCCCAGGATAACCCTTTCTTTCACAAAGCTTAGGTTAGATTTAATTTCTCTCAAACATGGATTATTGTGCAAAGAATTGGCACGGGGCATAAAATATAGACGTCAGTAACCTCTGACGCTTTTATTTGAAACATTTTTTGATGCAGTAAATATTTAATGAAATGTGTGCAGCGTACTTCTTGTTTATTTTCAGTTATTTTTTATTTTTTTTTATGTATTAATTGATTACTCTTCGAATTTAATCTCATACTGATGACAAAATGATACCATCCCCACTTGCATTCAAAGGGATGTCCAAGTTTGGGGAACTGGCAGACAGTGCAAACAAGGTGTCCATTAATTCACTGGTGACACACCAGGCATAAGACAATGTGGCACCCCTTGTAAACAAGGACTGGAACATAGAAATTTCCGACTAGCTCTCATGCAAAACTTGATTGAAAATGCTAGGAGTTTACCTTGTTTCCATTGTCCCATTGCAGACTATCTGTTATAGGGAGACAAATAAGTCAACTTGAGGTAAATTTCAGCATACAATGGCCAATTCATTCCTCCAGAATGAATTGTCCTGCATGTTTTGCCTAAGGGATGCAGAAGAGAATGCAAGTAAAGTTCAGGGAGAGTTATGTGGGGCCGTGTATTGGTATTTTGAAGAGTAACACAAAAATACTAAGTGTGACATATTGAGGCATTCTGGTAGCTTTAAAGATATGTAAAGAAAATGTAATGTATTTTGCTATTTGTTGCGCTGAGCTAAATGCATCATTAACAAAATGCACAAAGCCCTGCGTATGGGTGTCGCATATGATGAGACACTAGGATTTAAAATCCCAGCTTGTGGGTCACTTATAAGAGTATCTCAACATGATTACAACCTCAGTATTTCTGTGTTTGTTCCTCCAGGCAAATTCTGGCATTGTACTTTAGAATGGATCACCATGACTGTTGTGAGCATCGTCACTCATTCTTGCTTTCTCTACAATGGATTTAGAATGTCCAAAAATGCTTGCAGGACCATATGGTGGAGATGTAGGTCTTGCCATTACCCAATGTATAGGACTGATAGGAATGATCCAGTGGGGGATGCGGCAGTCAGCTGAACTGGAGAATAGTATGACTTCTTTAGAGCGTGTGTTAGAGTACACTGGTGTTGAGAGTGAGCCACCATTGGACTCACCTCCTGGTAAGTACTTTCTCAAAACCTTCCCTTCAATGCCAACCTTACCATTCTGTTGTGAACCACGATTTTCATAAATGACACGTTGATAATTTGAGCCAGCAAGATATAACCAAACACTAATAGGCATATATATATACCTGAAGTTCTATAGCAAAAATGTAAAATAATTATTTTTGTCCATACTTTAAAGTTCAGTTGAATAAGGACTGAACATTGCTATGGCAGTTAGCACTCCTACTTCATATTCAGGGAAGACGTCTAACGTGTTATGCTTCTCACTGTATTTCTCAATCATTTCTGAAATTGAAGATGTATGTCTTGTGGGTTGTTGCACAATGTAGTATGGTAGAAGTTTACTGGTGTTTCAGAGATACTTGCTGCCTCCATTGTCAGGGTGTTACAACCCAGAAGTTGGCCATCTTTATACTGACCACCATGAGAACCTTCATTCATACAATAGTCAAAGTACTTACACACATTCATGGGCACACGAAAATAGAAAGTTTTCCTCTTGCAGGAGAAAATCAAAAGTATGGGAGATGATCAAAGACATCAGACATGTAGTTTATTCAAGGGATTTTGCATATTAACACTTATTTTGGAGTACATATTTTCTTTAATGACATGTATAGTACATAACTATGAAATTTTTCAAACTCATATGTTCATAAAATTAATACTATGTACAGACATGTTGTACACAGACTGATTGATAACCTTACAGTGTACCAAAAATTGTGTACTGTTTAGGAACTGCATTGTTTAGCAACCTCCCAATAAAATTAAAGCCTGCCAGCTAACAGAAGACAGTTTCAACTTTCATTGAAAGAATGCCTTTTATCACATGCCTTCTATTCTGTTCAAAAAATGTCATGTCCCACCTTTAGATGCATTTATTTTATACCGCATATAGGTCATTATTTTTCCTTACTTCTTCTTTTCTGTTTCTTGATACGTGAATATATCCTCCATTACACAATTAGATGCTTTAAAAATTATGTTTCTAGTTGAGTTCTATAAGGCTATGTAAATTCAAAGGAAATGATGTAAACTAATTGTATGAAGCTTATTGGTTTTGATAATGTGCAGAAAATATGTTTGAATTTTTTGTTACAGATAAAAAACCACATAAAAACTGGCCATCTGAAGGTAGTGTTGTATTTGATAAAGTTGTAATTGCTTATTCCAAAGATGATCCACCAGTCTTAAAGTGTGTCAGCTTTACTGTGAAATCATCAGAAAAGGTAATTATAAGGAAACTTACTGTTTACAATTTTTACCAAGATATTTTTCTGATGAACCAAGAAGTCAAGTCACAGTTTATATGGCAAAGTCACAAACAGTTTAATTAACACGTTTAATAAAAAGTTAACAAAATCAAGTTATTTTTATTCTAGAGGAAAAGGTGCTGAAAGGGGGCAGTATCACAGTTTAATTTTGACAACTATGGAAGTGGTTAAAATGGTAAATGATAAATTTTACATGTGAAAGTCACTAGCACAGATATATATTTAGTGTGTGATTTCTTCAGGGTCCGGTGGAGGGCTTTGGTTAATTCGGTGATGAACCTTCGGGTTCGGTAAGCCATCTAGTTAGTTAGTTAGTTTCTTTATTTGATATCTACCTATGCTGTAATTTTTAGTATGAGATGTTAACTTTTTGTACGGAAAATATACTGTTGTATTATGGAATGAGAAGTAAAACATCATTTTGTGTACAAGTATTTAATAAAAGTGCCATCATTAAGAGCTAACATATGTAGAAGGTGGGCAGAATGTATTCCTGGAAATTATGATTAGAATATTTAAAAAGAATGGCCTTTGTAAGAAATGTTAAAGAAGTCAAGGATAGAGGGCTTTAGTCATACCAGCTGAAGACTAGGCTATAAATTTGACCTCCAGTCATAGGATCAGGTGTAGAGTGGCATCAAAAATGACTAGGGACAGCACTGCAAAGTGAGATACCAACAAAACTAAAAATGTCTATGGTGGGGTGATTACAGCAGCAAAATTAAGTGAATAACATTTCTAGGAAGAAGTATTGTGATTGCAGTTCTTACTACTGAATGTTGAATTTCCCTTTACCTACTATTCTGTCTTATTTAATTCAAGTTTAATTTAATTGCCTGTGTCATTTGAATATATTCTGAGTTATTCTTGTTTTACTGGTGTCAAATACATATGCTTCTTTTCAATTACAGGTTGGCATTGTGGGTCGTACTGGAGCGGGTAAGTCCACTCTCATAACAGCTCTGTTCCGTCTGGTGCACCTGTCTGGGGGCTCAATCCAAATTGATGATGTGGACATTGCCTCAATTGGACTCCATGATCTGCGATCCAAGATCTCCATCATCCCGCAGGAGCCCATCCTGTTCTCAGGAACTCTTCGTAACAATCTGGACCCATTTGAGCAGTACTCGGATGCTGCCTTGTGGGCAGCTTTAGCTGAGGTGGAACTGAAGCAGGTCGTGGAAGAGCTACCTGCTGGGCTGAGCCACAGAGTGTCAGAAGGTGGGACCAACTTCAGTGTGGGACAGCGCCAGCTCCTGTGTCTTGCCCGGGCCATCATCAGGAACAATAAAATTCTGGTGTTAGATGAAGCTACAGCCAATGTGGACCCCCAGTGAGTGATAATATTCTTAGAAACATAAATTTAATCCTCCCTAAATCGCCCTTATGACGGAGGCAGTATACCGTCTGAAACGTTGGCAAACTCCTACCATACTGCACGGCCCAACAACCCAGAAGACAGCAATCTTCTTACTCACCACTGTGAAAACCTCAAATCCTACTACCTGGCATCTTGTTCTTCCTTAACTTTCCAGATTGAGCTCAGGGATACATTTCCAATTCTCATGTGCCATACTAATTAACATTATATCTTCTGGTAAACTGTTTCTAGGGCATAGGATGTGTGTAGGATAGAAATCATTCTGGTTGACCTTTGGTGATAATAGTTTCGACAGTATCCTTTACACTTTTTTTCACTGTCCATGAAAGCCACAGAAAACTTTCTCTTCAGAGTGGATTTATACTAAACCACAGAGCTAATAGAACAGAATTTAGGAATTGATGTATATAACTATTGGATTCATCATGACTGAACCTTGTTTCCGTGCGAATTACAATGAAGTTGAAAATAGGAGAATCTTTTATATTCTTTAAATAAAGTTGGACTAGAGAATAAGTGGAAAAGAGGGTTTTTTCTTTCGGTAAATCACGTGAATATTACAATCATCTTACTTTAACCATGTTCATGACATAGCAAACAAATTGCTGAATTTGCTGTCACTGTGGATGCTTTGTGACTTATGGTTTTATACTTCTTTATGTTTTTGACATAATAGTTTCAGTGCATTGAATTGGTTTTGGAGTTAAAATTATTCTTATTCATACTTTTTCTATTCATGATCTCTATTATTATTATTATTATTTCATAAATAAATTTCATCTACAGCAGTGAGATTAATTTCTACTTTTGGAAATTGTGAGTGTATCTTTCTGAATTCAGGACTGATGAACTTATTCAAGCAACAGTTCGTCGTAAGTTTGCAGACTGCACGGTGCTCACCATTGCTCATCGTCTGCACACAGTTATGGATAGTGACCGTATCCTTGTTGTGGATACTGGTTCTGTTGTGGTGAGCTGAATTTCACATATTAAAACTCTAAAACATGACCACATTCATCTGAAAAACTGTTCAGTTGTCATAAGATATTCATTATATTCTGATTTCATTGATATCTAAAGGAGTGTAATAACCAAAACAATTATAGGTTTGTAATAATTAATACAGAAATTTAAGACTTATTAAATCCTGTTAGAAATAGCAATAGTATGATCGTGTGTTTTTCAAATTTTCAGGAATTTGATCATCCGTACATCTTGCTTAAGAATAAGAATGGTGCCCTTTCTCAGATGGTGCAGGAGACTGGACATACAATGACAGAGTCTTTGTTCAGAGTGGCTCAAACAGTAAGTCATTATACCTACTTGTATATATCTTAGTGATTTTATCTCTGTCAAATGAAGTTCAACCACACAATTTACGGAGCAGTATTAAATGTCTCCAAAATCTCTGGTACTGGAACTGACACCAAAAGTCATTAATCTCAATGATTCATTTGGCCTTCCAGCTTGCCTCTTTCCATAAGGTTTTCTGGCCAAAATTTTGTGTGCACTTACTCTTGCATTTTGTTCTTATTACATTGAAGCATTGCATTAATTTTACACATCTGGTCATGTAAGTATTTAAATTTGATTAAGAAGGGGGAGGGAATCAACCATTTGAAGTAGTATTGACTCTGAATTGTTCTAATTTCCTTCATGGATGTAAGAGGTATTTTGATATAAAAATTAAACTTCAATCCTTGAGTTTTACATTATATATTGAAAAACACCTGTGCTTTGCATTGTTGCAAATTGTTCTAAATGTCAAATGTTTCTATATTATAGCACAGAAATTAATGTTTTTTAAATTTTTCAGTGTTATGAGGAACATTTGGAAAACAGCGTTAAAAAAGATAATACAATCTCCACACCCCCAGGTTTTAAATAGAAGAGGGAAATTCACCAAGAAGAGAAGTTTCTTAAATTGTAGAGTATTATTGTAAAATATTTGTGTTTCTTGGAATACAGAAACCTCCACACTGTTAATATATCTTTAATAAAGGCTTTCAAATAAGCTAGAAAATTCTGTACCCCAGCAGAATTTATTTAGCTTGAACCCTTAAAAAATATCTGTCCAGCAAAGTCCAAAAATTTAGTTCCCATGAATTTTGGCATTTGGAGATTTCAATGTACCTCAGGAATATACACAAGAGCTTTGTAAAAGTATGTAAATAATTTTTCTTCGCTTTCAGTGCCTGTGTTTATCTGTTATATTTTCTTCATGTTTTGTCTGGAATGGTGGAACACACTTTTCTGCAATAACAGTGGCCACAGGGTATAATATAGTCCCATAGGCTCTTAGACAGATATATGTTTAAAAAAATAAATAAGTAAATAAAATAAATCAGTTTTCGGCAGCTTGAATTTTCCTGTTGGTTTTAAGTTATGCTTTCCCATAGCCATTTTTTGTACACGTATTGTTTTAGTGCAGGTTCAAATGGCATAGTTATACATATCACGAATGGTTGCAACATCAATGTCAGTAATCCAGAAAATGTGTGAAGTATCACATAGATTAGCATCCACTTGTAGCTTGTGCTTGTATATGGCTTGGCATGTGGTACGTGAAGGAAGAGAGGTTGTAAAAGTTAAAATTGTGATTGAAATGAGGGGTTGCCAACCTTATCACAAGCTGCACACAATTTTTTTTTAATTTAGAAAATGTGGGGTATTCATGAAATATGGTATTTTTACATAGTGAATGTTTTCAATCAAGAAATTGATGTAATACTTTTTTGAAAACTTTATGTACCACATATCTGATGTATCCTTTCTGTAATTGTGTTTACTTATCTTGCTCTTCACTGTAGAATTTTGTATTGTCATAAACCCAAACAATTGGTTTTCTTACAATAAGTAGATGTTTCCTTACCCCTACCATAAACAATTCCCTTGCAATAGAGCCATTACTTCATTTTTTGTATGTAACCTAAACCTGACAAGAAATTCTGAAAATTTAAGCATAACAGCTACATCAAGAATAGGTTCTTACTGCCCTCTGAGTGCTCTTCAGGAATATGGTGGAATTGAATGTTATACTGTGAAATGGGGTCAGCTGAACAAACTGAACCAACAATTTCTGTTAGGACTTGGTAGTTCAAACCATGTGGTCAGCTATGGCAGGGCTATCTAACCTTGCTCAGATTTTGAAGATGGGCCATGACTACATGATGATTGTAAGAATACTGCTCTCCAGATCCAATGTGTCATGCCCCTTTCTATTTCTTTGTCATGAGGCATAATGTTTTTATTTGGTTTCTACATTTTGAAGTCAATTGCATTGCCCCTGACAGGCTCTAGAAATAAAGAAGGGTTTTTGATTATCTGAATGTCAAATTATACAGCCCTGCCAAGCACCTTATGATTAGGTGATTTTCTGCCACTTCATCCAAAGAAAAGGAAATCATCTGGCATAAATTCATATAAATTATGTGACCATGCAACCATGACAAGAAAGTGTACTGAGAAAAGGATCATGAAAATGCTGCTGGCAGTGTGCCTGCAATACATGGTACTGGTAATGTGAAACAGCAGTAAAGGGAATGATCTGAATATAATTCGAACGACTTAAATCATCGAACTACTTCAATTTTCATTCATATGGGAAAATTTTAACTACCACTTTACACGACAGTAAAAAATTTGCACAAACTGACATTTTAATTTTCATGGATAAACAAAAAATAAATTGCATTGACTGATTTAAACTTCCTTCCATTCACATTCTATACAATATCGATACATTTCAATTAATGATTATGATCAAAGATCACCTGCACAGTTCGATTTATTTTCCGGGTTAAAACCATAGTACTATCATTTTCACTGAACCACAGATTAAGATCACCGAAACCGTGCACTCTGTGACAAGCATAGACTCTATGGAATTCTAATTCAGAGTGTTCTGTTTTGTGTAAATATCGTATATGACATAAAGTTTATCGAGTCAATTGATCGGGCTTCAAGTAGGAATGTTTGGTTTTTGCTTTCCAAGTAACTGTGAAAATGTCAAAACAAGGTAATGCAAAAATTAGTGATCTATTATGAGCAGTTTGTAATTGTTAAGTACTCTAAAGTCGCTAATTATCCTATATGGATGGAAGGTATAGCGATAGTCTTATGGGTTTGTAAGCATAGTTATAAACAAAATTTATGTCCCACTTTATCCTGTGTATGAGGCATACCATACACTGAATGCGACGGTGTGTTATTATGAGGTTATGTAAAGGAAACGGATGTTTCTGAAATGTAGGTGGTAAGTTATGAAATATGTGTTAACTGTCATAACAGAACATTTTGCAGCACGGACACGTGTGGGGTTACACTAATCTTAAGGTTGTATCAACTAAACTCTGTTTCTGTACCTTGTTTTTCGTGACTGGTTGTCGTACCCCATGTCTGTACCCAGGTTGGCATTTTGACTTGAAGATTCTGCATTTGAATTGAACTATAAGAAATCAATTTGTTCGCAAAAAGCACATAAACATCTTTCAGTATAAGCATTTTGAAGACGTGATGGTACCATCTGTAAGACTGTTTTTTCCCAGTGGAGTAATCCTTTTCTAACAAGACCACTCTTCCTTTCATGATTCTTGTGTCATTCAAGACTGGTTGTCATGCAGGCCAAAGTCCAACTCATTCACTGATTGTTATGAAGATGGTTCAGAATTTATCATCAGAAATAGAAATCAGCTAGTGGCACAGAAGTAAGTTAACAATACAAGATATTATGGAGGTTCGGGTAAGGTCAGTAATAACAAACACTTGAAAAACTGTGGAAACCAGGATGCTACATAATGGAGGTGACAGCAAAGTTCAGTAACCAAAGTAGCCAGAGGCATGGTCAAATGATCTGTTTACATGGCACATTAGAAAATGTCATTGTGTTTTTGCACAAGATGTATGTGTTTTGCATTACTCTTTCATTGTTAGTGAGAGACTATATAGGTTTGACTGTTATGATATAATATTTTGCATTAGGGATGGATTTTGTCCCACTTATGTGGTTTTGCGAAGGAAACTTCTGTGCAGCAGATCATCTTCAGTCGGCCATTATGATACTAGATATCTTGAAGCATCTTGAACTGGAAGCCATCCTAATAGGAATTACTTCAGATTTTAATTCAGAAAGTACATATATGTAATAATTGGAATGTTTGTGCTATGTGATAGGATTTACCTGGAAATCTTCAAAGTAGCTTTCTCGTTAGTGTTTATCAAATCTTATAAAATGAAACTTTAAATTGAGAATTTTAATCAAAACTTTTAACCTCTTATATTAGTCTGATTTTAGCCAGAGCTACAGTATGTATTTTATAAATACAAATTGCATATGAACCACGGCATAGCCATGTGACACGTGAAACCACTGTCTTCTCGTACGTTATGGGACTGTATGCAGTCTGTTTTAACAGCAAGTGCATGGTAATGGGAAGAAATCCCTACAAACCGATACATAAAATATGACAAGTTTGCCAAATAATGGGTTCTGGACAGATACAGCTAAATTTGTTTGAATGAGAAACGCTGGTATAAAGTGACTATTTACAATATCGTGATGTTGGAGGCAGCAGACACCTCTGAAATGTCGGTGTAACATCCGAGGAGACAATCATCTTACTTACCGCTGTGAGAACCTGAAATTTTGCTATATGAAACCATTTATTTTCTTTGTGATTGCTTGCGATCTTTAAATTGGAGTGGATCCAACAGAAGTCGTTCAAGTAGGTGGAAATTAATGTGTATTTCTTATATTATTGTTCTGTAATAGCATGTTTTGGAAGGAAGGAGATACAGGTAAGATAGGGATAAAGGAATAGATTAAATGATCAATGACAATGAAAAGGAGGGAAGCAGACAACTGCAGGAAAAGAACAAAAAAGGGAGAAAGAATGCGAGAGATGAAGATGCAGAAAAAATAAATTATTTGATGTGTTTCATCGGGCTCTTTGCAGGAGTTATCTAAGTTTGTGGAACTGGAGAGGGTACGATACGCTCATTGGTGGATTTTGAAGTGGGATCATGGGAGTTGCTGGCATCCGGATTTCTGTAACGAGATCATTAATTGCCAACATTGTGGTTGGAAAATCCTCAATTGAAAAAATAAAGCCATTTCAGAGGTTGATGCGTCCTTACCAGGATAATATTAAAATGCACCTATGAGAAATGGGATGTGGCGTCTACTGAACTCAGGTGGTTCGGGATAGAGTCCAAAGGCTGTCTTTTGTAAACACGCGAATTAACCTTCGGATTTTACAAAAGCAAGGTATTTCTTGACCATTCAAATAAATATAAACTTGCGCTTTGCCCTGAAGTTAATTGGAATATTATTCTGTTGCCCGAATATTCTGTTGCTGCACCATATTTTTGCATCTTGCAGAAGGAGGGGAGTTAGTATAACACGCTCTTCTCATTACTGCCGACATAAAACGAAGTGTCTTTGTTGTAGGTCCAGTATGAGATTTTCCTCAGCCTCTTTCGTCAAACTCCTGAACAGTACCAAACGTAGGACACTACCGCATTCTTTACAATCTTTATTGACTAACCAATCATTGGACGCTTGTTAATCGACCGCGAATAAACAGAAGTGGCAAGCTAGTTAGTTTGTGATGTAGCCAAAGTATATTAATTGTTATGCGTGAGCAAGGAGCTCGTCGTAGTTGGGTATCGAATGCGCCTGCGCGAAGGTCGCTGTGCGTAACTGCCATGTAAGTTTGTTGGCCTGCGACGCGAGGGGGTACTGCGATAAGGGCAGTTTTCCACTGCATGGTTTGCGCTCAGCGAGCCTCATCTGTTCTCCGATTCGTACCAACGGAATAACAATGCTGAAAGGTATGATTTTAGCAGGCATGGCGAGATTTCAGTCAGCTGCAGTTTTTTCATGTTATCCTAAGAGCGGGCAATGAATCCTTTTCATCTGGTCTCTTCTGTCTGTTAAATAATATGTTTTCATTTGTTTCTACAGGAAACATTTGGAGATGCGCCTACATTCTGGCAGGTTTACTTCCCAACATTACAGTTCGCGGATTGGGTGAGTGGATTTTATAAATAGTTATTCTAATATTTTACATCAATAGGGATGATTTAATTGCAGTGTATTTAAGAGTGCTTTGTCGATTGATTTTGAAACGTAGTCTCCTGAGGAAGAACAGAAGATGTTTCGCTTGTTTTTAAACTACGAAAGTATTTTGGACCAAAAAATAAATATAATGGGGAACAGTGGATTTTACGCAAGGAGGAGCGTCGCTTTTCATGCAGTTCACGTAGAATTGGTAGGGCGGTTGAGTCAAGAACGATGCGGTGGGATGAATATAAGAACTGCGTATAGAATTCTATTGTTGACAGCCTTTGTAAAGCGGGCAACGTACGGAAAAGGAGAACAACATGATTGATCTGAAGGTAAATGGATCGTGAAGGAGAGAAGTGGTATGTAGATGCAGGATCAGAGTAGTGCCTCCAGTGGCGGGCTTTTGTGTTGGTTGTGTTGAAGGTTGTATAATCAGCGTTCGTTACACACGAATTGTTGAGTCACAAGGATTTTGGAAGAAAACCATCTATAATAATCAGGCATTTATCTGGAACAGGGATAGGCCTTCTTTCTTTCTTTTTCTTCTTCTTCCTTTTTTCCCCTCGAGGGACGGATCCTCAAAGTCAGTAATTTATAAATAAAGATTGATGCCTTATGGGATGTCGCGCCGTGTAGTCTGGTAGACATTTACCGACGTTTCAGAGGTGCTTACTGTTTCCATCATCAAGGCGATGAGTAAGTCAGTTCTGCTGGAATTTGAGCAGTAACTGGAAATTTATGCACTTTAAATTTGTCAACAGAAATCTTGTTTTCTGATAAACAGGGCTCAACTAATGGCGGATCGGCTCTGTGTGTATTTAAGTACACATAACACCGTAAACGCCATTTACATTAAATAACTGGGAAGCTCATCGTACGTTTTGGAACCACCTAATGGCGGTCAGAATGACAGCAAATCTCTCATTAGTTCGGACGTCAAGTATAACTTGTTATTTTTTTATGAGGAGAATTTTTAGGCATGGGAATAGTGTACTCTTGACTTTTTCTTATGTGGCGAAGTTAAATACTCGAATCCCATCATCATTATTAGTTTCGTACAAAATCTCATTCCAAATTGCCAGTTTCAAAATATCGTCTGTTCCCGTATTTTCATTGAAATTGTTGTGTTTCGTGAAATGACCATTTTTCACAAAAACTGCCCTTTGTGTCATCATTTTTATCCTCAGATTCAGAACAGTATCACCCTTTTAACCGCTGATATGATCCTTTGTACAAAAAGGTCTTGGTTAGCATTCTGATGTCGGCAGAATTGCTTACAATCATGTCCCTTGTACCTTCTGACCTCCTATAGCCCTACTTAAGTCTAATGTGCACGATAAATGTAGACCTCATGAAGACCTACAGTCTCCTGTTTCGAATTGTCGAACCTTTAACGAAATACAAGTCGTCACTGTGTGTAGTAAGTTTTGCCTACAGCAAACGAACTCCAAAGCCATTGTACTAAGCAAAATAAGAAAGTAGCTTTTTGGAAAATGTGTACTCCATCGAAGTTTTCATTTCGCAGTCGTTGAGAAATGTTGAGATATAATCGTCACTGCGATCATCTCAGCGCTGAGGTACGTTTCACGTTTCAGCTTCGGTCGACAGAAATGTAAATAACTCAGCACCACTTTATGCGCGAGTTGATCTACTGTAAATATAATGCAGTTTCCCTGTTTTCCTTTATTTTCAGTCTATTTATATCATTGGTTATTTGAGCAAAACGTTCTCATGACTGTAATTCATGTGTTTTAGAGCATAAATATTCTGAATCTGTAGTAAGTTCTAAATAACACCTGGAACTTTGCTTCACTTATAGGGCACTTGAATAATAAATAGATAATTTATTCAGAATTTGTGGGTAAATTAAGTATGTGCATTCCAAATAGAATTGACAGCACTTCAACACATTGAAGCAAATAAATACGCTAAATAACATTTCAGAATTTGGTTTCTGCCACCTAATTGTGTTTGGAGTCGGTTATTAATTTTGGTTCTTCTGTAAATACATTCTGCTGGTGAAATTGCCAGTACTGAACATTAATAAAACACGTGGTGCATACAGCATAGTTATCACTGTGCCTTAAATTGTTAGATACGATTTTGTGCGACCTTTGTTATAACTAGAGCAGCGCTCCTTTCGGAGCCCCTCGGGGGGTTGGTCAAGTTTTTAAAACGCAACCAACCCCCCTTCGGGCGGGTTGGTTGCGTTTTAAAATCTTGAGTAAGAAACTAAACCAACCCCCCAATAGGGGGTTAAAACACATGGCCAACCCCTCTTCGGGGGGGGGGGGGTCAAGTTTTTAAAACGCAACCAACCCCCCTTCGGGCGGGTTGCTTGCGTTTTAAAATCTTGAGTAAGAAACTAAACCAACCCCCCAATAGGGGGTTAAAACACTTTGCCAACCCCCCCCTTCGGGTGGGGTTGCGTTTTAAAATCTTGAGTAAGAAACTAAACCAACCCCCCCGAATGGGGGTTAGTTTAGTGTCTTATTCAAGTAATTTGTGTGCTCGGCATTGTTGTGTTGTTACAACAATGCCGAGTAAACAAATATAACGTAACATTGTTTGATGACGTCATTTTTTGACGACGATGACAAACCACAAATTTTTATAGTAAAAAAATATGTAGTGATCACACTTAACAATTGCTGACCTGATTCGTTTATTTGTTGATAATTAACTCATTGTTTATACCGCAAGTTTATTTATTTGGTGTTCGTTAAGAAGAAATTTAGTCAATACAATTTAAGTTTGACTTAACGCCATTTTTATCAAGCACCAAAGATGCGCGTCACATTCGTATTGAAATAACCGAACCGATGTATTAATCAGGTCTCAGGTTCGATTATCCGACCTGAGGCCGAGTATCCTGATTGAAGTTTTTCTAGACAATTGCTTGATCAGTGCATTGAAATAAACTTTCGTGCACATCGCTTGAAAGTTGCATGCACCAAAATCCATCCTCCCTTTTTTCAATCAAAGTATTCAGTTATGATGTAATGTCCTAACACTTGGGTGGAGTGACTGAGAAGCACCAGGACATTGAGGTAGCCGTTATTGAGTCGGCAGAATCCGGAGTCGCTTTGTGTATTTGCGAAGGAAGATTTCTGCATTAAATATTCTTTCTAGATTTCTGAGAACATGCACACCAAATAAAAAGTTGGTTCTTATTATGCCTTTAAGCAGGAAACTTCTCTTATTTATTCACTAGGTAGGTTCTGTACTGTTTAACGAACTTTACTGTCCGCCTCAGAACTTCTACTGTGGAGTGACGAGCCGTGTTAGATTGTTAGCAGCAGCGGGTCTTGGAAATTGATCGCACAAAAAGAGAACTTCGTCCAGGGGTGTCAATTCTAAGCAGAGTCAGTCCCGAAAATTAACCTGTACACCTGTGGTGAATCTAACCACAGTTGTCCAGTCTGTAGTCTTTTCTGACTCAGCTACCCCGACTCCAAGTTTACATTAATCCATTTAAAATTCGAGGTAATTTTTGAGTTAATGCCCATCCATAAAAATTGTTAGCAAATGAAAATATTAACTGTTTTTATTTTATTTTAAGTACCTGAACACTGACTTATTTTAACATGTAATCCAATCAGTTAATAGTGATCATTTAATTTTAAATATAAATCACGCCATTCTCTTAAATTTCGTATATGAAAATGATTCCATATTTTATAGCATGATAAGATACGTATTCTTTTTCATTATGTGGTATTAACGTTTGGTTAGATTTATCTTGTATTTCAAGTTACAATTGCTACATGCCGCTCCTGTATATTTTACAGCGTAATGTTTATGATCATGGAGTTTTAAGTTATCAGTAGTAAAAATACAGTTACATAGGTAGCAGTTAGTTGCTTGATTGTATTCTAATTGATATTCCATTAGTGGAATATTTATTTTTAATATTTTTATAAAAAATTCTTCAACATGACTTATCAGTTTTATAAATAAATTTACGGCATCTTTACCTGGATAGACGTATTTGAATGTTATAAATGCGTTTTACATATTCGAAAACCACAAGAAATATGTTGTAGTGTCTTTTGTGTGTAAGAACAGTACTGTATTCGAGCCAATATTAACACAAAATCACAAAAAAATTATATATGGTTGAATTGAAGCCACTGTGGTCTAGCGGTTAGAACGCTGGCCTTGTAATCCTGGGGTCTCGGGTTCGATTCCCGGCGGTGCCCGAATTTATAACCCGTGTTTGGCAAGGCCGTGGTCTAGGCAACGCGGAGTTTTCCTCCCTTCCCCGGTTTCTCCGTGGCATCCCAACAATTACTCCATTCACACACAGAAGAAGGCAATGGCAAACCACTTCTGGATCATCTGCCAAGAACGTATATGAACAGGTCCCAGTCCGAGAAAAGGATGGAAGGATCCTGTTCATATGGACCTGTCGTCAGACAGAACACTAAATAAATAATATAAAATGGTTGAATTATATTTCTATTTGCTTTGCTACTCACCGAGTTCTGAGCCGTCTTCACTCGTCTCGGTACTGTTTGTGTTGCAACGTTGTTAGATTTTAGTGTGGACTTAGATCATGCAATTTGGTGGTCGCTACTAAAGTGGTGTTGACTTTTCGGGTGAGTTAATTTAGCTTAACGTTGCTTAGAAAGATGGTGGAGCAATTAGTAGTAACTATTCCTGTTTTGCGTTGTTGTGGACTGAAAGATGGCGAAGAACGTGTGTGTTCTCCGTTCTGTTCGTACGCTGAATTTCTCTTAACGTCGTCAATATGGTCTTGTATAGGCCTTGACATTTGTTACTTGGTTTCGTAACGGGTGCTAATGGCGGCTGGGACAGGTTGTGGTTCAGTTGTAACAAATTGTGGTCATTTATAAAAGGTTTAGAACTGAGGAATCTCAAGTCTCTATTGTTGTAAACTAGGAGTGAAACCGGGCTCCTCGTCGCATAAAAACTTCTCTATCCATTAGGACTTAAAGGGAGAAGTGAACTTTGATTGAATGATTCCTATTCTGTGCGAGTCACATTTCTTCGGGGACTTCGGTTTTCCCCAAGCGAAGAAGTCGATATTTTCTTCTGTTAAGCCGAAGTTAGTGATGAGTAGCTTAAGTAAAGAGATTTGCATTTCAAATTGATACGCTAAACTGAAAGAAACGGAATCTGAAACCAGCGTCCTGTGTCGAAAACTTCCAAATACGAGTATAATGTAGTCCCGATTATCCGAACTTCGATTATCAATTCGATGAATTCCGTTTTATCCTACGCGACGTGTCGGAACGCTCTAATTTTTTTTAACAACGCTGAACTCACCACTAATCTTCTACAGTTCATGTGCTCGGTTGCTTTAGCGTATTATATTTGCTTTGTAATTTAATAATATCGTAAATTGAGTTGGTATTTAACCTTAATATCAAATTTCATTCCAATCCGTCCATTGGTTCTTGGGTAAAATCAGACGGACTTACACGACAAACCCATAATTCGTTCTCGCAATGCGCTTCGTGCAAAGAACGCTTAATAACTCCAGCTAAACAGACGCCGACCCTTCTGCCACCTTCGTATGGGTATTCTTGTAACGTGCGTGAAATAAACACAGTGCGGAGGTCGTATGTCTGTCCGCATGTTTATTTTCTAGAAATGCTAAGCGAATTCAGATGCATTGGCGGCCTGTGCTGTGTCACGTTGTGTGGGTAGTTTTCACCCCTGCCGGTTCACGTCACATTCGGTATCCATCCGCACCGCTGGCACTGTGGACGCGGGGTCGGGAATTTGAAGTTCTTCTTGAGAAGATAATGGGACGCTCACCTAATAAAGAAATTGCACACCTTTTGCAGAAATCTCATTACTCATTACCGATTTTAGAACCGCCCGCCATCGGCCTCACTCCTGCGCCTGATTAATCCAATCTACACGCTCCATAGTTATTTCCCTAAGATCCATTTTACTATTATCACATCTGTTTACTTTCCAACCAAAATGCTGTATGCATTCGCATTGCCCATGCGCCCTAAATGATCCGCCCACGTTATCCTCCTCGGGTTGTTAATTTTAATATTACTACTAGTTATCGACCTCCTCATTTTGTTCCCAAACGCTCGTAGTTTCTGGTTTTCTCCCATAACGTGTTTTAGTTGTGATGTTTTTGTTTCTGCTTCGGAAATAACATCACGAGCGTTGACCAGAAGATGATTTAACTCATTCAGTTCCAGTCGCCATTTGTTTCCTTGGACCTTCTTGGTGGTGTATTGTAAAGCAAAGTTTAAACGCGGTGGTAATAAAGCATCTTATTGTTTAAGGCTATTATGATTATAGAATTCATCAGATAAGCGTTTACTTATGCTGTATTTACTACACGTTTCATTTAAATACATTTTAATGAACGTAACTAGTTTTGTGTGCCGAATTTAATGAGAATGTTGGAAAATACTTCCCTTGTACTGTAGCTGGTGTAGTTTAAATTTCTGTCCAGTACCTGTCCAATGCATGAGCCGGGATAGCTCAGTCAGTATAGTGACTAGCTACGGGCTGGATGACCGGGGTTTGATCCCCGACGGGGGCAGAGGATTTTTCCTCTAGCCTCTGCGTCCAGACCGGTTCTGGGGACCACCCAGCCTCCTCTACAATGGGTACCGGGGTCCTTTCCCGGGGGTAAAGCCGGCCTGGGCGTGATGCTGACCACTCACCCCCATCTAGGGCCGAGGTCAAGCGCCTGCATGGCGTATAGTGGGACAAACTTTACTTTACCTGTCCAATGCAAAATATCTGGCCATTTTCTTGTCAGTTATGTCAAAATTTACGCTGATGTCTTGTCTACATATGGAGTTAACGTTAAATAAAGAATGTTGAATAATATTTTCTTGTACTTGGTAACAGTGATATTTGTTAATTATTGCAGTGAATTTTATCACTCTTCTGTTGGTAGGTACAATTATAGATTCCTTCCACTGCTCTGGCAATTTTTCTTACTTCAAAAAATATGTCACAGCATAATTTATTTCCTTCCTGTTTCGATCATTTCTGCCGGAATCTGATCATTGTCTCAGCCTCAGAAGATCTAGGCTCAGGTACTAATGATTCAGATACTTTTATTTCAGTCCGCCTAACGCCCTTTTTCCCCCAATCGTGTACACACACACAGCCGTGGGGACAGACAACTTTACAGCTGTGCTTGATTTGGTGTGTCGCGAGGTATCGATATTTATTTCAGTGATTGGAAATCGCAGGTGTAACCAGTGGTGTTGTCAACGCGCCTTTTAAATCGAGAACCTCACGTTTCGACCCAATATCGATAAAATCTGTTCAGGTGTCATAGCGGCCTCTGCATTGAATGTGTCTCCTTGGTGCAGTAGCCGAGCGTTGTGTAAGTTTCTGTGGTTCACTGTGCCCACAGAACGCTGGTTTGTGGCAACGGGAACTGACATGGAAGGACGGATTGATTCGTTGAAGGAGGTTCCATGAATATTTGATCTTTTGTGGTGGCCGGTGGAAAGCTTCGTCGACCTCCAAAGTCTCTCCTCCTCCCCCCGGTGTGACTAGGTTACCTAGAGCAACTCCATTATCGTATAACCACTTAGATGCCATCTGTTGGTGGAAATGTAAATGAGAGAAAAGTGAAAACAAAACATTTTACATGTAGCGAAACTGCCCTGCAAATGTACGAGCTGTAAATACCATGTAATAGTCTTTGTTCTCACGAAAAAATGTCGTAACGTTTGTAATTGGTAAAAGTTTTTGAGAAAGAAGTACATAGTAAAACATTTAGCTGAAAAAGAGACGAAGCTACAAAGGACCGGAGAAATTGGATGCGAGGTTTTTCGCCGAATTTCGTTAGTGTGATGAAAAAGGTATCATGGTACTTGAACGTTTTTGACACGTAATACAAATCATTACAGTTATAAAAATATTTTTTTATTAATCTGTGAAATTTTAGAATTTTTTGGTTAATGGTTACAAAGTAGGACATGGAAATTAAATGTGTGTGTGTTTATGTATGTATGCATGTATGCTTTATAATTATTCGAGTTTCGTAAATGTAGGATATTTTACGAGATGAGGAACTATCAGTTGTAAAATTAGTGTTACAAGGGCAGTGGTTAATGACTAGTCGTGCTTTGTTATTAATGGAATTAAAATAAAGTGAAGACAGTTAAAGTCAGCAGAATTGCGAATGCGTTCGGCGAGCTGTACCGATGTCTGCAAGACTTTAGTTTCAAGGTGTAATTTCCAAGCTTTCCGTTTAGAAATGCAGGTAGGTACATCAATTTAATTTCAAAGTTTCTTGAAACTACTCGGGTTTCGGCAGACTATTTACAGAACTCGAAATTTAACGAATTAATTTATACTACAGAACGTAAATTTGTTTTGCTAGTTGTTATTCGTTTTCGATTTTCGTGCAGGCAGGCTCATGTATAAATAATTCCTTCCCAACCTATGGTTAAAAAATCGAATCAACTGAATGTCCATCAGCTGCTCAATTAAGACTGTACAGTGGAGTTACAGTTAATCTAGCGGTAATATAAACACGTGCAGTCGGTTTGGTGCAGACTCGGTCTCATGCGACATCATAACAGTAAGGGTCTATTTATATAGGAACGTAAAGATAACGACACGAGCCCTTGCCGATTTTTCAGAAAACATTATTCAACGTTTTTTAATGGAACTGTTTATATTGACTCCGAGCTCGTCCGTTCCACGAACGAGTCTCGCCCAACTTACGTCTCCAACGATATTTTTCCTAAACAGTTCCATTGAAAAACGTTGAATAATATTTTCTGAAAAATCGGTAAGGGCTCGTGTCGTTATCTTTACGTTCCTACATAAATAGACCTTAATTCTAATGAGCTGTTCCTCTTGATTACGTGATGTAAAAAAGTCACAAGTGCAGTACGTTTACTGATAAAGTTTAACGCAACTGTAACGTATCCTCCCCAGGCAGGAACTGCATGGCTGACCGCCAAGCGTTGCTAGGTTTTCGTGATACGAGTTACGTGTCAGTCAGTGAAACATTGAAACCAGATTATGTGTGTAGCAGGTCCTGCCGGGAGCCAGGAAATGACAGTTGCTTTACGCATTGCATGTTCGAGATGTGAACGAAGTTCCGTCCCATAAACTTGATTTATATCTTTTTTTTTTTTTTTTGGAAAATCCACGTCGAGTGTTCAGAAGAATGAAGGCACTTCTCTTTGGTTGACGTCCATTGCATTAGACATTTGGTGGAGTTGCGGTCTGTTCGTCTGGTGGAGTATCAGATTCTTGGTCAGGGGTCTACAACTAGATTCTTGCACCCAGGAATCATTACACAGTTCTTCTTGTCTTCAATCGATGTAACTACACGAGTCTTTTGTATCAATTTTTTTTATTAAATCATCAGGACTCACGCTGTAACGTTTGTTAGCAATGAATATCTTGTTTTATATGAATTAAATTCTCCAGTAGTTGGTTTATCGATTCACACGTAGAAAGTCATGTGGAATATTCGACTCTAAAGGGTTCTGATGATGGTGGATTAGACTTGGAATTTTCCCATCGTCTTTGTTTAAAAAGAAGAAACCACGACGTTTCGGAAACTGGCTTATGTTTAATTTTAACTGAGCAGTAAATGAAAATAACAACTGGATAAATATATTGATTAAAATTATGGACTAATATGTGTATAGGGTCTTTAATGAATTGATATGAAGTTTTTGTATACTGTTTTTGTAATTCTGTGGTCCGTGAGTTACAAAGTTTGTGGCCCCAGGTCATGAATGTTTGAAAAGTTCTGTTGAAGAGTAAAGAGTGGAGGTTGTTATGGTAAATGGAAATTTAACTCGTGCATAACAGTAATGCAATTTATGTCTCGCAAAAACTTTGCATGTACTCCGTGTCTTTGTACAGAAAGGTTAAGGGAGAGCCTATTTGTAATTCCTCTGCATGTTACACCAATAAAAAGATTCTGTACTGAAGAAATAATGATGTCGGGAAAGAAGTTTGTAACGATCTTCCTGGAGAGTTTAAAACTTACCTAATTGTAAACTTCACAGAACTTCAAAAATCAAGAGTAGAATCAAAATTATCCAGTAAAATTTTAAGTAATATATACAGTTTGCAGAACGCGTAAAATGAACGTGACAGAGTTTACACAAATATACCTTACAGCAGTTGACAACCCGCCGTCCGTCAGAAGCAAATGACATGTGCCACGCAAATACATGTTGGTCAGTTTAGGTGTGGATATCACTATGTAAATTCTGAGCTCGTCATTCCAATATTTTTAAATGGATGTCCGAGCAACTGTTTCACGCAAATAACCTTTGGCTCATCTATCAACACTGTGGCGGGACTTTGCTATGTCTTATTAGAGTTTGCGCCGTCCTATTCCCAATACGAGGTGCGATCGGAAAGTTTCAAGACTGCGCGTATAAAAACCCGTACACTTATCTCAGGTATTAAATTCATCCATCACCCTCGAAGTAGTTCCCCTGGGAGTGAACACAACTATCCCAGCGCCGCTGCCAAGCCTGGAAGCATCCCTGGAAATCTTTCTTTGTCAGCCTGTCAAGCACCATCTGCGATTCTGCCTGAATCTCTTCTATCGTCTCAAATCTCCTTCCCTTTAGCTGAATTTTCATCTTTGGGAAGAGGAAGAAGTCACACGGAGCTTAGAAAGGAAGTTGGGGTCGGTTCTTGCAAGATCTTTGAGCTCCTGACAAACGAGAAGTCGATTCTGCTTCTGGTCCTCAGACAGGATGCGTCGCATGTGGAGTTCTTCCTTTAGAATCAGCTGACAGGTCCCATAGCCTATCCCAACAATGTCGCACAAGTCGTTGATGGTACGACGTCGATCTTCGTGATTGGCCTGCCGAATCTTCGTAACATTTTCGGGCGTTGTGCTCGAAGATGGTCGTCCAGAACGCTCGTCATCATCATCGACAGAGGTTCGGCCATTTTTAAAACGTGAATGCCACACAAAAGTTTGTGCACGACCCATTGCGGACTCCCCAAATGCTCGCTTTAGCATTTCATAGGTTTCCGTAGCCGTTTTGGCGAGTCTTTGGCAAAATTTGATGCACACGCCATTCCGAAATCGCAGGAGGGTCGGTGTAATGCACTACCAAAACGCCCGTAACTAAGAAACAAATGCTAATTCGATGATGCCGGCTGGCACACTGATTCACTATGAATGTAGGCCGCACCCCCTAGCGGCAGAAGCTCGCACTACATCCGATTCGCCCTCTATTGACACAGTCTTGAAACTTTCCGATCGCACCTCGTAGACCGTAGTCCATACACGCCTGCAAATGATATGTTCGGAGAAAACTCATATTTTAAATAGAGTTACACTGAACCCACGCCGTTCAATTGTTTACTTCACTCGAGTCATATACAGCATTGAATGTTTAATGAGAAATGCTTTAACAGAAGCAGGCACGCTATTATTTATGGCGAAAGTGTGTGTTCCTGCAGAGACGCGGCGGTCTCTTCACGGTCAGACAGCAATAAATAAATCCACACTGCGCAACAGGTGAACGTCGCAGGCCCCAGGTTACACACAGAGGGGCCAGAGAGGTGACACGTAAAAGTTCCAGACGCCTTCATGATTAGCTCAACGATGCGAGTTTATACCTGTCTCTGCGCGACACCAGCGTTTGTTCGTGTTGGCATTGTGTAAATTCTCATGGCGTGAAAGGAGGAAGCTGCATCTGGTCGATCAGAATCTGTAAGGTCTCCAAACAGAACAGAAGTAATGGGCCGGCAAGGTACGGGAGTGTCCGATTAACCGAACATCTACGTACGTGTGAATTTGTGCAAAGGAAAGAGGAATGTCGATTGTCGTTTCCAACTCGCGGTCGACGTGAGAATGGTTGTTGTGGTATTCTGTCGTCGTTGGGTTTAGAAATTCGGTTTTCTCCAGAAGGCTGAATGTTTACGACAGAAAGAACGATGGACGAGTGAATCGAACATTTGAAACCCAGTGTTGTCACATTTTTGTGAAGCAAGGCCGGTGTGTGTGTCTATGTGAACATACATTCCAGTTTTATGAACTTATCAGACTTGTGTATTGGTTCAGACGAAACTTACGTTTTGAATGGTTAGTAAGACCAGTGAAACACATAACTGATAAACAGCTGTGCGAAAGCCATGATACGTGTGATGGTTTTAGTGGTATATTCTCATCTAATTCATCGATATGTATACAGGGTGAGTCAGAAGTATGTTTACAAACTTCATTTGCGTGTTCCAGGATCAAAAAATAATTGTTCCCATGAACTTGGGGTCGCAAATGTTTCATTTTCAAAATAATAGCCAAAAATAAGTTTCAATGAATTGACTTTATATCAAAGTGAATCCAGCTTCCAGCAAAGATTTTCATATAACTTTAGGGCAGGAATTGTTGGCGACATGCTTATTGGTCCACGCATGCTTCCATCACGTCTAAGAGGGCCTTCATATCGGCGATTCTTAAGAAGACACTTTCCACGTCTACTTGAAGATGTACCATTGAATACAAGAAGACAAATGTGGTTTATGCACGACAGAGCCCCAGCACACTTCTCCCGTCGCGTCAGATATCATCTCAATGAACAGTACCCTCAGCGATGGATTGGGCGTGGTGGCCCAGTAGCATGGCCACCGAGGTCACCGGACCTGACTCCATTGGACTTTTATCTGTGGGGTCACTTGAAGTCCGTCGTTTATGCAACACCCATAAACAATGATGATGTCCTATGGGAACGTGTGCAGAATGCATGCCAGATGATTCGAGGATACCCTGGTATGTACGAATCCATCAGTCTTGTGTACGTCGTGCTCGTGCATGTGTGGAGAATGGAGGAACAACCTTTGAGCATCTGTTATAAAGAAACATCCCTGTCCTTGTACTTGGCAATAAAGGCATACATTGAAAATTATTTTTGGCTATTATTTCGAAAACGAAACATTTGCGACCCCATTTTCATAGGAACATTTTTTCTTATTTTTGATCCTGGAACACGCACACGAAGTTTGTAAACGTACTTCTGACTCAGCCTATATATATATAGGCGTGTGTCTTTCTAACCGACATCCTTTTTACCAGAACTGGATACGTCTCGGAGCTCGGGAGTTTCTGCTGGGGTTGGTGTGCGTGTAGTCGATCGGTCGTTCGTACGCCAAGTCTTCTGTAAGAGTCGGTGTGGGTCATTTTGCGTGAAGGGAAAGTTTTCCCTATGCAACCACTAGATAATCAACTGCTTCTGTGATGTCATGGAAACTGTTACTCAGAAATACACCATTGGACTTCTTTAGCCAGGTTAATTCAACCGAGCTCCTCACACTCTGGTTCCACGTTTTTACCAAACTTTGCACCCTGCCACTGATTCGCTATCACTGCCTTATGTCGGACTTCTGATTAATTTGTATTTTTAAAACTTTACTTTTATGTTGATGTGACATACAGCCAGTGGCATCCTTATTATATGATGGTCCCTCTTGAGGATGGACTTGTTTAGACCGAAACATGTAGTGTATAAATGGATAGGAAATAAACAAGGGTAGTTGTGTAGATGGATGTTATTAGTTGAATCGTCACCCAAGAGGATGCTTCAAATAAAAATTAAGATCTAAGCGGTAAACTGTGTTGTTAAATCTCCCAAGAGACAGCCACATCTTAAAATGAATTCCAATTTTTTTTTTCAGTGGCTCGTGACATAGTGATAGTGGTATTGAGTCAAGGGGACTCGTACCATGCATCTTTGGCTCAACAGCTCAGAAGCAGCATCCAGGAGCAAGCCCATGAAGCAGATCAGGTGGGAAGATGGTGCAGGAAAGTCTACAAATGTGTGTTTTTTTAGAACCAGTTAGAAAAACACACAAATCAGTACTGTAATATAATCATTGCTACTTAAACTGCTGCCTTGAAACTAACAGTTCTCAGTAATTTTTGCCTCTTTGTGTAAATATTGCAGTTCTTTCTGCTTAACAAAAATTGGTCTGTAACAAACTCTATGTTTAAATGTTACTGAACTTATATAAAATGGGTTTTCTGGTACATAAAAGAAGTTTTGGGAAAAGTCGCGGCCCATGCTTCCATTTAGGTGCTTAAATGTATAATAGATCAGTGAGTGAAGTTCTTATGAATATTGATAAAGGAACATTAGTTATGGCTAACTAAATTTTTTAAATTGTTTAGTTTGCGCATCTACTAAATATGTATTCCATATTTTATGTATTTCTGTTTGTTTATGTAGGTTGTGCCCAAAATTCACCTGGCTCATGAAGATTTTCCACTTCCAGGAGCCTGGACAGTGGTCCCCCTTTTGTCAAAGTAAGTCAAAATATATTTCTTTCTGTCTTTCTTTTGTACAAAATTTTGATTTTCTCAGACGTGATGGATGAGAGTGGAAAGGACAAAATTCGAAATATGGTCAGCTCTTCTAAACTCAGATATTGAAATGTATTTATTATGTAGGAAATGAATTTAAGTGAAAAGCGAAGTGTCTGTATGTTAATAATGACAATGTACCGGGTCTACAATTTATGCTGTAACGGCCTTGCTTGCATTGCGTGCTCGGCCGAGTGCACTGTTGGTGTGGGATAGAGATAGCGTGTTATTCCCGTGAGTCACGGCGAATCAGTTTCAGTGCCGCTAGTTACAGCGAACTACGAATATTTCTCGTCACTAATACATGTTATTACATTAATTGTTCTTACCTTAAATCACAAAAGATGTTCAAAGTGACTTCCTTGTGCTTGCAGGCAAGCACCAGTGTCAGGATTTGTGAATCTCTGAACAACAGTGGTCTTATATGGTCGCAATTTCAGAAGTCTCGTTGCTGTGTGAGCAGATCCCAATGACACGCCAGATTGTGCAGCTAAACGTGCCAAAGATTTCCTTGGACTTTTTTCTAAGAAAGCCCCAATTTCATCCAATTTCTCTTCCGTCAATACACTCCGTTTCCTGTTCTTCTTTTTATCCAAAACTGATCCCGTACTACGAAATTTTTTTATTAATCTCTCTATCGTGGGCCTGCTAGGAACACTTTCACCGGGAAAATGTCTGCGATATTTACGGCGGCATCTTCCGTAGGTTGAATATTTGGCATATGTTTCGACTAAGAACACACGTTGCTTAATACTGTACACCATATTATCAACGTCAATCCGCGACGAGAGACGCAATGAAACTGATTCCCCTGTGACTCACGGGAATAACACGCTATCTCTATCCCACACCAACAGTGGACTCGGCCGAGCACGCAATGCAAGCAAGGCCGTTACAGCATAAATTGTAGACCCGGTACAATTAAAAATGCTTTGAGGCTGTTTTGTCATGTTATTTCTAAGAAAATTGTTCTTGTACAATGTTGTTGATCTTTTGAAGTCTTTCTAGTATCATAAAATAGGTCTTGACTGTTTCCTTCTACATTTCTCAATAATTTGATAATAAGAATATCATGTCATGAGTATTATAAGAGGAACACAGTTGAATCTCAGCTGCCATGTCTCCTTCAAAATCCTTACCTATTCATCATTTGAATTTTTTCCAGCTGATGCTACATCATTGGTCAATTGAATAAAGTTTTCTTGGATATTATCCATCGCCTAGTAAATATAAAACGTAAAACGACGTTTCAGAGATGGGACTCTATCTCCGTCTTCAGGTTCCTACACAGTTGGGCCCACTAGATAGAGCTAATCCCTATCTCCGGACAAAGTAAAAAAGTGAAAGTCCCTTAATAAAAAGACATCTCCACACCATCCATCCGTGGGACGTAAAAGAATAGATAGTAGAAATCAAAATTCATTAAACATGATAAAGCCAAAAAAAACAAAAACTCTCAAAAGGTGGGAATAAATACACATGAATATTAATTCGAAAATCGATGCCCAACTTGGACTTCTTCAGAGATGACAGGTATCCAAATAGGAGATAAATCCAAACTAGGCTGGCTGATACTTACGGAGATAGAGTCCCATCTCCGAAACGTCGTTTTACGTTTTATATTTACTAGACGATGGATAATATCCAAGAAAATTTCTATTCAATTGACTCTTCACCATCGTCAAGAAGTTTTAGATTTGATATACATCATTGGTGCTTGGTAAGGAGGGCGTAAGTTAAATATAATTGCTGTTGACTTAAGAAGCTGTTACTCATCTACACTGCAGTTGAAAACATTGTTACTACTTAACCTAGAAATCAGTCATCTCATTCATCACTGTGTATCCAATACACTTTCTTCTGCAGCATAAGGGAAATGTGAGTGTAGGTAATGACTTTGGAATCATTTGACTCGTATTTTTGTTTTAGATTGTTTTCTTTACATGGGTCCAACAGTTCGTGGCTCGTCTTCTGTGAAAGTCACACCAGAATTGACTTACTTAGGATGGTGGAACTTCTTAATAAATACAGTGCTACACAGGTAACCACAACACACGTGTGTTAGCGTATGCAGCGTTCAACATTAACATATTTTTTATTTTATTTCTTTACACTAAATGAAGATTGGTCTGGAGCACATGCATTGAGATTAACTACTTGAAAAGCATTTTTGATAATGTAATGATTTGAAGGGATGAAATTTATAGACGTATTTAGGGCACATTTCAGTTGGCGAGACTATCTAAGAAACTCACTCATTCTGAGGAGAATCATTCTTGAGAAGATGATAGTCACTCAGCTAGTCAAGTAATCTATTGCCTTTTATTGGAACCTGGATGTTTATTACGATATCCATAAGAGCATGCCACTGTTGCCAACCCTTAACCTGATAAATTCAATCCACACCCTCACACAATATTTGTTTAAAATATATTTTAGTATTATGCTGCCACCTATGTCTAGGTTTCTGAAGTGATATTTTCTCTTCAGGTTTTACAACAGGTTTGTGTATATTTCTGTCTGTCACATGCATGCTATGTGCCATGTTCATCTCAGTTTCTTTAATTTGACTATCCTAATAATATTTGGTCAAGAGCACAAACTTATAAAACTCTTTATGATGCAATTTTCTCCAGCCTTCTGTTAAGTTCCTGCCACGTGATTTCACATATAAACAACATTTAATTCGCAAAAATTGTATGTTCTTCCCTCAGGGTATACACCAAGTTTCATATAATTTATAAAGCGTTAAATAAAGTTACAGTTTTGTATGTTTTTTTAATCCTCATGCTTTTGGATAATAAATAAATGGGAAGACAAATAATTCTAAACTGAAAGGTAGCATACATTTTCTTAATTTAATCTCCTTTTAATTTGTGATATTTTAGGTTCTCATGACAGTGAAGATCGTGTTGTTCATTTAGGTTATGATGCTATCCAGACTCAGAGAGCTTCGTTGACTGGAGGCCCACCGTATTGATATGTTTAGACAATAAACTGCAGGTGCAGTGAAGGTGGTGCCAACAAAGGATTTGAATATGGCACCAAAGTAGTATTTTTACATGGCAGTGGGAGTCTTTTAGATGGTGAGAGCCCAGTGAATATTCCATTTGCTTTAGCTATTGAACAATAAGAGGTTCTGAAGGAAGTTCATTCTTTCTGGAGATTATCAGGCCTGCCTTGTCCAACTTTAGGTTCTGAAAGTGCCCTCCTTGAACCCTATCGCTTGGCTATGAATTCCACCTTACATCTTCTCCTCATTCCTTGTCTGATCGGCCATTTCACTCCTAGCAAAGCCCAGCCATTTCCCTGGCACAGGTTAATTCATTCCTAGCTGGAGAAAGGTGACTGCAAAATCATCAAGTCCTTGTCCCAGGACATCTGTGAATCACTATAATAAGCAATAAGGGCAGAACGCAAATCACGCACAGTTGAGCATCTGGGCGTGCGAAGGCTGCAGGTAGTAAGGAGTGGTGGTAACCTGTTTAGTACCCAGCCCAAAACACAACTGTTTGAACCCCTGAGAGATGAAACACTTTTTCGAAGATGATTATGATTGGAAGCATGGAGTGGAGAACTCTTAATGTCTAAGGGCCATTATTGTAGCCAACCTCATGGCTAACAGGAATTGACCAAACAAATATAGAGAAATTATCCAGACATGCCAGCAACATAGAATTTTCTGCCTCACTTGAGGGAATTTTCTCACTTAATCAATTAAACGTTTCTGGTAGGGTCGTTCAGGAACTTCTGAAGCTAGTACACACAGTCTGGTAATTTGGACTCTCTCGCTTAGGCAGCATACTACGTAATTGTGGACACGTACTGATGACGTTGCCCATGGACTTCCATATGAAGTTGCCGGAAACTTGCGAATTGTCTCGAAGACATGCAATTGTCTACCCAAGGGCGAAGCGTGATAACAGTGAAAAGGCATCGGAACTGCGGCTACAGGCACAATAACTTTTTGCCTACAATAGAAAGTAATAATTTAAATGTAAGTGACACTATTATTATACATGTTATTTTTTTATTTTTAATGTTACCTCCCTTAGCTACCCCAATCAGTGTGTCCATCTGCAGTTATATAATTTAACGAGTTCATGTTCCATTTGCAGCATTTAATCTTTCTAGTTCCTACATACCCGGTAATGAACCTTTAACTTCCATAAAAGATGGGGAATTTCTTGACCAGCTGAGCATACTTTCAATAAATTTCTCAAGATGGAATTAGCTCCAGTTAGTTTCTGCATACCCACATTTCAGTGTAGCGTTGTGCTAGATACACTAGGCATTTGCTAAGACTTGTGTGCTTACAGTAGTGCTTGCCATGTGTGTGATATGCTGGTGCTTATTTTTAGCTATGGCTGCCAGTTTAAATAAACTATAGAATTCTTGGCATGTCTGTTCTGTAAAATTTTCTTGTTTTAAATGTTAATAAGTATGGCAATTTTCTTTAGTAGTCATTATATTTCCTTTTATGCCTTGATCTATTTTAGTGTTTCTTCTATTGTTCCATAACTGTGTTGATTATTTAAGATATGCATTGCATATTTTGAGTCTTGCATGGAATTATGTATCCTTAAGTTTTCTTTGAACCTTATTTATAAAGATAATTACCTGATTCATTGCATTCCAAATAAGTGTGTTTATATATCCCTGTGTTTTTGTAACTTGTACCTTGAGTCTTTAATTTTAAATGTTTCTGAATTGCATTATTTCTCATGAAATATATTTTGAAGTTTGTATGCCTGATTAAGTTTGTGGTTTACATCGTATGTGGTGTAATTTTCACAGCACATAAATGTTACACATTTTTCTTTTATTTATTAACTGCTTATTTGTATTTAGTATGTAATTACTATGGTATCTCTTAAAGTGTAGGTGTTCTCAACATTTTCCAGACCTGGGACCACATTCAGTTTGTAGGCCAGTAGGTTATAAATGAGAACAGTCAATTGAAATGCTATGACACTTTATTATAAATTATTTTAAATTATATACAGTTCTGATATTGTGCATAAACCTACTGTATATTACTCAATAATTTTCTGAAACAAAATCAGTCATTAGATCGGACACTGCTTGATTAATCTTTTAGCCTCAAAAAAGACTTTGCTAATGTAAATTCTTTCCACTCTTTTTTCATTACGATGTTTTGAAGACTATTAACAGATCAACATCGCAAAAATCCCAGAGTGGAACATCAGAATGATTTAGTTTGTTATGCTGTATTTCTGTTTTGTTTTAGGAACTCTTCATAGGCCATGCATTACATGACAGAGAAGCTACTATTATTCACCATTTTGCTTTCTCAAATGATCCCCAGCAATTCAAATATCCCTACTTTGCATCAGGATTTGCCATGAGCCAAAGTTTGTTAAAAAAGTAAGTTTAAATTAATACAATTTATCAGAATGAGATGGGCGGGGCATGTAGCACGCATGGATGGGACAAGAGTTGTGCACCGGGTGTTGGTTGGGAAGCCTGAGGGAAGAGACCTCTGAGGAGACCTAGAAGTAGATGGGAGTTGAAGGAGACTGGATTTTGTTGGCCCAGGACAGGGTCCGATGGAGGGCTTTGGTTAATTCGGCGATGAACCTTCGGGTTCGGTAAGCCATCTAGTTAGTTAGTATAGTGTAACTGTTTTATGGTGTCTTCTTGGAACAAATAATTAAATGAAAAATTTCAGAAACAGCATATGTAAGAAATCATGTATTCTTCAGGAAAGGAAAAAAGTTGCAGTATTGATGCAGTTGATACAGTATTGTTATATGTATTGTGAAGAAAGCAAATGTTCATGAATAATTTAAGCTGAATGACATTTTATAAATGTTCGGTTTAAAACACAGATAGATCTTAAACAAATACATTGGTGAGTTTTTATAAGGGAGATAATGAACCTTTGGATTCCAAATAGAATTTATTTATCAGCTGCTCACTGAGACTTTGTGCTATGGAATTTGATTAGTTAGTTAGTGGTTGGCACAGTAAACTCCATATTTGAAAGTGTCATTACTTTTATTCTGTGGTTATAGAATTGCTTATCGACTGGACACAGGAGATCGCCCTGTCATAGACTTCTCTATTGATCCTTCCCATGAGTTGGCTCTGTACATATGGGATAATGGGAACGGACCAGAACTCACACATGCATCCCAGCTGTGCCTTAGGAATCAGCCCCAGTGTGCCTCATATCCCCTAGAGTTTCATGCGTGTGTAAGTGTACTAAATGAATCGCACTCTATGTACGTAACTAAATAAATTTTAAGTAGTCATGTCTGCCTAGGTGTATTAGCTCTGAAACTCGTTTGGATGTATATGTTTCAATATTCTGATAGTGGTGTATCACGTGTTTGATCCAATATTTGGATAATTATCCAAAAAGTAACGAGGGCTTGCATGAGCCCCCTGCAGCATACCTTCGCATTCAGCGTTAAATAACTCGTATTATCGAAAAGATATTTAAATTAAGAAACAATTGTGTTGTTTTAGGGTAATCCAGTAACAAAGGAGTCCATGTACTTCGCAGTAAAAACATGCAGGAAGTATCACAAGGACCGAATACCTATTGTAAAAGATACCTGGGGAAAATATGCTTTTCATATAGGTTTCTACAGTGAAAGTGAAGGTAACATTTACAGTTTTATTGAGGTAGAGTTTTGTGGAGTGAAAGAGCATGGGTAGAAATGGAAAAAGCATTTTCACTGCACCATATTCTTTAATGAACCCCAAATTAGTTGTTGATGGTCAGGCTGGAGTGTAACCTCCTTGCCCGCCAACTTTGTGTTTACAATGCAGTCAGTATTCTTTTGCTCACGTAAGCATATTCTGTGAGTTGTGAGTTTTTGCCTGTTCTTGGGAAAAATGTGCATGATAAATGTAGAAGATGGAGAGGATTGTATAAAATACAGTAGACTCCCAATCATCCAGGAGTAGATTAACCAGGTTGTGGATAAATGAGTGTCTATCTGGCTTAAATGAAAATGAAATCTAATTTAGAAACTTTTAGACAGAAGGGAATAAATACAACATATTAACCTAAATCACTTGTTACTAAAACCTGAAGATTATGACAATAGAGCATTGTGTTACTATCCACTGGAACCCCTTTAAAAAAATTGTATTTACTGTATTAAATCTTGTATCATATATCTTCTGTTATTAGTAAATCTACATTTAAGTAGTACATATGTAAATAAGCTTGTTACATTTGCATGTTTTTCTTTAATTTTTGCTATTTTCTTGGGTTTTGATTATCCTAGAAAATATATTTCCCAACCAGCCTGGACAATCATGAGTCTATTGTAATGTTCGTAATTGGCAGATATGGTATCATTGAGCCCATAATTATAAATCTAAATCATCTGTCGGACTAAAACATTTTAGTGCAGTCAACCAATGGAGACCATGGTACTCACCCCTGATTGTCCTCATCTGATCTAAAAGAATTCCCATTGCCTGCAAGATGTTAAAGTGTATAGATTGTAAATTCATAGCAGTGTATATTTTTTACCTATGAGTAGCTTTTTAGTTCTGTAATCTCGAGAAACTCCGCAAAGACGTCGAGGTTTTTAACACCATAAAAAAGAGAAAGTTGGAATATTTCGGTCATATCATGAGAAATAGTGATAGATACGGGCTGCTTCAGCTGATAATCCAGGGAAAAGTATTCGGAAAGAGGGGACCTATATATTTATATCACCCTTAAAAATCCATCGACCTTGGCCGGGATTGAACCTGCGAACCTTGGGTCCAGTGGTGATCACGCTAACCACTAGTCCACTGAGGGCGACTTACAGTATAATATATATATGTATATATCTGTGTGTGTGTGTGTGTGCATGTATGTAAGTGTATATAGCCAGATACATTACATCCGCCAAAGTTTGGTCCCTTGTGCTTCAAAGCAAGAAACTTCCGATTTAATGAGGCAAGTTTTCTGGACAAATAAACTTGGAGTGGACTGCATACCATATGTTAACATTGTCAAAAGTAATTACAATTTAAAAAAAAATTCTTCAATTGTATTTTAGAAATACTTTTTACTTATTTACTTTTATTTGTGGTGTTTTAATGTTACCTTACAAAACCCATTCTTTAGGTTTATTTGGTTCCAACCAGACAGGTGGGGATCCAGTGATGTAACCACCTGGGCACAGTCCAAATTGCATCACTTGTACTGCTTAAATTGACACTTGTCATTTTTCAGATGCTGCAGTCCCAACAATTAATTTAGGAGTCCCAAACACAGAACATGGGCACTGCAGAAAAACAATGGCCATATTGAAGCATATTTCATTGACTGCACCAACCATACCAGATGTTAAATGGGTCGTTGTAGCAGATGATGACACTATTCTCAGGTAACTGCATGAACGTAGAATTAATTCTTTTCTTTATATAGGATTTGAGACTTTCGCAGCGAGTACAATCAATAAAATCTTCTCGGTCAATCAGCCGCGTTAGCTGGTTATTAAAGTGACGTTTCGGGAACAAACTCGAAAGTCGCCTGTGTACACAGGCGACTTCCGAGGATCCAGTCACATCAGAACCCTGAAGATAGGGACAGAGTTTGTTCCCGAAACATCGGTTTACTACGGTAACCAGTTAATGCGGCTGATTGCCCAAGAAGATTTTATTGATTCTTTTCTTTGTGTTGATATGAAATGTCACAAACGCAGAATGTGTATGCTGTTTAGGGCAGAGATGCAATTGTCATGACCTACAATCTCACTCGTGTCTGTGTAGTTCTTGATTGTTATTACTGTCAAATGTGGAAGTTCGTTAGTTTTTTAAAGGTAAAAATGGAAACCTACAGACATTTGAATGCATACCAGATTAAGTGACAATCATCACTTGTCATGGATGTTTCCTGTTTACAACCTTATAACAACTTCTGGAAGACTATAAGACAAAATAAACGACAGTAAGAGAAAGAGTTATATCATAATTGGAATGATTTATACAGGTTTATGATGGAAGGAATAATTTCACGTGAGGTCAAACAGCTTCTTGATAGTAATAAAAATATAAAGTTTACATGAGAAGAGAAGGTCAGAAGAAAGCAAAGATGAAAGGCACTAGGTAAAATGAGCGAAAGAGAAGGAAAAGAAGAAATGGAAGAACAGAGAAAATCTAGATTAGAAAAAGTATAGAAACAGATGAGCTTATGAAAACTGGAAAGTGAAATAGCTTTTGAAGCTAAGAGAACCTGGATGATGAGAGGTCACAAGAAAGAGAAGATACAAAGAGAATCTTGACTACAGAAACTAGAGAAATAATGGCAACGAAACTATTATAACAAATGGAAGGTGAAAGAAACTATCATGTCATTGTGATTATCATAGTTAAGATTTCATGAGCTGGGATAGCTCAGTCAGTATAGTGACTAGCTACGAGCTGGATGACTGGGGTACGATCTCCAATGGGGAGAAGGATTTTTCCTCTAGGCTCTGGGGCCCATCCAGCCTCCTATCCAATGGGTACCGGGGTCCGTTCCTGGGAGTAAAGCGCGGCCGGGGCCTGATGCTGACCACTCACCCCCATCTAGTGCCGAGGTCAAGAATGAGTAGGAGCTATACCTCCACTCCTCCCAAACGACCTACATGGTGTGTAGCGAGACAGCTTAACTTTTTTATTTACTTTTATAGTAAAGATTTCATTTTGATTTTGTAAAGATTCTCCTAATAGCTTATACTGGAAAGTTTCTGGTGCAGTGTTATTGGGTATTATTTAAATAAAATTACATTATTTTGTAGCAAAGAATTTATATTTTTAAGTGTTCTTCGTGCTGTAGCATGAGTAAAGAACACTCTGAGAACTGATCCATGTCATTCATGTTTTCCTAGTTGTCAAGTCTGCAGTGAACTGGGTGTGAAAAATGTACAGGTTGGATTTTATTAACGATGATGGTAAGCTGGAGTTAATATAAACAGTTCAGATATGAACAGTAACATATTCCTTGGGTATCTGTCTGCACTCCAGTCTTTAAATTATTCAGGCATGCTTGTAATTACAGGTAGTACACGTCACGTATTTTACATTTGCAGTGTTGCAAGACTTCAGCAGTTACTTAGCTGCTTTGAATCAAGCACGCTACTTGCTCTTGGTGAGAGATATGGTTACAATGTGCAGCATTCACCTCAAGGCTACAACTACATAACTGGTGGTGGAGGAATGGTATTTTCCATTGCTGCTGTGCACCAAATAGCCACCTCCAGCTACTGTGAGTGTCCATCAAATTCAACTCCAGATGACATGTTTCTTGGCATATGTTTAGCCAAGCTGGGTATACCGATAACACATTCATCACTTTTTCACCAGGTATATTCTTTTATTCAGTAAAAATTCCTGCTTCTCCTGGCTCCTTAGATAACTGCCATCCTTTCCCCTCATCCACATAATTGTAAAAAATGCTGTTACTCCACCCCATTCCTTCCTACTACCAAAGAAACACAGTTTTCCCTCAGATTTCTTGCCCCACATGTACTATCATGTCATTTATTTCTCTCCAATGTGAATCCTCACCAGAACCATCATTCTGTGTTACCCTCATCCCACATAACCCCCCCACACACCTGACCTTCAGTACTTTCTTATTTTTTCTTTAATTTTCGTTTAGCTGTCATCATCTTTATTTAAATATTATGAAAATCACGAGGAAATAGGAGCAGACTAAATTCCGGAAATGCTTGCTACTTCTGAGTTCAAAATATTTTGTCTGATTTTTAAGAACCTAAAGATTAAAGTATACAAAACAATAATTTTGCCTGTTGTTTTGTATGGGAGCGAAACATGGTCTCTCACTCAGAGGGAGGAACATAGATTGCAGGTGTTTGAGAACAGGGTGTTGAGGAGGATATTTGGGCCTAAGAGGGAAGATGATGGGGCATGGAGAAAACTGCATAATGATGAGCTTAAAAATCTGTACTCCTCCCCCAGTATTGTCAGGGTGATTAAGTCGAGAAGAATGAGATGGGCGGGGCATGTAGCGCGCATGGATGGTACAAGAGGTGTGCACCGGGAATTGGTTGGGAAGCCTGGGGGGAAGAGACCGCTGGGGAGACCTAGACGTAGATGGAAGGAAAATCTCAGGCGGGATCTATGGGAGATAGGAGTTGAAGGGCTTTGGTTAATTCGGTGATGAACCTTCGGGTTCCATAAGGCATCTAGTTAGAAAATTCTGCTGTTTTATGACCTTCGATTCCCATACCCACACATTTAAAGACTAGACGGGCAGTGTGACAAGAGGAGAAGACAGAAAGTTATGTGACAGCAGGGAAATGAGGCTAGAGGGGGTGAGAGAAAATAGTTGTTGGTGGGAGCAAGCTGGTGAGGGTACAAAGAGGGTTGTGATGAGAGGGAGGTAGAGAAATTTAGAACTAAGTGAAGTGAAGACAAAAAGAGTAAGTGGCAGTTCAGGTGATGGAAAATGAGGGTTGTTAGGACTTACAGTCTGGGTGGGAAGGGGTGTGGGTAGGAGAGGAAGATACAGGATTGAGGGGGTGAGAGGGTGGTGGTTGTGAAGGGGTTGGTGTCAGTGAGGGGTGAATGAGGCAGCAAAATAAATGACAGCGCATAGGTAAGGAGATTGAGTGAATGTTTGCTTCGAAGGATTTGGATGAGAGGGAAATAGAGAAAATATTGTGGTAAGGGAATGAGCATGTTGACGCCAGTGGGATGACTGGATGGGAGCTGACACAAGTGATGTAACAGTCATAATGATAAGGTTTGATGGACAATTATGGCACCGCAGAAGAATGGGATGATAATGGTGATTATTACTCATTGATCAGCTTCACTTCTAGAATTAATGGAATGGATTGTTTTATTTTTCAAATGTGTGAATGCAAATTCAGTGTGGGAATACTTACAGCTTTTTTTTTTCAACTAGGCACGCCCAATGGACTATGCTCCAGAGTACTTACACCCACAGCTGCCTGTGTCATTTCATAAGCACTGGATGACCGATCCTCTCAAAGTGTACAGTAAGTGGTTTTCTCAAATTGACCAGCAAATAGAAGCAGACCACCTATCCCAGAAGCATGTGGAGCTGTGAAATCAATATTTTCAACAGCGAAATTAAGAAATCTTACATACATATATTTGTATTAAAGTGTTTTGTTGTTACAAAGTTAAAAAGAAGTGTTTAATTGCGGAAAGAACATTTTACTATTTCCTACCATAGTCATAAAGGAGTTAAACCAAGGGTTCTTAACATCTGGCCCACAACAGAATATACCTTTTGAGCTAGGTATATACTAGTTTAGGTCAGATTACATTGTTAGTTTAGTTTAGGTATCCCAAATAATCCTAACCTTGTTTGCCTAACCAAACCTAACTTGACGTAACCTACCATATCCTATCCAATCCGAACCTTAGCTATTTTGTGCTGCAGACGACACATGAGGCACAGACTGAGACGGGCAAAGACACGGTCGTTCACACAGCGTGTTCTGCAGAGGCCGGTTTTACAGACACTTAGGCAGTCAGCAAGCGGGAGAGATAGAGGCCGAGTACAGCAGAGACAGGATGAGGCATTCACCGAGGCTGGCATGCATCTCTTGGAGAGAGTTTAGAAAAAAGTTGAAAATTTTCAAATTTTTCTAAAAATAAAAAAATGCTTGAAATTGTCTGAAAAGCGCACAAAACCAAATTTTTTTTGAAAATTGTGACAAAATTTTGAAGGTGGAATTTTTCAAAAATTTTGTGTTTTCTGCGCATTTTGGAAAATTTCCTGCAATTTTTGATTTTTCTAAAATTTTCGAATTTTTCAAAATTCTCCATAACTGATGCCTTGCGGAACCGGTCGCTGTCCTCCTGCTTCTGATGTACTTTGTCTCGGACGAACACTGTCTGTGCCTCACATGGTCTCTGACGTGCTGTCTTTGAAAAGCACACGTGCTGCAGAGGACACGTAAGACACAGACCGAGACGGGCAAAGACACGGTCCTTCACACAGCGCGTCCTGCAGAGGCCGGTTGCTACAGACACTTAGGCAGTCAGCAAGCGGGAGAGATAGAGGCCGAGTACGGCAGAGACAGGATGAGGCATTCACCGAGGCTGCCATGCATCTCTTTGGAGAGTTTAGAAAAAAGTTGAAAATTTTCAAAATTTTCGAAAAATCAAAAAATGCTGGAAATTGTCTGAAAAGCGCACAAAACCCAAATTTTTTGAAAATTTTGAAAAAATTTATCAGGTGGAATTTTTCAAACATTTTGTGTTTTCTGCGCATTTTGGAAAATTTCCTGAAATTTTTCATTTTTCGAAAATATTCGAATTTTTCAAAATTTCTTTCAAAATTCTCCCTACCTGATGCCTTGCAGAACCGGTCGCTGTCCTCCTGCTACTGATGTACTTTGTCTCGGACGAACGCCGTCTGTGCCTCACATGGTCTCTGACATGCTGTCTTTGAAAAGCCGAGGTGCTGCAGAGGACACGTAAGGCACAGACCGAGACGGGCAAACACACGGTCCTTCACACAGCGCGTCCTGCAGAGGCCGGTTGCTACAGACACTTAGGCAGTCAGCAAGCGGGAGAGATAGAGACCGAGTACGGCAGAGACATGATGAGGCATTCACCGAGGCTGGCATGCATTTCTTGGGGAGAGTTTAGATATAAGTTTAAAATTTTCAAAATTTTCGAAAAATCAAAAAATGCTGGAAATTGTCTGAAAAGTGCACAAAACCAAAATCTTTTGAAAATTTTGAAAAAACTTTTCAGGTGGAATTTTTCAAAAATTTCGTGTTTTGTGCGCATTTTGGAAAATTTCCTGCAATTTTTGATTTTTCCAAAATTTTCGGATTTTTCAAAATTCTCCCTAACTGATGCCTTGCAGAACCGGTCGCTGTCCACCTGCTTCTGATGTACTTTGTCTCGGACGAACGCCGTTTGTGCCTCACATCGTCTCTGACATGCTGTCTTTGAAAAGCCGAGGTGCTGCAGAGGACACGTAAGGCACAGACCGAGACGGTGAAAGACACGGTCCTTCACACAGCGCGTCCTCCAGAGGCCGGTTGCTTCAGACACTTAGGCAGTCAGCAAGCGGGAGAGATAGAGGCCAAGTACGGCAGAGACAGGATGAGGCATTCACCGAGGCTGGCATGCATCTCTTTGGAGAGTTTAGAAAAAAGTTGAAAATTTTCGAAAAATCAAAAAATGCTGGAAATTGTCTGAAAAGCGCACAAAACCAAATTTTTTTGAAAATTTTGAAAAAACTTTTGAACTGGAATTTTTCAAAAATTTTGTGTTTTGTACGCATTTTGGAAAATTTCCTGCAATTTTTGATTTTTCGAATTTTTTCAAAATTCCACCACCTGATGCCTTCCAGACCCGGTCTTTGTCGGACTGCTTTTGATGTACAGTGTCTGACGAATGCGGTCTGTGCCTGACTCCGGCTCTGCACGGACACGTATCTGTATGACAAGGCTCTAACGAGCCGTCTCCGACAAGCCCAGGTGCGGCCCGGAACACGTGAGGCAGACACGGACATGCAGAGATCAGAGACCTGCAGAGGCCGGATGGTGCACACACCGAGGCAGATAACTGGGTGAGATAGAGGTCGAGTCGGGCAGAGACAGGATGTGGCATTCAGCGAGACTGGCATGCATCTCCTGCGGAGACTTTTAAAAAAATTTGAAAATTTTCGAAAAATCAAAACATGCTGGAAATTGTCTGAAAAGCGCACAAAACCAAAAATTTTTGAAAATTTTGAAAAAAAATGTAAGTTGAATTTTTTCAAATTTCTTTGGTTTTGTGCGCTTTTTCGACAATTTGCAGCATTTTTTCATTTTTTGAAAATTTTGAATTTTTTCAAAATTCCACCACCTGATGCCTTCCAGACCCGGTCTCTGTAGGACTGCTTTTGATGTACTGTGTCTGACGAATGCGGTCTGTGCCTGACTCCGGCTCTGCACAGACCGGTCTCTGTATGACAAGGCTCTAACGTGCCGTCTCCGACAAGACCAGGTGCGGCCCGGAACACGTGAGGCAGACAAGGACATGCAGAGATCAGAGACCTGCAGAGGCCGGATGGTGCACATTGCGAGGCAGATAACAACTGGGTGAGACAGAGGTCGAGTCGGGCAGAGACAGGATGTGGCATTCAGGGAGACTGGCATTCATCTCCTGCAGAGACCTTTGAAAAAAATTAAAAATTTTCAAAATTTTCGAAAAATCCAAAAATGCTGGAAATTGTCTGAAAAGCGCACAAAACCAAAATTTTTTGAAAATTTTGAAAAAAAATGTAAGTTGAAATTTTTCAAATTTCTTTGGATTTGTGCGCTTTTTGGACAATTTGCAGCATTTTTTGATTTTTTGAAAATTTTGAATTTTTTCAAAATTCCACCACCTGATGCCTTCCAGACCCGGTCTCTGTCAGACTTCTTTTGATGTACTGTGTCTGACGATTGCGGTCTGTGCCTGACTCCGGCTCTGCACGGACCGGTGTCTGTATGACAAGGCTCTAACGAGCCGTCTCCGACAAGCCCAAGTGCGGCCCGGAACACGTGAGGCAGACACTGACATGCAGAGATCAGAGACCTGCAGAGGCCGGATGGTGCACACACCGAGGCAGATAACAACTGGGTGAGACAGAGGTCAAGTCGGGCAGAGACAGGATGTGGCATTCTGGGAGACTGGCATGCATCTCCAGCGGAGACCTTTGAAAAAAATTGAAAATTTTCAAAATTTTCGAAAAAATCCAAAAATGCTCGAAATTGTCTGAAAAGCGCACAAAACCAAAAATTATTGAAAGTTTTGAAAAAAAAATGTAAGTTGAAATTTTTCAAATTTCTTTGGATTTGTGCGCTTTTTGGACAATTTGCAGCATTTTTTGATTTTTTGAAAATTTTCAATTTTTTCAAAATTCCACCACCTGATGCCTTCCAGACCCGGTCTCTGTCGGACTGCTTTTGATGTACTGTGTCTGACGAATGCTGTCTGTGCCTGACTCCGGCTCTGCACAGACCGGTCTCTGTATGACAAGGCTCTAACGTGCCGTCTCCGACAAGCCCACGTGCGGCCGGCAACACGATGTCCGGCACGGACATGCAGAGTTCAGAGACCTGCAGAGGCCGGTTGGTGCAGACACCGAGACAGGTAGCAACTAGGTGAGATAGAGGGCGAGTGCGGCAGAGACAGAATGTGGCATTCAGCGAGACTGTCATGCGTCTCCTGAGGAGAGATTTGAAAAAAATTTGAAAATTTTCAAAATTTTCGAAAAATCCAAAAATGCTGGAAATTGTCTGAAAAGCGCACAAAACCAAAATTTTGAAAAAAAAATGTAAGTTGAAATTTTTCAAATTTCTTTGGTTTTGTGCGCTTTTTCGACAATTTGCAGCATTTTTTGATTTTTTGAAAATTTTGAATTTTTTCAAAATTCCACCACCTGATGCCTTCCAGACCCGGTCTCTGTCAGACTTCTTTTGATGTACTGTGTCTGACGATTGCGGTCTGTGCCTGACTCCGGCTCTGCACGGACAGGTGTCTGTATGACAAGGCTCTAACGAGCCGTCTCCGACAAGCCCACGTGCGGCCGGCAACACGATGTCCGGCACGGACATGCAGAGTTCAGAGACCTGCAGGGGCCGGTTGGTGCAGACACCGAGACAGGTAGCAACTAGGTGAGATAGAGGGCGAGTCCGGCAGAGACAGAATGTGGCATTCAGCGAGACTGGCATGCGTCTCCTGAGGAGAGATTTGAAAAAAATTTGAAAATTTTCAAAATTTTCGAAAAATCCAAAAATGCTGGAAATTGTCTGAAAAGCGCACAAAACCAAAATTTTTTGAAAATTTTGAAAAAAAATGTAATTTGAAATTTTTCAAATTTCTTTGGTTTTGTGCGCTTTTTCGACAATTTGCAGCATTTTTTGATTTTTTGAAAATTTTGAATTTTTTCAAAAATTCCACCACCTGATGCTTTCCAGACCCGGTCTCTGTCGGACTGCTTTTGATGTACTGTGTCTGACGAATGCGGTCTGTGCCAAACTCCGGCTCTGTACGGACCGGTCTCTGTATAACAAGGCTCTAACGAGCCGTCTCCGACAAGCCCAGGTGCGGCCCGGAACACGTGAGGCAGACACGGACATGCAGAGATCAGAGACCTGCAGAGGCCGGATGGTGCACACACCGAGGCAGATAACTGGGTGAGACAGAGGTCGAGTCGGGCAGAGACAGGTTGTGGCATTCAGGGAGACTGGCATGCATCTCCTGCGGAGACCTTTGAAAAATTTGAAAATTTTCAAAATTTTCGAAAAATCCAAAAATGCTGGAAATTGTCTGAAAAGCGCACAAAACCAAAAATTTTTGAAAATTTTGAAAAAAAAATGTAAGTTGAAATTTTTCAAATTTCTTTGGATTTGTGCGCTTTTTGGACAATTTGCAGCATTTTTTGATTTTTTGAAAATTTTCAATTTTTTCAAAATTCCACCACCTGATGCCTTCCAGACCCGGTCTCTGTAGGACTGCTTTTGATGTACTGTGTCTGACGAATGCGGTCTGTGCCTGACTCCGGCTCTGCACAGACCGGTCTCTGTATGACAAGGCTCTAACGTGCCGTCTCCGACAAGACCAGGTGCGGCCCGGAACACGTGAGGCAGACACGGACATGCAGAGATCAGAGACCTGCAGAGGCCGGATGGTGCACACACCGAGGCAGATAACAACTGGGTGAGACAGAGGTCGAGTCGGGCAGAGACAGGATGTGGCATTCAGGGAGACTGGCATTCATCTCCTGCAGAGACCTATGAAAAAAATTAAAAATTTTCGAAAAATCCAAAAATGCTGGAAATTGTCTGAAAAGCGCACAAAACCAAAATTTTGTGAAAATTTTGAAAAAAAATGTAAGTTGAAATTTTTCAAATTTCTTTGGATTTGTGCGCTTTTTGGACAATTTGCAGCATTTTTTGATTTTTTGAAAATTTTGAATTTTTTCAAAATTCCACCACCTGATGCCTTCCAGACCCGGTCTCTGTCGGACTGCTTTTGATGTACTGTGTCTGACGAATGCGGTCTGTGCCTGACTCCGTCTCTGCACAGACCGGTCTCTGTATGACAAGGCTCTAACGTGCCGTCTCCGACAAGCCCACGTGCGGCCGGCAACACGATGTCCGGCACGGACATGCAGAGTTCAGAGACCTGCAGGGGCCGGTTAGTGCAGACACCGAGACAGGTAGCAACTAGGTGAGATAGAGGGCGAGTCCGGCAGAGACAGAATGTGGCATTCAGCGAGACTGGCATGCGTCTCCTGAGGAGAGATTTGAAAAAAATTGGAAAATTTTCAAAATTTTCGAAAAATCCAAAAATGCTGGAAATTGTCTGAAAAGCGCACAAAACCGAAATTTTTTGAAAATTTAGAAAAAAATATGTAAGTTGAAATTTTTCAAATTTCTTTGGATTTGTGCGCTTTTTCGACAATTTGCAGCATTTTTCATTTTTTGAAAATTTTGAATTTTTTCAAAATTCCACCACCTGATGCCTTCCAGACCCGGTCTCTGTCGGACTGCTTTTGATGTACTGTGTCTGACGAATGCGGTCTGTGCCTGACTCCGGCTCTGCACGGACCGGTCTCTGTATGACAAGGCTCTAACGAGCCGTCTCCGACAAGCCCAAGTGCGGCCCGGAACACGTGAGGCAGATACTGACATGCAGAGATCAGAGACCTGCAGAGGCCAGATGGTACACACACCGAGGCAGATAACAACTGGGTGAGACAAAGGTCGAGTCGGGCAGAGACAGGATGTGGCATTCAGGGAGACTGGCATGCATCTCCAGCGGAGACCTTTGAAAAAAATTGAAAATTTTCAAAATTTTCGAAAAATTTAAAAATGCTGGAAATTGTCTGAAAACCGCACAACACCAAAATTTTTTGAAAATTTTGAAAAAAATGTAAGTTGAAATTTTTCAAATTTCTTTGGATTTGTGCGCTTTTTGGACAATTTGCAGCATTCTTTGATTTTTTGAAAATTTTGAATTTTTTCAAAATTCCACCACCTGATGCCTTCCAGACCCGGTCTCTGTCGGACTGCTTTTGATGTACTGTGTCTGACGTATGCGGTCTGTGCCTGACTCCGGCTCTGCACACACCGGTCTCTGTAAGACAAGGCTCTAACGTGCCGTCTCCGACAAGCCCACGTGCGGCCGGTAACACGATGTCCGACACGGACATGCAGAGATCAGAGACCTGCAGAGGCCGGTTGGTGCAGACACCGAGACAGGTAGCAACTAGGTGAGATAGAGGGCGAGTCCGGCAGAGACAGAATGTGGCATTCAGCGAGACTGGCATGCATCTCCTGAAGAGACCTTTGAAAAAAATTTGTAAATTTTCAAAATTTTCGAAAAATCAAAACATGCTGGAAATTGTCTGAAAAGCGCACAAAACCAAAAATTTTTGAAAATTTTGAAAAAAAATGTAAGTTGAAATTTTTCAAATTTCTTTGGTTTTGTGCGCTTTTTGGACAATTTGCAGCATTTTTTCATTTTTTGAAAATTTTTGAATTTTTTCAAAATTCCACCACCTGATGCCTTCCAGACCCGGTCTCTGTAGGACTGCTTTTGATGTACTGTGTCTGACGAATGCGGTCTGTGCCTGACTCCGGCTCTGCACAGACCGGTCTCTGTATGACAAGGTTCTAATGTGCCGTCTCCGACAAGACCAGGTGCGGCCCGGAACACGTGAGGCAGACACGGACATGCAGAGATCAGAGACCTGCAGAGGCCGGATGGTGCACACACCGAGGCAGATAACTGGGTGAGACAGAGGTCGAGTCGGGCAGAGACAGGATGTGGCATTCAGGGAGACTGGCATTCATCTCCTGCAGAGACCTATGAAAAAAATTAAAAATTTTCAAAATTTTCGAAAAATCCAAAAATGCTGGAAATTGTCTGAAAAGCGCACAAAACCAAAATTTTGTGAAAATTTTGAAAAAAAATGTAAGTTGAAATTTTTCAAATTTCTTTGGATTTGTGCGCTTTTTGGACAATTTGCAGCATTTTTTGATTTTTTGAAAATTTTGAATTTTTTCAAAATTCCACCACCTGATGCCTTCCAGGCCCTGTCTCTGTCAGACTTCTTTTGATGTACTGTGTCTGACGATTGCGGTCTGTGCCTGACTCCGGCTCTGCACGGACCGGTGTCTGTATGACAAGGCTCTAACGAGCCGTCTCCGACAAGCCCAAGTGCGGCCCGGAACACGTGAGGCAGACACTGACATGCAGAGATCAGAGACCTGCAGAGGCCGGATGGTGCACACACCGAGGCAGATAACAACTGGGTGAGACAGAGGTCGAGTCGGGCAGAGACAGGATGTGGCATTCTGGAAGAATGGCATGCATCTCCAGCGGAGACCTTTGAAAAAAATTGAAAATTTTCAAAATTTTCGAATAAGTCCAAAAATGCTCGAAATTGTCTGAAAAGCGCACAAAACCAAAAATTTTTGAAAATTTTGAAAAAAAAAGTAATTTGAAATTTTTCAAATTTCTTTGGATTTGTGCGCTTTTTGGACAATTTGCAGCATTTTTTGATTTTTTGAAAATTTTCAATTTTTTCAAAATTCCACCACCTGATGCCTTCCAGACCCGGTCTCTGTCGGACTGCTTTTGATGTACTGTGTCTGACGAATGCGGTCTGTGCCTGACTCCGGCTCTGCACAGACCGGTCTCTGTATGACAAGGCTCTAAAGTGCCGTCTCCGACAAGCCCACGTGCGGCCGGTAACACGATGTCCGACACGGACATGCAGAGATCAGAGACCTGCAGAGGCCGGTTGGTGCAGACACCGAGACAGGTAGCAACTAGGTGAGATAGAGGGCGAGTCCGACAGAGACAGAATGTGGCATTCAGCGAGACTGGCATGCGTCTCCTGAGGCGAGATTTGAAAAAAATTTGAAAATTTTCAAAATTTTCGAAAAATCCAAAAATGCTGGAAATTGTCTGAAAAGCGCACAAAACCAAAATTTTTTGAAAATTTTGAAAAAAAAATGTAAGTTGAAATTTTTCAAATTTCTTTGGATTTGTGCGCTTTTTGGACAATTTGCAGCATTTTTTGATTTTTTGAAAATTTTCAATTTTTTCAAAATTCCACCACCTGATGCCTTCCAGACCCGGTCTCTGTCGGACTGCTTTTGATGTACTGTGTCTGACGAATGCGGTCTGTGCCTGACTCCGGCTCTGCACGGACCGGTCTCTGTATGACAAGTCTCTAACGAGCCGTCTCCGACAAGCCCAAGTGCGGCCCGGAACACGTGAGGCAGACACTGACATGCAGAGATCAGAGACCTGCAGAGGCCGGATGGTGCACACACCGAGGCAGATAACAACTGGGTGAGACAGAGGTCGAGTCGAGCAGAGACAGGATGTGGCATTCTGGGAGACTGGCATGCATCTCCAGCGGAGACCTTTGAAAAAAATTGAAAATTTTCAAAATTTTCGAAAAAAATCCAAAAATGCTCGAAATTGTCTGAAAAGCGCACAAAACCAAAATTTTTTGAAAATTTTGAAAAAAAAATTTAAGTTGAAATTTTTCAAATTTCTTTGGATTTGTGCGCTTTTTGGACAATTTGCAGCATTTTTTGATTTTTTGAAAATTTTGAATTTTTTCAAAATTCCACCACCTGATGCCTTCCAGACCCGGTCTCTGTCGGACTGCTTTTGATGTACTGTGTCTGACGAATGCGGTCTGTGCCTGACTCCGGCTCTGCACAGACCGGTCTCTGTATGACAAGGTTCTAACGTGCCGTCTCCGACAAGCCCACGTGCGGCCGGCAACACGATGTCCGGCACGGACATGCAGAGTTCAGAGACCTGCAGGGGCCGGTAGGTGCAGACACCGAGACAGGTAGCAACTAGGTAAGATAGAGGGCGAGTCCGGCAGAGACAGAATGTGGCATTCAGCGAGACTGGCATGCGTCTCCTGAGGAGAGATTTGAAAAAAATTTGAAAATTTTCACAATTTTCGAAAAATCCAAAAATGCTGGAAATTGTCTGAAAAGCGCACAAAACCAAAATTTTTTGAAAATTTTGAAAAAAATGTAAGTTGAAATTTTTCAAATTTCTTTGGTTTTGTGCGCTTTTTCGACAATTTGCAGCATTTTTTGATTTTTTGAAAATTTTGAATTTTTTCAAAAATTCCACCACCTGATGCTTTCCAGACCCGGTCTCTCTCGGACTGCTTTTGATGTACTGTGTCTGACGAATGCGGTCTGTGCCAAACTCCGGCTCTGTACGGACCGGTCTCTGTATGAGAAGGCTCTAACGAGCCGTCTCCGACAAGCCCAGGTGCGGCCCGGAACACGTGAGGCAGACACGGACATGCAGAGATCAGAGACCTGCAGAGGCCGGATGGTGCACACACCGAGGCAGATAACTGGGTGAGACAGAGGTCGAGTCGGGCAGAGACAGGATGTGGCATTCAGGGAGACTGGCATGCATCTCCTGCGGAGACCTTTGAAAAAAAATTGAAAATTTTCAAAATTTTCGAAAAATCAAAAAATGCTGGAAATTGTCTGAAAAGTGCACAAAACCAACATTTTTTTAAAATTTTGAATAAACTTTTCAGGTGGAATTTTTCAAAAATTTTGTGTTTTGTGCGCATTTTGGAAAATTTCCTGCAATTTTTGATTTTTCCAAAATTTTCGAATTTTTCAAAATTCTCCCTAACTGATGCCTTGCAGAACCGGTCGCTGTCCACCTGCTTCTGATGTACTTTGTCTCGGACGAACGCCGTCTGTGCCTCACATGGTCTCTGACATGCTGTCTTTGAAAAGCCGAGGTGCTGCAGAGGATACGTAAGGCACAGACCGAGACGGGCAAACACACGGTCCTTCACACAGCGCGTCCTGCAGAGGCCGGTTGCTACAGACACTTAGGCAGTCAGCAAGCGGGAGAGATAGAGACCGAGTACGGCAGAGACATGATGAGGCATTCACCGAGGCTGGCATGCATTTCTTGGGGAGAGTTTAGATATAAGTTTAAAATTTTCAAAATTTTCGAAAAATCAAAAAATGCTGGAAATTGTCTGAAAAGTGCACAAAACCAAAATCTTTTGAAAATTTTGAAAAAACTTTTCAGGTGGAATTTTTCAAAAATTTCGTGTTTTGTGCGCATTTTGGAAAATTTCCTGCAATTTTTGATTTTTCCAAAATTTTCGGATTTTTCAAAATTCTCCCTAACTGATGCCTTGCAGAACCGGTCGCTGTCCACCTGCTTCTGATGTACTTTGTCTCGGACGAACGCCGTTTGTGCCTCACATCGTCTCTGACATGCTGTCTTTGAAAAGCCGAGGTGCTGCAGAGGACACGTAAGGCACAGACCGAGACGGTGAAAGACACGGTCCTTCACACAGCGCGTCCTCCAGAGGCCGGTTGCTTCAGACACTTAGGCAGTCAGCAAGCGGGAGAGATAGAGGCCAAGTACGGCAGAGACAGGATGAGGCATTCACCGAGGCTGGCATGCATCTCTTTGGAGAGTTTAGAAAAAAGTTGAAAATTTTCGAAAAATCAAAAAATGCTGGAAATTGTCTGAAAAGCGCACAAAACCAATTTTTTTTGAAAATTTTGAAAAAACTTTTGAACTGGAATTTTTCAAAAATTTTGTGTTTTGTACGCATTTTGGAAAATTTCCTGCAATTTTTGATTTTTCGAATTTTTTCAAAATTCCACCACCTGATGCCTTCCAGACCCGGTCTTTGTCGGACTGCTTTTGATGTACAGTGTCTGACGAATGCGGTCTGTGCCTGACTCCGGCTCTGCACGGACACGTATCTGTATGACAAGGCTCTAACGAGCCGTCTCCGACAAGCCCAGGTGCGGCCCGGAACACGTGAGGCAGACACGGACATGCAGAGATCAGAGACCTGCAGAGGCCGGATGGTGCACACACCGAGGCAGATAACTGGGTGAGATAGAGGTCGAGTCGGGCAGAGACAGGATGTGGCATTCAGCGAGACTGGCATGCATCTCCTGCGGAGACTTTTAAAAAAATTTGAAAATTTTCGAAAAATCAAAACATGCTGGAAATTGTCTGAAAAGCGCACAAAACCAAAAAATTTTGAAAATTTTGAAAAAAAATGTAAGTTGAAATTTTTCAAATTTCTTTGGTTTTGTGCGCTTTTTCGACAATTTGCAGCATTTTTTCATTTTTTGAAAATTCTGAATTTTTTCAAAATTCCACCACCTGATGCCTTCCAGACCCGGTCTCTGTCGGACTGCTTTTGATGTACTGTGTCTGACGAATGCGGTCTGTGCCTGACTCCGGCTCTGCACAGACCGGTCTCTGTATGACAAGGCTCTAACGTGCCGTCTCCGACAAGCCCACGTGCGGCCGGCAAAACGATGTCCGGCACGGACATGCAGAGTTCAGAGACCTGCAGGGGCCGGTTGGTGCAGACACCGAGACAGGTAGCAACTAGGTGAGATAGAGGGCGAGTGCGGCAGAGACAGAATGTGGCATTCAGCGAGACTGTCATGCGTCTCCTGAGGAGAGATTTGAAAAAAATTTGAAAATTTTCGAAAAATCCAAAAATGCTGGAAATTGTCTGAAAAGCGCACAAAACCAAAATTTTTTGAAAATTTTGAAAAAAAAATGTAAGTTGAAATTTTTCAAATTTCTTTGGTTTTGTGCGCTTTTTCGACAATTTGCAGCATTTTTTGATTTTTTGAAAATTTTGAATTTTTTCAAAATTCCGCCACCTGATGCCTTCCAGACCCGGTCTCTGTCAGACTTCTTTTGATGTACTGTGTCTGACGATTGCGGTCTGTGCCTGACTCCGGCTCTGCACGGACAGGTGTCTGTATGACAAGGCTCTAACGAGCCGTCTCCGACAAGCCCACGTGCGGCCGGCAACACGATGTCCGGCACGGACATGCAGAGTTCAGAGACCTGCAGGGGCCGGTTGGTGCAGACACCGAGACAGGTAGCAACTAGGTGAGATAGAGGGCGAGTCCGGCAGAGACAGAATGTGGCATTCAGCGAGACTGGCATGCGTCTCCTGAGGAGAGATTTGAAAAAAATTTGAAAATTTTCAAAATTTTCGAAAAATCCAAAAATGCTGGAAATTGTCTGAAAAGCGCACAAAACCAAAATTTTTTGAAAATTTTGAAAAAAAATGTAAGTTGAAATTTTTCAAATTTCTTTGGTTTTGTGCGCTTTTTCGACAATTTGCAGCATTTTTTGATTTTTTGAAAATTTTGAATTTTTTCAAAAATTCCACCACCTGATGCTTTCCAGACCCGGTCTCTGTCGGACTGCTTTTGATGTACTGTGTCTGACGAATGCGGTCTGTGCCAAACTCCGGCTCTGTACGGACCGGTCTCTGTATGACAAGGCTCTAACGAGCCGTCTCCGACAAGCCCAGGTGCGGCCCGGAACACGTGAGGCAGACACGGACATGCAGAGATCAGAGACCTGCAGAGGCCGGATGGTGCACACACCGAGGCAGATAACTGGGTGAGACAGAGGTCGAGTCGGGCAGAGACAGGATGTGGCATTCAGGGAGACTGGCATGCATCTCCTGCGGAGACCTTTGAAAAAAAATTGAAAATTTTCAAAATTTTCGAAAAATCCAAAAATGCTGGAAATTGTCTGAAAAGCGCACAAAACCAAAAATTTTTGAAAATTTTGAAAAAAAAATGTAAGTTGAAATTTTTCAAATTTCTTTGGATTTGTGCGCTTTTTGGACAATTTGCAGCATTTTTTGATTTTTTGAAAATTTTCAATTTTTTGAAAATTCCACCACCTGATGCCTTCCAGACCCGGTCTCTGTCGGACTGCTTTTGATGTACAGTGTCTGACGAATGCGGTCTGTGCCTGACTCCGGCTCTGCACAGACCGGTCTCTGTATGACAAGGCTCTAACGTGCCGTCTCCGACAAGACCAGGTGCGGCCCGGAACACGTGAGGCAGACACGGACATGCAGAGATCAGAGACCTGCAGAGGCCGGATGGTGCACATTGCGAGGCAGATAACAACTGGGTGAGACAGAGGTCGAGTCGGGCAGAGACAGGATGTGGCATTCAGGGAGACTGGCATTCATCTCCTGCAGATACCTTTGAAAAAAATTAAAAATTTTCAAAATTTTCGAAAAATCCAAAAATGCTGGAAATTGTCTGAAAAGCGCACAAAACCAAAATTTTTTGAAAATTTTGAAAAAAAATGTAAGTTAAAATTTTTCAAATTTCTTTGGATTTGTGCGCTTTTTGGACAATTTGCAGCATTTTTTGATTTTTTGAAAATTTTCAATTTTTTCAAAATTTCACCACCTGATGCCTTCCAGACCCGGTCTCTGTCGGACTGCTTTTGATGTACTGTGTCTGACGAATGCTGTCTGTGCCTGACTCCGGCTCTGCACAGACCGGTCTCTGTATGACAAGGCTCTAACGTGCCGTCTCCGACAAGCCCACGTGCGGCCGGCAAAACGATGTCCGGCACGGACATGCAGAGTTCAGAGACCTGCAGGGGCCGGTTGGTGCAGACACCGAGACAGGTAGCAACTAGGTGAGATAGAGGGCGAGTGCGGCAGAGACAGAATGTGGCATTCAGCGAGACTGTCATGCGTCTCCTGAGGAGAGATTTGAAAAAAATTTGAAAATTTTCAAAATTTTCGAAAAATCCAAAAATGCTGGAAATTGTCTGAAAAGCGCACAAAACCAAAATTTTTTGAAAATTTTGAAAAAAAAATGTAAGTTGAAATTTTTCAAATTTCTTTGGTTTTGTGCGCTTTTTCGACAATTTGCAGCATTTTTTGATTTTTTGAAAATTTTGAATTTTTTCAAAGTTCCACCACCTGATGCCTTCCAGACCCGGTCTCTGTCAGACTTCTTTTGATGTACTGTGTCTGACGATTGCGGTCTGTGCCTGACTCCGGCTCTGCACGGACAGGTGTCTGTATGACAAGGCTCTAACGAGCCGTCTCCGACAAGCCCACGTGCGGCCGGCAACACGATGTCCGGCACGGACATGCAGAGTTCAGAGACCTGCAGGGGCCGGTTGGTGCAGACACCGAGACAGGTAGCAACTAGGTGAGATAGAGGGCGAGTCCGGCAGAGACAGAATGTGGCATTCAGCGAGACTGGCATGCATCTCCTGAAGAGACCTTTGAAAAAAATTTGTAAATTTTCAAAATTTTCGAAAAATCAAAACATGCTGTAAATTGTCTGAAAGGCGCACAAAACCAAAAATTTTTGAAAATTTTGAAAAAAAAAATGTAATTTGAAATTTTTCAAATTTCTTTGGTTTTGTGCGCTTTTTCGACAATTTGCAGCATTTTTTCATTTTTTGAAAATTTTTGAATTTTTTGAAAATTCCACCACCTGATGCCTTCCAGACCCGGTCTCTGTAGGACTGCTTTTGATGTACTGTGTCTGACGAATGCGGTCTGTGCCTGACTCCGGCTCTGCACAGACCGGTCTCTGTATGACAAGGCTCTAACGTGCCGTCTCCGACAAGACCAGGTGCGGCCCGGAACACGTGAGGCAGACACGGACATGCAGAGATCAGAGACCTGCAGAGGCCGGATGGTGCACACACCGAGGCAGATAACAACTGGGTGAGACAGAGGTCGAGTCGGGCAGAGACAGGATGTGGCATTCAGGGAGACTGGCATTCATCTCCTGCAGAGACCTATGAAAAAAATTAAAAATTTTCAAAAAATCCAAAAATGCTGGAAATTGTCTGAAAAGCGCACAAAACCAAAATTTTGTGAAAATTTTGAAAAAAATGTAAGTTGAAATTTTTCAAATTTCTTTGGATTTGTGCGCTTTTTGGACAATTTGCAGCATTTTTTGATTTTTTGAAAATTTTCAATTTTTTCAATATTCCACCACCTGATGCCTTCCAGACCCGGTCTCTGTCGGACTGCTTTTGATGTACTGTGTCTGACGAATGCGGTCTGTGCCTGACTCCGGCTCTGCACAGACCGGTCTCTGTATGACAAGGCTCTAACGTGCCGTCTCCGACAAGCCCACGTGCGGCCGGTAACACGATGTCCGACACGGACATGCAGAGATCAGAGACCTGCAGAGGCCGGTTGGTGCAGACACCGAGACAGGTAGCAACTAGGTGAGATAGAGGGCGAGTCCGGCAGAGACAGAATGTGGCATTCAGCGAGACTGGCATGCGTCTCCTGAGGCGAGATTTGAAAAAAATTTGAAAATTTTCAAAATTTTCGAAAAATCCAAAAATGCTGGAAATTGTCTGAAAAGCGCACAAAACCGAAATTTTTTGAAAATTTTGAAAAAAATATGTAAGTTGAAATTTTTCAAATTTCTTTGGATTTGTGCGCTTTTTCGACAATTTGCAGCATTTTTCATTTTTTGAAAATTTTGAATTTTTTCAAAATTCCACCACCTGATGCCTTCCAGACCCGGTCTCTGTAGGACTGCTTTTGATGTACTGTGTCTGACGAATGCGGTCTGTGCCTGACTCCGGCTCTGCACAGACCGGTCTCTGTATGACAAGGTTCTAACGTGCCGTCTCCGACAAGATCAGGTGCGGCCCGGAACACGTGAGGCAGACACGGACATGCAGAGATCAGAAACCTGCAGAGGCCGGATGGTGCACACACCGAGGCAGATAACTGGGTGAGACAGAGGTCGAGTCGGGCAGAGACAGGATGTGGCATTCAGGGAGACTGGCATTCATCTCCTGCAGAGACCTATGAAAAAAATTAAAAATTTTCAAAATTTTCGAAAAATCCAAAAATGCTGGAAATTGTCTGAAAAGCGCACAAAACCAAAATTTTGTGAAAATTTTGAAAAAAAATGTAAGTTGAAATTTTTCAAATTTCTTTGGATTTGTGCGCTTTTTGGACAATTTGCAGCATTTTTTGATTTTTTGAAAATTTTGAATTTTTTCAAAATTCCACCACCTGATGCCTTCCAGGCCCTGTCTCTGTCAGACTTCTTTTGATGTACTGTGTCTGACAATTGCGGTCTGTGCCTGACTCCGGCTCTGCACGGACCGGTGTCTGTATGACAAGGCTCTAACGAGCCGTCTCCGACAAGCCCAAGTGCGGCCCGGAACACGTGAGGCAGACACTGACATGCAGAGGTCAGAGACCTGCAGAGGCCGGATGGTGCACACACCGAGGCAGATAACTGGGTGAGACAGAGGTCGAGTCGGGCAGAGACAGGATGTGGCATTCTGGAAGAATGGCATCCATCTCCAGCGGAGACCTTTGAAAAAAATTGAAAATTTTCAAAATTTTCGAAAAAGTCCAAAAATGCTCGAAATTGTCTGAAAAGCTCACAAAACCAAAAATTTTTGAAAATTTTGAAAAAAAAAGTAATTTGAAATTTTTCAAATTTCTTTGGATTTGTGCGCTTTTTGGACAATTTGCAGCATTTTTTGATTTTTTTAAAATTTTCAATTTTTTCAATATTCCACCACCTGATGCCTTCCATACCCGGTCTCTGTCGGACTGCTTTTGATGTACTGTGTCTGACGAATGCGGTCTGTGCCTGACTCCGGCTCTGCACAGACCGGTCTCTGTATGACAAGGCTCTAACGTGCCGTCTCCGACAAGCCCAAGTGCGGCCCGGAACACGTGAGGCAGACACTGACATGCAGAGATCAGAGACCTGCAGAGGCCGGATGGTGCACACACCGAGGCAGATAACAACTGGGTGAGACAAAGGTCGAGTCGGGCAGAGACAGGATGTGGCATTCAGGGAGACTGGCATGCATCTCCAGCGGAGACCTTTGAAAAAAATTGAAAATTTTCAAAATTTTCGAAAAATTTAAAAATGCTGGAAATTGTCTGAAAACCGCACAACACCAAAATTTTTTGAAAATTTTGAAAAAAATGTAAGTTGAAATTTTTCAAATTTCTTTGGATTTGTGCGCTTTTTGGACAATTTGCAGCATTTTTTGATTTTTTGAAAATTTTCAATTTTTTCAATATTCCACCACCTGATGCCTTCCAGACCCGGTCTCTGTCGGACTGCTTTTGATGTACTGTGTCTGACGAATGCGGTCTGTGCCTGACTCCGGCTCTGCACAGACCGGTCTCTGTATGACAAGGCTCTAACGTGCCGTCTCCGACAAGCCCACGTGCGGCCGGTAACACGATGTCCGACACGGACATGCAGAGATCAGAGACCTGCAGAGGCCGGTTGGTGCAGACACCGAGACAGGTAGCAACTAGGTGAGATAGAGGGCGAGTCCGGCAGAGACAGAATGTGGCATTCAGCGAGACTGGCATGCGTCTCCTGAGGCGAGATTTGAAAAAAATTTGAAAATTTTCAAAATTTTCGAAAAATCCAAAAATGCTGGAAATTGTCTGAAAAGCGCACAAAACCAAAATTTTTTGAAAATTTTGAAAAAAAAATATAAGTTGAAATTTTTCAAATTTCTTTGGTTTTGTGCGCTTTTTCGACAATTTGCAGCATTTTTTCATTTTTTGAAAATTTTGAATTTTTTCAAAATTCCACCACCTGATGCCTTCCACACCCGGTCTCTGTCGGACTGCTTTTGATGTACTGTGTCTGACGAATGCGGTCTGTGCCTGACTCCGGCTCTGCACGGACCGGTCTCTGTATGACAAGTCTCTAACGAGCCGTCTCCGACAAGCCCAAGTGCGGCCCGGAACACGTGAGGCAGACACTGACATGCAGAGATCAGAGACCTGCAGAGGCCGGATGGTGCACACACCGAGGCAGATAACAACTGGGTGAGACAGAGGTCGAGTCGGGCAGAGACAGGATGTGGCATTCTGGGAGACTGGCATGCATCTCCAGCGGAGACCTTTGAAAAAAATTGAAAATTTTCAAAATTTTCGAAAAAATCCAAAAATGCTCGAAATTGTCTGAAAAGCGCACAAAACCAAAAATTTTTGAAAATTTTGAAAAAAAAATGTAAGTTGAAATTTTTCAAATTTCTTTGGATTTGTGCGCTTTTTGGACAATTTGCAGCATTTTTTGATTTTTTGAAAATTTTGAATTTTTTCAAAATTCCACCACCTGATGCCTTCCAGACCCGGTCTCTGTCGGACTGCTTTTGATGTACTGTGTCTGACGAATGCGGTCTGTGCCTGACTCCGGCTCTGCACAGACCGGTCTCTGTATGACAAGGCTCTAACGTGCCGTCTCCGACAAGCCCACGTGCGGCCGGCAACACGATGTCCGGCACGGACATGCAGAGTTCAGAGACCTGCAGGGGCCGGGTGGTGCAGACACCGAGACAGGTAGCAACTAGGTGAGATAGAGGGCGAGTCCGGCAGAGACAGAATGTGGCATTCAGCGAGACTGGCATGCGTCTCCTGAGGAGAGATTTGAAAAAAATTTGAAAATTTTCAAAATTTTCGAAAAATCCAAAAATGCTGGAAATTGTCTGAAAAGCGCACAAAACCAAAATTTTTTGAAAATTTTGAAAAAAATGTAAGTTGAAATTTTTCAAATTTTTTGGTTTTGTGCGCTTTTTCGACAATTTGCAGCATTTTTTGATTTTTTGAAAATTTTGAATTTTTTCAAAAATTCCACCACCTGATGCTTTCCAGACCCGGTCTCTGTCGGACTGCTTTTGATGTACTGTGTCTGACGAATGCGGTCTGTGCCAAACTCCGGCTCTGTACGGACCGGTCTCTGTATGACAAGGCTCTAACAAGCCGTCTCCGACAAGCCCAGGTGCGGCCCGGAACACGTGAGGCAGACACGGACATGCAGAGATCAGAGACCTGCAGAGGCCGGATGGTGCACACACCGAGGCAGATAACTGGGTGAGACAGAGGTCGAGTCGGGCAGAGACAGGATGTGGCATTCAGGGAGACTGGCATGCATCTCCTGCGGAGACCTTTAAAAAAAAATTGAAAATTTTCAAAATTTTCGAAAAATCCAAAAATGCTGGAAATTGTCTGAAAAGCGCACAAAACCAAAAAATTTTGAAAATTTTGAAAAAAAAATGTAAGTTGAAATTTTTCAAATTTCTTTGGATTTGTGCGCTTTTTGGACAATTTGCAGCATTTTTTGATTTTTTGAAAATTTTCAATTTTTTCAAAATTCCACCACCTGATGCCTTCCAGACCCGGTCTCTGTCGGACTGCTTTTGATGTACTGTGTCTGACGAATGCGGTCTGTGCCTGACTCCGGCTCTGCACAGACCGGTCTCTGTATGACAAGGCTCTAACGTGCCGTCTCCGACAAGCCCACGTGCGGCCGGCAACACGATGTCCGGCACGGACATGCAGAGTTCAGAGACCTGCAGGGGCCGGTTGGTGCACACACCGAGACAGGTAGCAACTAGGTGAGATAGAGGGCGAGTCCGGCAGAGACAGAATGTGGCATTCAGCGAGACTGGCATGCGTCTCCTGAGGAGAGATTTGAAAAAAATTGGAAAATTTTCAAAATTTTCGAAAAATCCAAAAATGCTGGAAATTGTCTGAAAAGCGCACAAAACCAAAAATTTTTCAAAATTTTGAAAAAAAAATGTAAGTTGAAATTTTTCAAATTTCTTTGGGTTTGTGCGCTTTTTCGACAATTTGCAGCATTTTTTGATTTTTTGAAAATTTTGAATTTTTTCAAAATTCCACCACCTGATGCCTTCCAGACCCGGTCTCTGTCAGACTTCTTTTGATGTACTGTGTCTGACGATTGCGGTCTGTGCCTGACTCCGGCTCTGCACGGACCGGTGTCTGTATGACAAGGCTCTAACGAGCCGTCTCCGACAAGCCCACGTGCGGCCGGCAACACGATGTCCGGCACGGACATGCAGAGTTCAGAGACCTGCAGGGGCCGGTTGGTGCAGACACCGAGACAGGTAGCAACTAGGTGAGATAGAGGGCGAGTCCGGCAGAGACAGAATGTGGCATTCAGCGAGACTGACATGCGTCTCCTGAGGAGAGATTTGAAAAAAATTTGAAAATTTTCAAAATTTTCGAAAAATCCAAAAATGCTGGAAATTGTCTGAAAAGCGCACAAAACCAAAATTTTTTGAAAATTTTGAAAAAAAATGTAAGTTGAAATTTTTCAAATTTCTTTGGTTTTGTGCGCTTTTTCGACAATTTGCAGCATTTTTTGATTTTTTGAAAATTTTGAATTTTTTCAAAAATTCCACCACCTGATGCTTTCCAGACCCGGTCTCTCTCGGACTGCTTTTGATGTACTGTGTCTGACGAATGCGGTCTGTGCCAAACTCCGGCTCTGTACGGACCGGTCTCTGTATGACAAGGCTCTAACGAGCCGTCTCCGACAAGCCCAGGTGCGGCCCGGAACACGTGAGGCAGACACGGACATGCAGAGATCAGAGACCTGCAGAGGCCGGATGGTGCACACACCGAGGCAGATAACTGGGTGAGACAGAGGTCGAGTCGGGCAGAGACAGGATGTGGCATTCAGGGAGACTGGCATGCATCTCCTGCGGAGACCTTTGAAAAAAAATTGAAAATTTTCAAAATTTTCGAAAAATCCAAAAATGCTGGAAATTGTCTGAAAAGCGCACAAAACCAAAATTTTTTGAAAATTTTGAAAAAAATGTGTAAGTTGAAATTTTTCAAATTTCTTTGGTTTTGTGCGCTTTTTCGACAATTTGCAGCATTTTTCATTTTTTGAAAATTTTGAATTTTTTCAAAATTCCACCACCTGATGCCTTCCAGACCCGGTCTCTGTCGGACTGCTTTTGATGTACTGTGTCTGACGAATGCGGTCTGTGCCTGACTCCGGCTCTGCACGGACCGGTCTCTGTATGACAAGGCTCTAACGAGCCGTCTCCGACAAGCCCAAGTGCGGCCCGGAACACGTGAGGCAGATACTGACATGCAGAGATCAGAGACCTGCAGAGGCCGGATGGTGCACACACCGAGGCAGATAACAACTGGGTGAGACAAAGGTCGAGTCGGGCAGAGACAGGATGTGGCATTCAGGGAGACTGGCATGCATCTCCAGCGGAGACCTTTGAAAAAAATTGAAAATTTTCAAAATTTTCGAAAAATTTAAAAATGCTGGAAATTGTCTGAAAACCGCACAAAACCAAAATTTTTTGAAAATTTTGAAAAAAATGTAAGTTGAAATTTTTCAAATTTCTTTGGATTTGTGCGCTTTTTGGACAATTTGCAGCATTTTTTGATTTTTTGAAAATTTTGAATTTTTTCAAAATTCCACCACCTGATGCCTTCCAGACCCGGTCTCTGTCGGACTGCTTTTGATGTACTGTGTCTGACGAATGCGGTCTGTGCCTGACTCCGGCTCTGCACACACCGGTTTCTGTATGACAAGGCTCTAACGTGCCGTCTCCGACAAGCCCACGTGCGGCCGGTAACACGATGTCCGACACGGACATGCAGAGATCAGAGACCTGCAGAGGCCGGTTGGTGCAGACACCGAGACAGGTAGCAACTAGGTGAGATAGAGGGCGAGTCCGGCAGAGACAGAATGTGGCATTCAGCGAGACTGGCATGCATCTCCTGAAGAGACCTTTGAAAAAAATTTGTAAATTTTCAAAATTTTCGAAAAATCAAAACATGCTGGAAATTGTCTGAAAAGTGCACAAAACCAAAAATTTTGAAAATTTTGAAAAAAAATGTAAGTTGAAATTTTTCAAATTTCTTTGGTTTTGTGCGCTTTTTCGACAATTTGCAGCATTTTTTCATTTTTTGAAAATTTTTGAATTTTTTCAAAATTCCACCACCTGATGCCTTCCAGACCCGGTCTCTGTAGGACTGCTTTTGATGTACTGTGTCTGACGAATGCGGTCTGTGCCTGACTCCGGCTCTGCACAGACCGGTCTCTGTATGACAAGGTTCTAACGTGCCGTCTCCGACAAGACCAGGTGCGGCCCGGAACACGTGAGGCAGACACGGACATGCAGAGATCAGAGACCTGCAGAGGCCGGATGGTGCACACACCGAGGCAGATAACAACTGGGTGAGACAGAGGTCGAGTCGGGCAGAGACAGGATGTGGCATTCAGGGAGACTGGCATTCATCTCCTGCAGAGACCAATGAAAAAAATTAAAAATTTTCAAAATTTTCGAAAAATCCAAAAATGCTGGAAATTGTCTCAAAAGCGCACAAAACCAAAATTTTGTGAAAATTTTGAAAAAAAATGTAAGTTGAAATTTTTCAAATTTCTTTGGATTTGTGCGCTTTTTCGACAATTTGCAGCATTTTTTGATTTTTTGATAATTTTGAATTTTTTCAAAATTCCACCACCTGATGCCTTCCAGGCCCGGTCTCTGTCAGACTTCTTTTGATGTACTGTGTCTGACGATTGCGGTCTGTGCCTGACTCCGGCTCTGCACGGACCGGTGTCTGTATGACAAGGCTCTAACGAGCCGTCTCCGACAAGCCCAAGTGCGGCCCGGAACACGTGAGGCAGACACTGACATGCAGAGATCAGAGACCTGCAGAGGCCGGATGGTGCACACACCGAGGCAGATAACAACTGGGTGAGACAGAGGTCGAGTCGGGCAGAGACAGGATGTGGCATTCTGGGAGAATGGCATGCATCTCCAGCGGAGACCTTTGAAAAAAATTGAAAATTTTCAAAATTTTCGAAAAAGTCCAAAAATCCTCGAAATTGTCTGAAAAGCGCACAAAACCAAAAATTTTTGAAAATTTTGAAAAAAAAATGTAAGTTGAAATTTTTCAAATTTCTTTGGATTTGTGCGCTTTTTGGACAATTTGCAGCATTTTTTGATTTTTTGAAAATTTTGAAATTTTTCAAAATTCCACCACCTGATGCCTTCCAGACCCGGTCTCTGTCGGACTGCTTTTGAAGTACTGTGTCTGACGAATGCGGTCTGTGCCTGACTCCGGCTCTGCACAGACCGGTCTCTGTATGACAAGGCTCTAACGTGCCGTCTCCGACAAGACCAGGTGCGGCCCGGAACACGTGAGGCAGACACGAACATGCAGAGGTCAGAGACCTGCAGAGGCCGGATGGTGCACATTCCGAGGCAGATGACAACTGGGTGAGACAGAGGTCGAGTCGGGTAGAGACAGGATGTGGCATTCTGGGAGACTGGCATGCATCTCCAGCGGAGACCTTTGAAAAAAATTGAAAATTTTCAAAATTTTCGAAAAAGTCCAAAAATGCTCGAAATTGTCTGAAAAGCGCACAAAACCAAAAATTTTTGAAAATTTTGAAAAAAAATGTAAGTTGAAATTTTTCAAATTTCTTTGGATTTGTGCGCTTTTTGCACAATTTGCAGCATTTTTTGATTTTTTGAAAATTTTGAAATTTTTCAAAATTCCACCACCTGATGCCTTCCAGACCCGGTCTCTGTCGGACTTCTTTTGATGTACTGTGTCTGACGAATGCGGTCTGTGCCTGACTCCGGCTCTGCACAGACCGGTCTCTGCATGACAAGGCTCTAACGTGCCGTCTCCGACAAGCCCACGTGCGGCCGGCAACACGATGTCCGGCACGGACATGCAGAGTTCAGAGACCTGCAGGGGCCGGTTGGTGGAGACACCGAGACAGGTAGCAACTAGGTGAGATAGAGGGCGAGTCCGGCAGAGACAGAATGTGGCATTCAGCGAGACTGGCATGCGTCTCCTGAGGAGAGATTTGAAAAAAATTTGAAAATTTTCAAATCTTTCGAAAAATCCAAAAATGCTGGAAATTGTCTGAAAAGCGCACAAAACCAAAATTTTTTGAAAATTTTGAAAAAAAAATGTAAGTTGAAATTTTTCAAATTTCTTTGGTTTTGTGCGCTTTTTCGACAATTTGCAGCATTTTTTGATTTTTTGAAAATTTTGAATTTTTTCAAAATTCCACCACCTGATGCCTTCCAGACCCGGTCGGTGTCGGACTGCTTCTGAAGTACTGTGTCTGACGAATGCGGTCTGTGCCTGACTCCGGCTCTGCACAGACCGGTCTCTGTATGACAAGGCTCTAACGTGCCGTCTCCGACAAGACCAGGTGCGGCCCGGAACACGTGAGGCAGACACGGACATGCAGAGGTCAGAGACCTGCAGAGGCCGGATGGTGCACATTCCGAGGCAGATAACAACTGGGTGAGACAGAGGTCGAGTCGGGCAGAGACAGGATGTGGCATTCAGGGAGACTGGCATTCATCTCCTGCAGAGACCTTTGAAAAAAGTTTGTAAATTTTCAAAATTTTCGAAAAATCAAAACATGCTGGAAATTGTCTGAAAAGCGCACAAAACCGAAATTTTTTGAAAATTTTGAAAAAAAATGTAAGTTGAAATTTTTCAAATTTCTTTGGATTTGTGCGCTTTTTGGACAATTTGCAGCATTTTTTGATTTTTTGAAAATTTTGAAATTTTTCAAAATTCCACCACCTGATGCCTTCCAGACCCGGTCTCTGTCGGACTTCTTTTGATGTACTGTTTCTGACGAATGCGGTCTGTGCCTGACTCCGGCTCTGCACACACCGGTCTCTGTATGACAAGGCTCTAACGTGCCGTCTCCGACAAGCCCACGTGCGGCCGGTAACACGATGTCCGGCACGGACATGCAGAGTTCAGAGACCTGCAGGGGCCGGTTGGTGCAGACACCGAGACAGGTAGCAACTAGGTGAGATAGAGGGCGAGTCCGGCAGAGACAGAATGTGGCATTCAGCGAGACTGGCATGCGTCTCCTGAGGAGAGATTTGAAAAAAATTTGAAAATTTTCAAAATTTTCGAAAAATCAAAACATGCTGGAAATTGTCTGAAAAGCGCACAAAACCAAAAAATTTTGAAAAAAAAATATAAGTTGAAATTTTTCAAATTTCTTTGGTTTTGTGCGCTTTTTCGACAATTTGCAGCATTTTTTCATTTTTTGAAAATGTTGAATTTTTTCAAAATTCCACCACCTGATGCCTTCCAGACCCGGTCTCTGTCGGACTGCTTTTGATGTACTGTGTCTGACGAATGCGGTCTGTGCCTGACTCCGGCTCTGCACGGACCGGTCTCTGTATGACAAGGCTCTAACGAGCCGTCTCCGACAAGCCCAAGTGCGGCCCGGAACACGTGAGGCAGATACTGACATGCAGAGATCAGAGACCTGCAGAGGCCGGATGGTGCACACACCGAGGCAGATAACAACTGGGTGAGACAGAGGTCGGGTCGGGCAGAGAAAGGATGTGGCATTCAGGGAGACTGGCATGCATCTCCAGCGGAGACCTTTGAAAAAAATTGAAAATTTTCAAAATTTTCGAAAAATCCAAAAATGCTGGAAATTGTCTGAAAAGCGCACAAAAACAAAAAAATTTGAAAATTTTGAAAAAAAAATGTAATTTGAAATTTTTCAAATTTCTTTGGATTTGTGCGCTTTTTGGACAATTTGCAGCATTTTTTGATTTTTTGAAAATTTTCAATTTTTTCAAAATTCCACCACCTGATGCCTTCCAGACCCGGTCTCTGTAGGACTGCTTTTGATGTACTGTGTCTGACGAATGCGGTCTGCGCCTGACTCCAGCTCTGCACAGACCGGTCTCTGTATGACAAGGCTCTAACGTGCCGTCTCCGACAAGCCCACGTGCGGCCGGCAACACGATGTCCGACACGGAAATGCAGAGATCAGAGACCTGCAGAGGCCGGTTGGTGCAGACACCGAGACAGGTAGCAACTAGGTGAGATAGAGGGCGAGTCCGGCGGAGACAGAATGTGGCATTCAGCGAGACTAGCAGGCATCTCCTGAAGAGACCTTTGAAAAAAATTTGTAAATTTTCAAAATTTTCGAAAAATCAAAACATGCTGGAAATTGTCTGAAAAGCGCACAAAACCGAAATTTTTTGAAAATTTTGAAAAAAATGTAAGTTGAAATTTTTCAAATTTCTTTGGATTTGTGCGCTTTTTGGACAATTTGCAGCATTTTTTGATTTTTTGAAAATTTTGAAATTTTTCAAAATTCCACCACCTGATGCATTCCAGACCCGGTCTCTGTCGGACTTCTTTTGATGTACTGTGTCTGACGAATGCGGTCTGTGCCTGACTCCGGCTCTGCACAGACCGGTCTCTGTATGACAAGGCTCTAACGTGCCGTCTCCGACAAGCCCACGTGCGGCCGGCAACACGATGTCCGGCACGGACATGCAGAGTTCAGAGACCTGCAGGGGCCGATTGGTGCAGACACCGAGACAGGTAGCAACTAGGTGAGATAGAGGGCGAGTCCGGCAGAGACAGAATGTGGTATTCAGCGAGACTGGAATGCGTCTCCTGAGGAGAGATTTGAAAAAAATTTGAAAATTTTCAAAATTTTCGAAAAATCAAATCATGCTGGAAATTGTCTGAAAAGCGCACAAAACCAAAATTTTTTGAAAATTTTGAAAAAAAAATGTAAGTTGAAATTTTTCAAATTTCTTTGCTTTTTTGCGCTTTTTCGACAATTTGCAGCATTTTTTGATTTTTTGAAAATTTTGAATTTTTTCAAAATTCCACCACCTGATGCCTTCCAGACCCGGTCTCTGTCGGACTGCTTTTGATGTACTGTGTCTGACGAATGCGGTCTGTGCCTGACTCCGGCTCTGCACAGACCGGTCTCTGTATGACAAGGCTCTAACGTGCCGTCTCCGACAAGCCCAGGTGCGGCCCGGAACACGTGAGGCAGACACGGACACGCAGTGATCAGAGACCTGCAGAGGCCGGATGGTGCGCACACCGAGGCAGATAACAACTGGGTGAGATAGAGGTCGAGTCGGGCAGAGACAGGATGTGGTATTCAGCGAGACTAACATGCATCACTTGAGGAGACCTTTAAAAAATTTTGAAAATTTTCCGAAAATCGAAAAATGCTGGAATTTGTCTGAAAAGCACACATAACCAAAATTTTTTGAAAATTTTAAAAAGAAATGTAAATTGAAATTTTTCAAATTTCTTTGGGTTTGTGCGCTTTTTTGACAATTTGCAGCATTTTTTGATTTTTTGAAAATTTTGAATTTTTTCAAAATTCCACCACCTGATGCCTTCCACACCCGGTCTCTGTCGGACTGCTTTTGATGTACTGTGTCTGACGAATGCGGTCTGTGCCTGACTCCGGCTCTGCACAGACCGGTCTCTGTATGACAAGGCTTTAACGAGCCGTCTCCGACAAGCCCAGGTGCGGCCCGGAACACGTGAGGCAGACACGGACATGCAGAGATCAGAGACCTGCAGAGGCCGGATGGTGCACACACCGAGGCAGATAACAACTGGGTGAGACAGAGGTCGAGTCGGGCAGAGACAGGATGTGGCATTCAGGGAGACTGGCATGCATCTTTTGCGGAGACCATTGAAAAAAATTGAAAATTTTCAAAATTTTCGAAAATCCAAAAATGCTGGAAATTGTCTGAAAAGCGCACAAAACCAAAATTTTTTGAAAATTTTGAAAAAAATGTAAGTTGAAATTTTTCAAATTTCTTTGGATTTGTGCGCTTTTTCGACAATTTGCAGCATTTTTTGATTTTTTGAAAATTTTGAATTTTTTCAAAATTTCACGTCCTGATGCCTTCCAGACCCGGTCTCTGTCGGACTGCCTTTGATGTACTGTGTCTGACGAATGCGGCCTGTGCCTGACTCCGGCTCTGCACAGACCGGTCTCTGTATGACAAGGCTCTAACGTGCCGTCTCCGACAAGCCCAGGTGCGGTCGGCAACACGTGAGGCAGACACGGACATGCAGAGATCAGAGACCTGCAGTGGCCGGTTGGTGCAGACACCGAAACAGGTAGCAACTAGGTGAGATAGAGGGCGAGTCCGGCAGAGACAGAATGTGGCATTCAGCGAGACTGGCATGAATCTCCTGCAGAGACTTTGAAAAACATTTGAAAATTTTCAAAATTTTCGAAAAATCAAAAAATGCTGGAAATTGTCTGAAAAGTGCACAAAACCAACATTTTTTTAAAATTCTGAATAAACTTTTCAGGTGGAATTTTTCAAAAATTTTGTGTTTTGTGCGCATTTTGGAAAATTTCCTGCAATTTTTGATTTTTCCAAAATTTTCGAATTTTTCAAAATTCTCCCTAACTGATGCCTTGCAGAACCGGTCGCTGTCCACCTGCTTCTGATGTACTTTGTCTCGGACGAACGCCGTCTGTGCCTCACATGGTCTCTGACATGCTGTCTTTGAAAAGCCGAGGTGCTGCAGAGGATACGTAAGGCACAGACCGAGACGGGCAAACACACGGTCCTTCACACAGCGCGTCCTGCAGAGGCCGGTTGCTACAGACACTTAGGCAGTCAGCAAGCGGGAGAGATAGAGACCGAGTACGGCAGAGACATGATGAGGCATTCACCGAGGCTGGCATGCATTTCTTGGGGAGAGTTTAGATATAAGTTTAAAATTTTCAAAATTTTCGAAAAATCAAAAAATGCTGGAAATTGTCTGAAAAGTGCACAAAACCAAAATCTTTTGAAATTTTGAAAAAACTTTTCAGGTGGAATTTTTCAAAAATTTCGTGTTTTGTGCGCATTTTGGAAAATTTCCTGCAATTTTTGATTTTTCCAAAATTTTCGGATTTTTCAAAATTCTCCCTAACTGATGCCTTGCAGAACCGGTCGCTGTCCACCTGCTTCTGATGTACTTTGTCTCGGACGAACGCCGTTTGTGCCTTACATCGTCTCTGACATGCTGTCTTTGAAAAGCCGAGGTGCTGCAGAGGACACGTAAGGCACAGACCGAGACGGTGAAAGACACGGTCCTTCACACAGCGCGTCCTCCAGAGGCCGGTTGCTTCAGACACTTAGGCAGTCAGCAAGCGGGAGAGATAGAGGCCAAGTACGGCAGAGACAGGATGAGGCATTCACCGAGGCTGGCATGCATCTCTTTGGAGAGTTTAGAAAAAAGTTGAAAATTTTCGAAAAATCAAAAAATGCTGGAAATTGTCTGAAAAGCGCACAAAACCAAATTTTTTTGAAAATTTTGAAAAAACTTTTGAACTGGAATTTTTCAAAAATTTTGTTTTTGCTGCGCATTTTGGAAAATTTCCTTCAATTTTTGATTTTTCGAAAATTTTCGAATATTTCAAAATTTCTTTCAAAATTCTCCCTACCTGATGTCTTGCAGATCCGGCCGCTGTCTGCTTCTGATGTACTTTGTCTCGGATGAACGGGGTCTATGCCTCACACGGTCTCTGACCTGCAGTCTCTGAACAGCCCAGGTGCTCCAGACACGTAAGGCACAGACTGAGACGGGCAAAGACACTGTCGTTCACACAGCGCGTCGTGCAGAGGCCGGTTGCTGGAGGCACAAAGGCAGGCAGTCAGCAAGCGGGAGAGAGAGAGAGAGGCTGAGTCCGGCAGATATAGAGTGAGGCATTCACCGGGGCAGGCATTTTGAAAAAAATTGAAAAGTTTCAAAAGTTTCGAAAAAAAAAGATATGCTGGAAATTGTCTGAAGAGCGCATAAAACCAAAATTTTGAAGGTGGAATTTTTCCAAAATTTTTGATTTGAACACTTTTTGTACAATTTTCAGCATTTTTTGATTTTTCGAAAATTTTCAAATTTTTCGAAATTTTTTTACTAAATTCTAACCAACTGATGCCTTACAGAACCGGTCGCTGTCGGAGTGTCTCTGATGTACTGTGTCTCTGACGAACGCTGTCTGTGCCTCACACGGTCTCTGACGTGCAGTCTCTGAACAGCCCAGGTGCTGCTGATAACACGTGAGGCAGAGACCGAGACGGGCAGAGACACGGTCGTTCACACACCGAGTCCTGCAGAGTCCGGTTACTGTAGACACCGAGGCAGCCATCAAACGGGTGAGATAGAGGCCGAGTCCGGCAGAGACAGATTTTGTCTTTCACCGAGTCTGGCATGCATCTCTTGGGGAGAGTTTTGTAAAAGAGTTGAAAATTTTCAAAATTTTCGAAAAATGAAAAAATGCTGGAAATTGACTGAAAAGCGCACAAAACCGAAAATTTTTGACAATTTTGAAAAAAATTTGAAGGTGAAATTTTTCATTTTTTTTTTTTTTGGTTTTGTGCGCTTTTTGGACAATTGACGTGAAAAATTATAAAAGAACTGGACTGTTTTTTTACCACAATGGTATTCTTCACTTTGATATTGTTGAAAAACATCATATAGTAAAACAGCATTGTTATTTGGAAATACTGGCAAGGTTACACGAGGTTATTCACCAGAAAAGACATGAATGTCAGCCTGATGCTTGGATCTTGCATCATGACAATGCCCCTGCTGATGATGTTCTTACTGTACCCAACATGTTCATCAGATTTGGCCTCATGTGACTTTTGGTTATTCCCAAAACTGAAGACTGCTTTGAGCAGCCACAAATTTTCAGACATGGTTGACAATCACAGACATATTATAACCATCCTGAAAATTGTTCCAGAAATGTTCTAATCAGTGGAAACATTGACTTACTAAGTGTATTGGTGTGCAAGAAGACTACTTCAAAGGTGACAGCAACCATTAGTGTGTAAGTAATTAAATATAACTTTTACATGGGAATTCCAGGAACTTGTCACACCCCATACAATCAGGTAAAACACAAGATAATTTTATAAATTATTTTGCGATTATATTAATTTATTTAATGTTTAATTTCTTTTGCAACTTATATATATATATATATATACAGTAAAATCCCTCAAGTTGGACACCCTTATTTCCTGGACACTCCTCTATATTGGACACTTTTAATTGGAACTGGCGAATATCCTATAATTTTATATATCCACAATACCCTATATCTTGGACACCCCTTTATCCTGGAACTTGAACACTCCTTTTGTTGCAAGTTGGACAGGTTCGTGCACTTAGCTTTGATGCTTTTCAGGAAAACTTTTTCAGTTACATATTTTGTTATTTTGAATTTCTGACTGATGAATGCTTTCTACCTGCTTATGTTTGAGGGTGAGACATTGATCACATCATTGGAATGCAGTGAAAGTGTATAGTTATTCTTTTGTTGAACCCTTCACTGGACTACAGTACATATTTCTGGTAGTTTTAACTCTGTCAGTAGTGTGCTTGCAACTGAGTTAAACAGTGTTAACAGAAATTGGAACGGTATGCTTTCGCTTATAATCAACCTGGAATGGTTGAAACTTTAATCGGATTGTGGCGAAAATTAGAAAGAGGATGGGCAAATTCCAAGATAAAAGCAAAAAAGCAGGGTCTTGTGACAGACTTTTTTACAAGAAATAAATGACATCATATGTTGAGCTAATGCCGTAAGTACAATTAAAAAAAATACATTCTGAACATTGCAACCATGAGAGTGGGTTTCAAAACATTATTATTATTATTGCCATTAATTCTTAATTCGAGCAAGCCTACAGTAGTTAGATTATGTAAGCAAATAGATTACATTATCGGTAAACGTAAAATATTGGTGCCCTTCCCTTTGAGCTTATCCAGGCAAGTTTAATTTAGTGAAAACAAAATTTGTAAAAATTTAATTTACCCTTTTGATATTTCTTATCAATAATTTCCTTTTTGGGAAGGGCTCCATAATACTCTACAAATACCACATTGTCATTACACCACAATTTGAAAGGATGATTTTCCCCTTTCCCTCTATCCTGGACACCTCTGTAAGTTGGACACAATATCGTGGAACCACAAGTGTCCAAGTTAGAGAGGTTTTACTGTATGTATATATAAGTCTGGCTGTATTACAGGAAATACAGTTTTTGTATTTTCATGTTTGAAGCATATAAGCCAAGATGCAAGGCCAGTTTTCATATAATTTATTTGTATGTGGACAACAAATTTTATATAACTAGAGCAGAGTGCTACTTTTGGAGCTCCTTGGGGGGTTGGTCAAGTTTTTAAAACGCAACCAACCCCCCTTCGGGCGGGTTGGTTGCATTTTAAAATCTTGAGTAAGAAACTAAACCAACCCCCCCAAATTGAGGGTTAAAACACTTGGTCAACACAAATAAAATATACAAAGAAAGAAACAACTGTCAAAAATGTTTTGTAATAATTATTATTTGCCTAATAGAAGTTCTACACAGTAGTTTGCATATATAACCAACTACACTGTTTTATGCAGATATCAATTTGATTTCATTCGGACCTGAAGCTAAATGCTTTTTGCAGCAAAGTTTTAAAAGAACTACAAAACCTAGCAATAAAGCACTAAATGTGTTGCAGCACAAGTTGATCTCTCAACTTATATAAAGCACCTCTTAATTTAGCAGATATAAAGACATGTAATATATTAAGCTTCTTCTTTAACTGAGTCCGCAAATGAAATCTTTACATTACAGGTTTCAGAAGTGAACATAATGCTGTGTAAATTAAGATAGTCACATTTATTTACCGAACACCCAAACCTAGCTTCACCAACAGCCACAAGTGATTACTAAACTATGTAATTATATTCCATTTCTGCAATATCAGAAAAAGTGGTTTCCCATCTGTTTATAGAACAATATAGGTGCTGGCAGAATGAAAAGGAAATATTGGAGAAAAAGCAACTTTCAATAGTTTTTAACATTATTAATTCTGCAATAAAAATAATGAGCACTTTCCAATTTGCACTACTCAAATCCAGACCTTACAGGATGATGTTATAATTCTACAAAATGAACAGTATTAATTTGATAAGTGAATAACTACTGGCGTTTAAGCACCTCTACATCAACAAATCATTTTAAATACATTGCATGTGATATAAATTCAGAAACAATACAATAATAAAAATTTGCCACATGAGAAATTTCTTAACTGATAATGCAAGTGTAAATTACAAATTTGTAGCAACGATATTGGATATCACTACACCACAACATTATGTTCCACTTAAAAGTACCAAAATAAGGCCATTTTTCTAAAACATTTAATATGAAATAATATTTAGGTAACATCAAAGAGCAGAACCACTGAACAAGAATTAAATTCTTGTGCAACAACTCTGATAACTAAATCAGATGATAGATGACTAGACACACAGATACTTCCAAAGCTGAAGGAAGTGACCAAAATAGCCACTTCACATAACTTAAAAATCAGCATCCAGTAACAACCTGCAGCCCTTCATACTCAAGTAGTGCTTAAATGTACTTGTGAAATACTCAAGTCTAGTATGAACTGCTAATTATGGACATGAACAAGTAAATTCTATGGGAAACATTACTTACTGAACTTTATATTTTGTATCAGATTTATTACTGAAAACTTACACACAAATCACTTTAACAAAATGACAAAATGTTGACAGCTGAGGGAGGTCTACTCACATCTTACACACCTGATTCCATACACATGTTTGAAGTAACATGATAGTTTGGGGGCATTTGGAAAGATTTAAATTAATTTTATATATGCACTGAGTAGACAAACTGAAATAGTATAGCATTCAGCTTCAGAAGAATTTATCCACCTGTTCTTAGAAATGAATAATATTAAACACAATAGCCGAAACATCTAATCGAACAGTTCATGTTCTATACTGGAGTCATACCGTACTTTGCATACATTAAACACTGCTTAAAAGCTAAGTTACAGCACAAGATTCAACACTGTTTTACTGCCATAAACATATCTATAGATGTATTGCATTCCTTCATTTAAATATAACTCGTATGCAAATCAAGCTACAAACAAAAACTGTGCAAAAGTTTTTATATATGAAAACACATCTTGGTTTCTGAACTTCAAATTTAATAGATGATAAAATTGTGGAATCTGCAAGTAAATAATGAATTTAGTAACAGTTTTGGTCATTACACCACTATATCTTTTGGACCACTCTTATTATTTCACAAGATATTATCAGGCACTAAGGACCTTAGGGCTCATTCATTTTATTACATATAATTTTTCCTCTTTAGAAAGTCTTGTTGTTTTATATAATGCTTTAATTAGGTCAAAGCTTGAGTATGCTTTGGTTGTATGGAATAATCTTACACAGATATATATATATATATATATATTTAGTTTCATTTGTTTGTTTGTTTTTGTATTTGTAATATTTTACTTTTATTATTATTGAGAATTTAATTATATAAGTATTTTATCCTGTACTTTGGTTTAGTGCTTGGCTGCTATTGGCCTTTTTGGCTGTTGTCAAGCACTTAAATAAATTAATTGGAATTATCATGTACCTGTGTTTGCCACATCCTACTAATTTTCAAATCAATTTGTAACCATTTGTAAAACTTGGTATGAATGTAAGGTCATTGAAGGCTACTCCAGCTACTTCCTTCCCATTCCCTTGCCACAAATAATACCAACCTGGCCAACAGTATAAACTTCCGATATGGAAGCAACACTAGCAATGTCCTGAAATGAGTGGTATGCATAAAATATTTATTTTGTTTAATCAACATGTTTTTATACTATTCTTGTGTTTCCAACGGCTCCTTTCTTTGCCAATATTTCTGAAAAATTATTCTGTGTCCATATGAAAAAAGAAACCAAATCATCTTAGATGATTTTACATGCAAAATATTGCCAATTATAGGACAATAATTAATTTAAACAGAATATAATGAATTACATAACAATAAAGTTACAACTGATTACTAAACATGTTTTAGGATAGCAATGCATACGTCAGAAGCATGGAAACCAAGATATTTTCACACTGAAACTCAAAAGAAATGTTTATTCTTGTAAGGAATCTGCAATCATTTAGGAATATTTGTTCATACTACTTTCTGCACAATATGATACACAGACTGTGCCTACTATTGAACCATTATATGAAAGTAAAATTTAAAATGAAAGGCATACAGTGATAACTGGTATTTGTGAGCTGTTCAAAATTATTTTCAGGCCACTGGAGAGCAAATTTTAACAATACATTTATATTAAAGATGTATGTATATACATATGAGGTGATCAGAGCTATAGTAGTACAAGTCAACAAACATATTGAAAGAGTGTTCAATGTATTCACTGTAATCAATAAAAGTACATTTATATTATAACTAATACAATTTCATGGCAAGCACACTAAATCACCCTACATTTTTTTATTTGGTATTAACAAGAAATCTCATTTTGTACACCATTAAAAAGAGTTTTATTTATCCCACTTTAGCTCTGAGGACTTCATTTTGGCATGTTACTTCTTAAAATATGCTATTTACAGCCAGAACAATTGTTATGTACTCGCTTCAAAATTAAATACTCCCTGATGATGAACAGACACCCAACCACAGCATAGCAGGAAATGGATGTGTACAACTATGTTTTGTTTCACTTGTAGAAAATGTTGTTCCTGCCAGGAATCACACCCTGCTTCTCCAGTCCATAGTGAGTCACATTACTGACAGTGCCATACTGGCTTAAATAGTGGAAAAAACAGTTACAAAAGACTAAAATGAAATAATAACAACAATAAAATGTGGTAGAGAAGGAAAAAGTGGTTATGAAAGAAACAAACCTGTTACGCAATGAAAATATAGCACTAGATATGATCTGACAGATACACAATCATAAAACTTAAACAGAAGTAATTTAAGATTTGAGGTTTGAGGTGAGTATGAAGATTTCTGTCTTCTGGGTTGTTGCGCTGCGTAGTCTGGTTGATGTTTACCAACGTTTCAGAGGTCCTGGAAGCCACTTATTCACACTCTTCGAGGACTCCGAGAGCGATCCAGAGTGCACCGCCAGAACCAACCAGACCACTAAACTGGCCCTTTTCAGGGCCCTGATCACATTCAACCGACCTCCCGATGTCCCACCGGACGCACTTCCCGAGCCCCCTCTCTCTCTTTTCCTTCTCTCCCTCTCTAACACTCGCCAACGTCCTCCTATTGGTCCACTCCCTCGCCTGCTCCCATTGGCTCGGGGCAGGCTACTCCATTCACAGTCCGGCTCCTATAAACCTACCCCCACACCCCCTACTGGCATATTCATCGCCTTGATGATGGAGGCAGTATGACCTCTGAAACGTTGTTAACATCGACGAGACTACACAGCGCAACAACCCAGAACACAGAAATCTTCAGAAGTAATTTAATTGGACATTTTCTTTCTGTTACCACCTTTAGCACATTACCACAAATATGTCTGTGGTTTGATTTCTTTATATTCTTATTTAAGAAACTATCAACATTTTTCAGTTGAATAAGGTGAAAACAAAAATACATGTAACACTAAACCTGTTACATACTCCAGTCAATGTCATTTCATATGTAAGTACACCCAAGTATACTTCAGCACACATCAGCCTACAGTCTTATTTTATGCTGCATTAGTAACAATCTCATCTTTTGGCATATTACAACATTAACATGACAGTAGACAGTACAATTAATATTATGAGGAAAGAAAAAATAACAACTGCACATTATTTGAAGGAAAAATAGTCACACTGTCAGAATGTTAAGTGTAAATGTAAGAATCACAGATTAAAGCAATAATAATAATAATAATTATTATTATTATTATTATTAAGAAAAAATTAAACAATCTGCAAAATTCATAAAGTATCAAGTATGAATTATGAGTGGCAGTATAATTATAACATATGCAGGAAGACCAATTAAACCATGTCCTAACCTTACATTATCACCAACACTTTGTTAGCCATTATTTCAATAATGATGAATATATAGAATTAAAAACAGTCTGAAACGAACATTACTACCAAAGAATAGACAGGCATTATCAAATAAGTTCCAGTCTTTTCTAGTCATTATGTAGTTTTCATTTGTAATATTTAATCTCTTAAAGATTACATTTCAGAATATTAAAATCAGTATTCCCTTGTTCCTTGTTAAAATTCAATTACTCTGTCATCTGCTGTCATTTTCTTACACTGAAAAAAATATGGCATAATCTGATGCATGTTAGCAAAATATTCTAGAAATGACAGAATGGTAAGTTGTTCAAGCGATCACTTGCAAAATAATCTGGAAAATTTTGGAAGGAGTAATAAACAATCTGTGATGTTGATTCTCCCTATCTTTTTATGAACAGTTATAATTATCTTATATACAGGCTGTCCCAAAAAGATCTATACACATTATAATATGGTGGCCATTTTGAACATCTACACTAGATTTAATTGACTAAGTGTCAGTGCCGATGTATGTAATGACTTAGTTTATTAAAATGTCTTTATTTCATTCACTGAATGTGTTATACACCTTCTTGTGAAACTCTGTATAGTTTAGCTTTGAAATATAACTCTGTATGTTTATCATATAATAAACAAGCAGTCACATTGGTGAAAAGTTTATAAAAACGTAACTTACTTATCATGAACTCAAAAATAAATTACAGGATTTTAATTCCCACAATCACTTGCAACATGAAACCCTGATGAATAACGGATGGGAGTCTCATAACTTTAACAATATTAAGTGATACAGTCCAATAACTAGAGATCGAGTTTCTTCTCTACAAGAAGAAGAGGGAAGATGGCTTCTCCCTGAGTTGGATATGGAAGTCTCTTTTTCAAGACCTGAATGAACACACATTCTCTCACCAAGGAATCTATCCTGTCCTGTGGTGGCTCTGGTAAGAGCTTTCTTCTTCTATCCCACCCTCCCCCCTCCATATACTGCTAATTCTCTGATGCCTGAAGTCTCCCCATTGGCCCAGCTAAATCTCTACCTCTTTCCATTCTGACTAGCCCATTTCTTTTGACCTCCCTTCGTGCCACTCTATAAAATCCCTTTAAACCCCAGCATTGTCACTTTCGCTCTGAAGATGGAGATGACACAATTCTCTGAAATGTTGGCATCTATCAACCAGCCAACAAGGCACCAGAACCCAAAAGAACACAATCATCAATAATTAGAAAGTCATATTTTCAAAATGGGGCAGGAATCAGTCAGCAACTGAACCTCTTTGCTGCAGGGATCATCAGATATACTGACGTCAGTTTCGTCTGAGTCATTCTGCCTTACTGACACTGAGTACACATCATTTAAAATTTACAGTTTTGTTGTGTCAACTCTATTTACTGTCTTCTCTAAAACTATCTATAAGCTTCAGTAATCTTTTGGGAACAGTTTAAACTACTGATATGTTCACATTTCAGTTACAATGTGATAAAGAAATAAGACTTTACTTATATCATTTTCATAAAAACAGACACAGGGGCACCAACCAAAAATTTAAATATCTGATTCCTCAAGGAAAAAATATGAAACAATTAAAATAATTCACCACTTTGGGAGTCACTGCAGAACTTACCAGCATAACAGTGAAAGTGTTAAGAAGAAAACAATTAAAGATATAGGAATCCAACTTTTAATCTGCACAGCAGATTTCACTTCTTGATGTCAGTAATTTCTAACTATGTAATAATATTTTTACCTTCATATGTATAATTTTGCTACAAATTCTTTATAAATTATTGCATTTAATTTTCTTCAGAAATACAGTCTACAGCATACTACAATATATCCAAAGTACTTAGAAAGATATAAACATGAACTATTACAATGTATTATAGAGAAATACAAGGAATAACACAATCATAATTTTGTAGATAAGATTTACATTTCCAAACACATAATAAAATTAAATAATGAGTGGGGTATTCTTTTATAACAATTTATAGTTACGGTATGGTTATGAAAACTGTAAGGGCTCAGACACATCTAGAAGAGAAAATTGAAATTTTAAACCCAAATGCAGAAGATTACAGGTTAATGCAGTTCTGATTTTTGTCAGTAACACTGGGGAAAAAACTGAATTTCTACTTAATGTTATTCTAGGCCTTTTATGGCAACAACAGCTGCATTAGAAAATGGTGTTATAATTGAAAATGATTCCTTTTTCCCCTCAAAATCTGGAACTTCTTTATCCAATCTTATGAATTCTGATTTAGTTTATAGTGATAACTTTGAGGCCCATAATCACAGAAGAGATGTTCATGAGAACTGTACGACCAAATTACTCATATGTTCTGACACTGAATAATTGCTGGTTGAAGTACTTTCATTTTGAGACCTTACCTTACCCTGTGAGGTGAACATAACTGATCAAACTACAACAGCACCAGCCTCACTGCGGCTCTCTGGCAGAGGCGGACAGTCATGCCATGTGTCTGCCAGTGGGTCATAACATTCAACAGAGGAGATGGTGATCTGAGCCCTGTAGAAGTTCACTTCATGTGTCTGGTCACCACCAATAACATACAACAGCCCATCGGCAGATGCTACCGCAGGACTTGCACGACCCACTTTCATGGACGGAACTTTGTTCCACTTATTCTGAAAATATGAAAAACTGAATTTTGGTGTTGTATAATACAACATCTATCAGCCAAGAAAGCTCAAGTCAGTATAGTGTCTGACTGTAAAATGGATGACCAGGGTTTGACCCCACAGGGGAGCAGGGGATAAACTGTTATGATGAAGACATACCTCTTCAAAAGAATATCTCTCAACTGACTGCAGAACTTCATGATGACGATTAGTACCACCCACAACATAGAGGTAACCATCCAACACGGCCACACCCATCTGACTACGAGGCACCAACATTGGAGGCAGTGTCGACCACTCTCCTGTTACAGGGTTAAAGCTTAGAAGATCTTGTAAATGACGTCGACTGTGCGTGCAGCCACCCACGATGTAAATCAAACCTTCAAAAGAAAATAATATGATTAGCAGAAAAGAAATCAACATTTACAGAAATGAACTTACAAACAGGAGAAAAGAATAACAAACAGAAGAGTGATATGGTTAGTGTTGCCATTTCTTAAACTGCATTATTCTGAAACTTTTAATACTAGTATTTCTGTAATGTAGTTATGAAGCTAAGTATTTTTGTAATTCAGATCACAAACACTAAATTTTAATATTCAAAACACCAGCAGCTTTTCTGGACTGTAACAAATAGGTAACATGAAACCCAGCATAACAAAGTCAAATTTACTTATTTTTTATTACTTATTTAACTTTAACTTTTTTGCCATGAAAGAATGGCTTACAGTATCATTATGTTTCTGTGTTATTGTAACAGGTTTTGAGCCTACTGACATATTTGCCTTAAACTTTGTATAAACATCCTTTAATAATTATAAGATGATGGATATGGGAACTTCTGAAACGAAACCGACACTAGCATAGCAACCTGAAATTTTGTTTTAATAAATCTCTCTTGTTAAAATATTTCAACCTCAGTTGCACAGCTGGTTTCCAGTACAGATTTCAATACAAGGCTTCTGAATATGAATCAGGAGTGCTAACCACTTGACTGCAACATTTGGTATAATATTTCAAGCTATATAAGGTAATCAAGAAAAAAGATAAAATACATTTAAAACTTGAATCCATTTTCATCAGTAAATTTGGTATTCAATGAGATGAATATTTCTGGTTCACCCATAAATCTTCTTATGAATCATTCACTCACCATCATATGAGACTACACCCATGCTGAATCTTGGTTCTGGTAAATCTCCTTCAAGTCTCCACTCATCTTGTGCTGGATCATACTTCTCAATGGACCCTCCAATATCCTCCCCCACCCAACCACCAACAGCATACAAGTTCCCATACAAAGCGCACAGTCCAAACTCACAACGAGGCACCACCATACTTGCTACCTTACTCCACGAATCTTCACGAGGGTCATAACATTCACCATTAGCTAAAATCTGTGATTCCTGTTCTCCACCAACAACAAAGATTCTTCCATTAAGAGTCGCCACACCTGGAAGTATCCGCCCGATGCCCATGGGTGATGCGCGGCACCACTCTCTCCGAAATGTGTCGAATCTTTCCACTGACTCATAAGTGCACTCCGAAGATCTTGTCCATGCACTTACAAGTTCCCGTTTTGAACCACCAATCACAAAGATGTCTTTCTTAGCACATAGACGTGGGTGGACATAAAGAGGTACCAAACTTCCTTTCTTAGTAACAAGATCCTTACGTACTGAACGAAGAGCAACTTTGAGACTTCCATCCCCACAGTCATTGATCGCACGCTCCAAGAGACACAAAGACAGCAATGGCAGACGTACGTGCGACAAGATCTCAAATACATAACGACGGCGCTTAGTCACATCATGCATGATCCATCTCATGGCAGCCTGGAACACCTGGAACATAATTCATTGTCACCACACAACAAATTTCAAGAATGCCACTTAATATTATAGACTACAGCAAAATATAATTGTATTTCTTTCACAGCTTTCCTTCTTTTAATCAAAGAGACTGTTGTACCAGTTATGCAACAAAATATGCTTAATACATCAGACTGACCTCACTTCTTCATTACACTGTCTCTTTTACAGGAGGTTGGCGACATATTATGAACAAGATCCTTCCATCCTTTTCTCGGACTGGGACCTGTTCATATGTTTTTAGGCAGGTGATACAGAAGTGGTTTGCCATTGCCTTCTTCTGTGTGAATGGAGTATGGAGTAATTGTTGGGACGCCATGGAGAAACCGGGGAAGTCCCGGAGGAAAACTTTGTGTTGCCTAGACCACGGCCTTGCCCAACACAAGTTATAAATTCAGGCACTGCCGGGAATCGAACCCGGGACCCCAGGATTACAAGGCCAACGTTCTAACCACAGTGGCGATATTACCTCACTAGTGACAGTAAATCCACAAGAATACCTACACTAGACAAAACTTAAAACATTCTTCATTTTAGCAATTACAGAACCTCTTCACTCTTCTGGCCAACATCACTATTGCTTGAGAACTGTATTCCAAACTTTCAGATATCCTTACTATCTCCACCATCAAGGTGAAGTGACTAACCAGTGGCATCCAAATATACTTACAGTAATGATGTCTGGAACTGTACTATGAGTACTGGCACGGGCCACTGTGTAGTCACTTTGCCTTGAAGACAGAGACAGAAAGGATCTAAAAGAATGTCAGAAATACAGCTTATATCTATACAGTGCTATTACCAAGAAAACAGGATCCACATTAGAACGAAGACAGAAAATATCCAGCATTAAAAATAAAAACATCAAAGAAAAGATGACACTGGATACAAATAATGTACTTAAAATTTACAATGAAATAATATTATTCTTACTTGAAATTCAGTATCAACTCTTAAGTGTTCACTAGAAAGAAATTTTGTCAGCAACTCTTTTGGAAGCTCAAAGAATTCCTCTTCATTGCAAATTTTTGGAAAATGTAGCTGAATAAATTCAACAGCCATATTTGCTAGTTCCTCACAGTTGTGGCCTTCAGCAAATCTGAAGAAGAAAAAACGAAACATTTTACAACCAACAGCATAATAATTTATGTGTTCTTTATACCCAGTACAAAAAATAAATGTAGTGAAAGTATTTCCCACCATTAGCCATGCCACCATAGAGTGAAACTTCAGTGTTTATATTATAAGTAGTTGCTAGTAATTCCTCATCTAACTCTGGAAAGGTTCAGGTGTATAAAATGAATGCACCACACAGAAGATTTATTTGAAGGAAAGCAGCAGAGGAATCCCACATTAAGAACCCTTTTTAAGAGTTTGGTTCTTTAAATGAGAATCTGTTTCCATCATTCAACATACTTTCTTACCCAATAATAAACAGCAGTGGACTTATAAATAATGCATGTAACATAAACATAAAACAGAATTTTTTGTTAAAAATACTGTACATGGAGCATATATGAAGTGTATGCAGGGGATAAAACTGAGAAAATTCAAATTTGAAAAGATAACTTCAAACATTATTATATCTGTAGCCACTGTAGTAATATCACACATAAATGGAGGTAGCATCATGGAGTTTGTTGGCCATCTATTAATTCCAACACTATTCACGTACATTCAATACAATGTTTAATTTACAATTTGATGCTCATATCAAATGTCTTCAAAATCTATTTAATAAAAAACTTCCTGTAAGACAGATATGGATCAGAAGATTCTAACCTGTCTTTTCTTATAAAATATGGAAAGGAGTGTGATGTGTTGTTTTGTTGTGTCTTATTGTTTTTGTTGTGTCTTATGTTTTTTGTGTCTTATTGTTTTGTTGTGTCTCATTGTTTTGTGTCTTATTGTAGGACCACTGCCACTGGGTAAAAACCCATTTGCAGTCAAAATAAATAATAATAATATAAGGGTTCTTACAATAGTAAAATTAGACCAACTGCAAAGGAATAGATAATGCAAGAAACCCAACCTACACATAGTGCTCAAAATAACTAGCTGGTATCTTATTTTACCTGTAGATTCCAACAGCATTAGTTGCATGAAGCTCATGTTTCAGAAAATCTGTACATCCAACTACAACTTCTTTCAATTCCAGCATATCTGCTGCAACCATCAATTCTTGCACATTTTCTTGGTTGATGTTGATCTCACCTAAAAAAATCACAAACCAAATATTATACTACGACTATGATTTATTTACAGTTTCTCTTTTATTTTTTGTTTGATTCACGTTATAGCAGTAAATATTACAGAACAGCTAAGTTTGAATATCATGCCTTAATTTTATGGACACACTGTATTACACACCTGTATATATGAAGTCAATCAGACTGTTAAGGATTTGCGGAGGTATGTCATGCAACTCTATCGTATCCATCTGTTCTTCTAGCAGTCCTGTTGTAAACATTGCCTGGAAGTACAGGCTACTAGCAGACAGGACAGCGCGATGAGCCTGAAAATAACATCACACAATCCTTTATATTCTCAAACCCTTACAGCAAACTAAAATAAAGTCGTCCTACATGCAATGGAGGTGCTTGAGGAGAGGGGAGGTAACTCCTACTCACTCTTGACCTCAGCACTAGATGGAGATGAATGGTCAGAATCATGCCCTGGCTGTTTTACCCCTGGGGTAAAGATCCCTGGTACCCATTGGATAGGAGGTCGAATGGACCGCAGATCTGGTCTGGATGCAGATAAAAAAAGTCCTGTCCCTGCCAAGGATTGAACCTTGGCTATCCAGTCTGTAGATTTTTAAGATGAGATTTGAGGTCAATATTTAAGTTACTGAACAACTCTGTTTCAACTGAAGAAGTTATATAGCAATGAATGAGACGTAAAAATTATTAAAAAGTAAAGCTGTCTGACTGCATGACATGTAGGTGCTTGGAGAGACAGGAGTTATCTCCTACTCATTCTTAACCTCAGCACTAGACAGAAGCGAGTGGTCAGTGTCATGCCTAGGCCACGCTTTACCCCTGAGAAAGAACCCCAGTACCCATTGGACAAGAGGCTGAGTGGGGCCAGAGCTGGTTGGGCACACAGGTTACAGGAAAAATCTTCTGCCCCTGTTGTGGATCAAACCCCCAGTCATCCAGTTCATAGTCAATCACTCGACTGACTGAATTACCCTGGGGAAAATAAATGTCAAATAGATAAATATTTGAAAAAAGCAGTAATTGCTTATTTCAAGGAATTTTCCTTGCATTCACCTGGAGAGACTGGGGAGAAACTATGACAAATCTCAGTCAGGATAGTCGATAACCAGGCCAAGAATTGAGCAGGGTACCTCTGAAACAAAATGCAGGACTATCAGTGCTACACAACCTTATACCTTGAAGGCCACAGTTCAGACAGCTGGTTTGATTAATTCTTGTCAATGAACAATGTTGTTTCAATTGTGGACATTGTGGTTCTCTAAGGATATTGGACAAGGAATGATTCATTATGCAAATATTAAATTGGACATTGTCCAGTGACTAAGTATATTTGATATACATGATATTTTGAGAGTTGGATCTACTCCCATCTTCAGGTGACTGGATAAAATTACAGTGACAGATGTATTGCTACTATTCTATTTCAATATTGGTGGTAACAGTTGTGTCTCAACCTATGATATTTTTGAAAACTAGAGGTGAAAATAAATGTACAAATAGTTCTAACAAAAGAAAACTCTTTAATGCAGAAACAGAGAGAGAAGAAAGAAGAACACAACAGAAAAAAGTTGGTCTGAATACTTGTTTTCTGTTCATACAATTTCTTCCACACCGTGCATCCTGCAATATATCTGAGAAAAAACAAATTGGAAAGAATTATGGCCAATGATCACAAAATATGTGCTTTAATGGAATAATGAAAGAGAAAAGTGAATATGAGTACTACTTGGTAACAATGTAGTACACAGCACAGCTTAAGACATCACATACCAGCTATCCCTTGAAATTAATTTATTTGCAAATTATGGTATTGAGTTGTTACACTGTGTAGTCTCATAAGTACGAGGCGCGTCCACAAAGTAAGTTTCCCACTTGTCCCACAGCTAGCAAACCTTATATTGCGCGAAGCGACTGTGCGTACGTGATAGAGCAATGACGTAGCATGGCGCATGCACTAACGGCACTTCCCGCGTTCTCACAGTAGCATCGTTGCAGCTGTTGAAGATGGAGGTTCTTATTCCAGCTCCCGCCGGCTGTGAAATGCGGTCAGTGATAACGCTAGGCCGCACACGGCACGACGGACAGCAAGTCTCCTGCAGGAGTGTTTAATCATTCACCCTACAGCCCGGACCTCGCTCCCAGTGATTTCCATCTTTTCCTACACCTCAAGAAATTCCTGTCCGGTCAGCGTCAGCATTTTGAGAATGACAGAGAGGCGGAGATGGTTGTCACACAGTGGTTCCAATCCCAGGCGGCAGACTTCTACGACACAGGTATTCAAAAGTTGGTCCCACGGTACGACAAATGTCTCAATTCCGGTGGCGAATATGTTGAAAAATAGCTGGACACTTGCTGTTGCAATAAATATTTCCATGAAATTGTGTTTTGTTTCTGTAAACGGCCCCAGGGAAACTTACTTTGTGGACGAGCCTCGTATATAGCAATGCCCCCACTTTCAGGGTTGGAATGGGGCTATAAGTTGTTGGCTTATACACTATGCAATGAAGGTAAAGGAAACAGGCCATGGACCATAGGCAAACATAACTAACTAACTAACTAGATGGCTTACCGAACCCGAAGGTTCATCACCGAATTAACCAAAGCCCTCCACCGGACCCTGTCCTGGGCCAACAAAATCCAGTTTCCTTCAACTCCTATCTCCCATAGATCCCGCCTGAGATTATCCTCCCATCTACGTCTAGGTCTCCCCAGCGGTCTCTTCCCTTCAGGTTTCCCAACCAGTACCCGGTGCACACCTCTTGTCCCATCCATGCGCGCTACATGTCCCGCCCATCTCACTCTTCTCGACTTAATCACCCTCACAATACTGGGGGAGCAGTACAGATTTTTAAGCTCGTCATTGTGCAGTTTTCTCCACGCCCCATCGTCTTCCCTCTTAGGCCCAAATATCCTCCTCAACACCCGATTCTCAAACACCTGCAATCTGTGTTCCTCCCTCTGAGTGAGAGACCATGTTTCGCACCCATACAAAACAACAGGCAAGATTATTGTTTTGTATACTTTAATTTTCAGGTTCTTAGAAATCAGACGGGAAGACAAAATATTTTGGACTGAGAAGTAGCAAGCATTTCCGGAATTTAGTCTCCTCCTAACTTCCTCACAAGTATCATTTTGATTTGTTATTGTTGTTCCCAAATATTTGAACTTTGTAACCCTTTCAAAGGATTTATTAGCTACCCTAAGATAATTTTGCCCGCCTGTCTTCTGATGACGAGATACTAACATGTACTTAGTTTTTTCTGAATTTACTTCCAGCCCCACTTGTCTACCAGCCTCTAGTAAAACTTCTGCGTTCCTCTTTATTGTATTTATATCGTCCCCCAATAAATTAACATCATCAGCATATGCCAATAGCTGATGTGTCCCGTTCAATTGCAAACCCTCCTGCCTACCTTGGACCTTCCTGATGGCGTATTCTAGCGCAAAGTTAAAGAGCAAGGGAGACAAAGCATCTCCTTGTTTTAGACCGTTCTTGATGAGGAATGTCTCAGATACATATTTACCTACTCGAATTTTGCTGCAGGTTTCATTTAAGCACATTTTTATTAGACCCACTAGCTTCTTTGGTATACCAAATTCAATAAGAATATTATATAGCACTTCTCTCTTCACAGAGTCATAGGCTTTTTTGAAATCTATAAATAACTGATGTACAGTCCCACCGAACTCCCATTTTTTCTCTAGTATCTGACGAATGCAAAAGATCTGATCAATCGTTGATCTGTTTCGTCTGAACCCACACTGATGATCCCCAATAGTTTCATTCGCATATGGGGTTAATCTTGCCAAAAGAATGTTGGATAGAATTTTGTATGAGGTTGATAGCAGCGATATTCCTCGGTAATTACCACACTCAGTCTTGTCCCCCTTCTTATAAATAGGAATAATTATGGATTCCTTCCATTGATGTGGCATCTCTTCCTTATCCCAAATTAACTGAATAAGCTTATGGATCCTCATATGCAACCCTTTGCCACCTGCTTTAATTAATTCGGCCGGAATCTGATCAATTCCTGGAGATTTATAACTTTTCAACTTCCCAATGGCTAGTTCCACTTCATCTAAGCTAGGTTCTGGCACCAACAGTTCAGCTGTATGCATTTTAATCTGTCTAATATCACCAGTATTATGAACATTTAAGAGCTCGCTAAAGAAATTTTTCCACCTATTCACAATTTTTATTGGATCTGCAAGCAAATTGCCACTATCATCCTTTACCAAATTAGTCTGGGGTTGATATCCTTTCTTAAAGTTATTAATGCCTCTGTACAGGTCTCTGATGTTTTTTTCCTTATTATTTGTCTCAAGTTCAGCAATTTTGCCCTTCAGGTATTCCCTTTTCTTAGTCCTAAAGGTTCTACTAGCCTCACGTCTCACGTTACATAGATTATCCGCATTTGTTTTGTTTGGGTTCTGCAACCATTGAAATTTTGTTTGCTTCCTTCGATCTATTAATTTTGAACATTCTTCATCAAACCACGGTTTATTTTGCTTTCTCCTGTAGTATCCTAGTTTCTCTTTTGCTGAAATTTTGATGCAGTTTCTGACATTTTCCCACTCCCTGTTGATGTCCACACTTTCATTATCCTCATTTGTCTCTAAAATTTGAAACCTATTCGAAATTTCAACTTGATATTGTTCCTTTGCCTCTCCCTCACTTAATTTTTTCAAATCAAATCTTTCTGTGTCAAAATTTTGTTTAGTTCGTCTACCTACTGAAAGCCGCTCCCTCACTTTTGCTACCACCAGATAATGATCAGTGTCGCAATCTGCTCCTCTGAATGATCTCACATCAATTACATTTGTCTGCCTTCTCTTATCTACTAAAACATGATCTATTTGATTGTGTGTTCTGCCATCTGGGGAAGTCCAAGTGTATTTATGAACATCACGGTGTGGAAATTTTGTACTTTTTACAATTAAATCTTTTGACGTAGCGAAGGTCACTGCTCTGACGCCATTATCATTACTAAGTGCATGGAGACTCTCGCTGCCTATTGTGGGTTTGAAGACATCCTCCCTCCCAATTTTTGCATTGAAATCTCCTAGCAGAATTTTCATGTGATACTTGCCAAATGTATCAAATACTGATTCCAATTCTTCATAAAAGCTATCCTTGATATCATCGCTTTTGTCTTCAGTTGGGGCATGAACATTAAGGACAATGATGTCGCACCAACGTCCTTCCAAAATTACGTAAGACAACCTGTCACTAACAAATTCTACTCTCTTAACTGCTGCCCTAATTCTGCTATGAACAAAAAAACCCGTCCCTAGCTGATGATTGTCATTCCCCTTTCCATAGAAAAATGTAAAATTGTCCACTGGGATCGTGCCCTCCCCTTCCCATCGCACTTCCTGCACTGCCACTAAGTCTAACTTATAATTCCCTAATTCCCTACACACTGATTTCAGTGCCCCAGCCCTATAGAGGCTCCTAATGTTCCAGGTACCAAATCTCATGTCCTTTTTCAATTGCCGTGGTCGTGCCAAAGAGTCCGTCCTGATCCGAGGCTTGGTTGATTTTTTCGTAACACATATTTTTTTTAAAGGTGAAAGGTTGTTAGCCCTACACCCAACCCCCAACCTGGAGGACCAGGGTATCACTCTTAGTCTAGCGCATCTCCTTAGACCTGTCCGGCTTGGGTGACCCTACCATGAGCCGAAGCTCAGGCCGGCATAGCCCTAAGGGTCATTTGAGCACGCAAGCCTCCTCACCCGGCAGATTGCCTTCGACAAGGTGGTGATACCTTCGAGAAGGCCATAGGCAAACATACATGCCTTAAATGCTATTTGAGGGAGAAACATTACTCAGAGTACGAGTACAGACAACCCATGTAAAATATAAATAAATTACGAAAACATCTTAAAATAAAAAGACATACACCCTAACAAATCGTGCACACAATACTTATTCATTAATGCTCACAGTATGAAGTATGGAACTAGAGGTATGAATATTACTACCTAACCTAACATAATCTAAACCAAACCAAAGTTTACCTCAATAACACTACTCTAATGTTAAATGAGAATTATGTTGCAATCACTGAATAATAGTGTGGCATGTGCTGATTAAAACAATGAGACATTATTTCATGTCTCAAAGTTAAGTAGGGCCTCACACGACAGCAATGGGTAGATCCACTAGCAGTTCAATAAATTTAACCAATAATTCATGCAAGCAATGAAGGAAATAACAATTACTAAATAATAAGTTAAAGATTTAATCAGACATTGGATTTCACCTTCATAACTCTGCCACCTGCAACAATCTCCACATCACAAAATCTGGTGTTTTGGCGAAGTAAGTTCAAATTTTGAAGCACTTTGGAAGCATAGTGACGACATGAAAACTTCTTGTCAATTGCAGAAGTACTTGAAATTTCGTTGCCAATCAGTGGAGATGTGGTCAAGTGACGTTGCTGTCCTACAGTTGATACTCTGCCACCTGATGAATCACTGCTTTTAAGTGGAGGCATTTCAATGCTAGCCATCAAATCATGGAGAAAGCGGCGACTCCAAGCTAAATGGTAAGTGTTCTCATTAATAAAATGCCAATTACTGAAGAGATCATTCTTTACTTTCAAAAGCAAATAGTGATACCTTTTAAGACACTCTAAATAAATAAAACTCACTCTTCTATGTGAAAATGATGAGGCCCAGCAGAAGGCTGTCTTCTAAACTGATTTTCACTCCAGCATATTCTCCTGTTTTTTTGGTGTGGTGAAACTACTCAGAAAATATACATACTACATGAAAATAATAAAAATGCAGCTACTCAGAATATATACGCTAAGTATAACAATAATAAAGAATGTGTAATGTTTTTATGATCAAATGACAGATGTTGAACAGCTGACAACTGTTAACTTAAAAAATCAACCATTAATAAACCTTGAACAGGTCCTTAAAAATGACGATATATTATGGCCACATAAAAGAGTCGTGCTGGGAGAAACAACAGAATAAAGCACTACGATTGTGTGAACAATTAAATTACAACAGTGTAAAACAAAAGACCTTTACCGCAATATCCACACCAACCCATTCCATCCAACCTCTACGATTACAGCACTCCTACCATAGATGAATTCTAGAATTCTACCACAGAATACCAACCACGATTTACTCCTACTTTCTCATTTACTGCGTTTGCGCAAATCATATCCGACATCTTGAAAGTTCCAATTCGATTATTCACTAATGGGTAACGTGCGAGAATCGCTAATCGATTAATATGAATACTATATCACCTAGGAAAGGCAAACGAATGTTTACATACCGTGACTGTTTTTCATGCTTTTCCTCAGCTGAAGGAAAATACCAGGGTGTAATTCAAAAGGGGAACGGGCGACACCCCCCCCCCCCCCGGTAACTCGCTGAGGCCATTGGCCTAAGTGAACACTACCACTTCTGGGTTCGAATTCCAGAGAGCCATCAAACAAAAATCATTCTCACGCAGGAGAAGTTGCCTGATGTGATAATCTCCCACCAGCAGCAAACAGCCCCTAGTTTTGAATAGTCAAGGTTTTCCGCCACAACAAAATTCTCGTAAGCACACTATCATTTGAGTTTTATGCATTGTTTACCATTTCCAGTAATGCGTTTCGTACGTACGTTCAGTGTAACGTAGTAGGACTATACCTTGGTACTTTTTTGATTGGTTAGTCAAATGTTTATTTTGCATTCACTTAACTGAGTGGAATCTGGGAAAGTACCTACAGCAAACATATCTTTCATTGTCCAACTGAAAAAGAAAAAAACCTTAGGCATATATTCTTCTTCTATGGCTCTGCTCCATGGTCTCCTCAATTCTCCTCTTCCATTCTGTCCGAGGCTTTGATTGTGGTTTCGAAACATCTTCCTTTTTACGGTGCAAGGTTTATCATATTCTCATGTCCCACCCTATTTCTACTAGATAGTGCAGAAAACTTAATTAGTAGGCCTTTTAGGGGACCTGCCATTTATTTATTGACAAAATTTATGTAAATGATAAACTAATGCAAATGCACACCAGAAATCTGACCATAACAGCAGAGGAAATCAATGATAAAGGCAAGGTGGTATGAACCACTAAATCAGTAAAGCACAAAAATGTTTTTAAGAAATGCACTGTAAAAATAATGTTATAATCTTATTATTCTTTAGCATTTGTCCCGCTTTTTTTCCTCTCTTTTTGGAGGTTTGCGTGATCTATTTAGACATGTGGTAGGACTCCTTGGACGAGTGATCAGCCTGTCACAAGGCCTCACCTGTACACAGGACAGCTCAATGCAGAAAGACATGGACAAACCTCCATGCCTTGAGTGGGATTCGAACCCACGTTCCCAGTGTGCAAGCATCATAAGGCCCACGCCTCAGACCACACAGCCACTGTGACCGGCTAAATATAATGTTATAATAGACCTAAGAATAAATAAAAACATATATTGAAATGTGTCAGGATTATTTATCAGTGTAAAATCAGTAATTTATTTTTGCTTTTTTCAGATCAAATTACTTAAACACTTTTCAGCCTTCTAATCAATGTTTGAAAATTAAAGATCACAGCCAAAAATAAGAAGGTAATTCCCACTTACAAATCTTAGTTGTTAATAGAGGCAATGAAAACATATTTATAAAAGAAAATTTTATTTAGGTTATATGGTCATCCTTCTAGAGTACACTGATATTGTTTTCATGCATTAGAACCTTATATGACAATCACAAAACCATGTTACATGATGCAATATGTGCTGTGTCTTGAAGTCTACAGTGGGCCAATTAAGAACACCACTACTTTGTTTTAAAAGACACACTGAGCCTTTAAAGGACAGTATCTGTTTTGGAGGTGTACAGAGTTTGGGCGCGCCTCATATCTGGTCTCGATGTTATGGCTAAGTAAAAAGTCTGGCCCTGCCAGGAATCAAACCCTAGTTGTCCACTGAGTGGCCTAATCAGTATACTGATGGAGCTATCCTGGTTTTTACACTGTATAAATATGATCTAAATAGAAAACTGTAAGAATTCATCATAATGTAAAAAATACAATAAAATACTATCACTTGTAAAGTTGTAGAAACAAGTTTAAAACATTCACAGTTTACATACTTAATCATAAATCTGTAGATTACACAAGGTCTAGCAATCATATGTCCTTGATTTACAATAGTGATAATAGAACATAACTATACATTTAATGAAACATTATCACTTGATATATTATATGAAACATACAAAACTATAACTTCTGTATATATAAAATTTAAAATCTGTATTGAAAATAAGATATAATTACATAATAGAAGATATTAAAATCACAGATACATCACTGATATGCCAGTATTTGTTCAAAGTCCCAATCCACAATATTAACACAAAGTGAACATGAACCATACATGATATAAAATTTCAAACAATAGAAATGCATATGTATTACTAAAGGATGTTGTATTAACTTATAATGAGGTAACAAGGGTGAACTGAATAAGCTGTCACAACACATTCAAATCTTATTAATTTTTGTAAGGCATTACCACTCATCTATCAACTAAGCCTCTCCATTCACAAGTCTTACCACAGCACCATCTAATTTCTTATTGGAATCATGTATCTGATGTATTTCATTTTATAAGCAAAGCTAGATGGCTGAAGCATTAATTTTCAAATATTACTGGTCCAACTATGATAGAAATTCTGAAACTGTGTGTAATAACATTAATGCTGTGGTTTTCCTAACCCCTTCCTGGAAAATTCTGGGATAGTATCTTCAATTAGGTTTCACTGCTTCCTTCCCCTTTTCATTCCAATTCATTATTCAATAACCATCCTATAATTTGAAGCTATATAAAGTAATTGATTATAAGTATCATTAAATATTGTGGCTGTCATTAAACCCATTTTACTTTTGGTAAACACTCTCCAGGGTTATATAGTTTGAAAAGACAGGTTTAGACTGTTAATGCAATGTCATGTCCTGTAAATGAAATCTTACTTCTGTTGTTGTGTGTTAAGATATGATACTATTTCACAAATATAATATAGTTTTTTATAAGACCACAGTAAAATGCATCTTAATTCACTTTATAAAAACTACATCACTATACCATGTTTACAAAACAGATTTATAATCCAATTACACAGAGTGGAAAAAAGATATAAAAAATAAAATTTACAATACAAGCAAATGAGTACAGTTACAACTTCAGCTTTATTTCATACACTAACTACTGAAGAGTGTCCTGCACCGTAGCCGCGCGGTCTGAGGCATCATGCTTCGGACCGGTGATATGGAAAGCGCGCTGGTTCAAGTCTCGGGGGAGAAGAAATTTTCTCATCAGCTTTCGACCAGTGTATGGGACCGGTGCCAACCCAGCATCGTGAGGAAATTGGGGAGCTACAATGAGTAGCGTAATCCGGTCAGGAAAGCTAGTAATGGCTGGGGGTTCTTCGTGCTGACCACATGTCACCCTATATCTGGTTGGATGGTCATTCACCTCTGCTTAGGCATGTGAACGTGAGGCCAGCAGTCAGGTAGTCAGCTTTGGCTCTCTGGAGCTGTTACGCCATGGATTTAATTTAATTAACTACTGAAGAGTTTAAAATAAACATCATACAAAAAATGAGTATCATAAACAGTGTTTCTTTGTCTGGTATGGAACAGACTGTATGTTAACTGTTATGAACATTAGGGTGTAAGGGGCAATTTAATCAGGGCATACAAATTGCTGTTTCTCACAGAAATCTTTGTACTAGTCATCAAAGTGACATATTAATTGCTGGTTGCCATGCTAAGAGTGGAAGCATGTTGTTTAAAAAATCAGATTAAACAAGAAAGCATTATATAAAGTAAAAGTAAAGTAAAACCGTCCCACTACATGCCATGTAGATCGTTTGGCGGGTATGGAGATATAGCTACTACTCTTTCTTTGACCTCGGCACTAGACGGGGGTGAGTGGTCAGCATCATGCCCTGGTCGCACTTTATCCCGGTACCCATTGGAAGGGAGGCTGGGTGGGCCCCAGAGCCAGTCTGGACACAGAGACTAGAGGAAAAATCCTCTGCCCCTGGGGATCAAACCCCAATCATCCAGCCCGTAGCTAGTCACTATAATGACTGAGCTATCCCGGCTCAGAAAGCCTTATATATGTACTAAAATGTAAAAAAGTAGGGTAAAGAAATACCAAGTCAATATATTTTAGCAAATAACAAAATATAAGCAATTGAATTTTCATGTATGAAAACCTAATTTCAATGGATTAATCATGTATTTAAACCTTGGTACCTTAATTCCCAATATATATTCCTCAAATGTGGAAGCACATTTAATTATTTGTGGCACAACATACACATAATGGAGTCATTTAACAACTGACTGCTGAAAATTAAACATTTCCTGAATTAAAATTCTTTAGTAATATTCATACATACTTTTGATTTAAAATAATGTTTTTATTCAATAAACAACAAAGACCGAGACATATCGATAGGAACTACAGTTAAGGCAACCCTTGTACCATTCTACAACACGCACATACTATACATGCAAGTTACCTCGAGAGTTGCCTTCCATCTTGCCACTCAATCTGTCTGGTTACATTAAGGTCTCAAAGCAGGCATTCTACTGACTTCAGAAAACAATGGTTATTATTAATGATCTCCCTCTCCGTACTGTGAATTACTTTGTTAAACCTGTTTGTGCTGGTGTTAGCCATTGTTGAAGTGTGTCACTGCACCCAATACTACAAACAAGTAGTCAAAAAGACTGAAGCAGAGCAAATGTTTCCAACCAGACTCATACAGAAACTTTCCATTTTGACCCTCCTCCCCACTCATCCCTTCTTTGGCTTTCAAGATAACCTGTGTGTATAATATTCATGTTTCTTGCCATCATTCTGTACGTTTTACCACTTATTTTTCACATTCTAGCACCAGATAATGATATTCTATTATATAACTGATCATATCTGTACCAGAGGTTCCAAATCTTTTCCAGACTGCAAGCCTTTATAATCTTGCAGGCCACAGAGTTAGGAGGGCAATGTATTAAATATTCTATTAAATTAGGCCTAGAATTGCAAATATATTCACATATTCAATGTTTGTAAAGATTCTTCCATTCTTATCTCTCACTTCAAAATTCCTGAAATATTTGCAGATTCTACTACTCCTCACACAAAATCTTTTCAACTTTTTCTGACTGTCTGTTGTTATTTTACAGCAACCACAACTTTCGGTTTTGTAACACTGCCATATATTTACACCGATCCCAATGCTCTTTCTGACACATTCCTTAATAAGGCAGATTGTAATAAAACCTGTCATTTCTCTTCATATTGACAAATACACAATAGGACCACTGCTTATATATAATACACTTGAGTCAGGTCTACATTTCTGACTTTATACTTTGTGTTAATTACAAAATGTATAAATCATGTCATATAAAAGGTTGGTATTTGAAGTTGAACAGTGAACTATAGTTAACACTGTCACTCATTTCCCTGGAAATAGAGATTCATAAGTTGGGGGCAAGTCTTTATCTTGAGCAATAGTAACTGAAGCACTTTCCTGAGATTCTGTTGGTGCAGATGGTGTAGGATAAGTCCTCATCTCTTCAACCTGTAAATGTGGGTGCATCTCAGCCACAGAGGCTGGAGGTGTTGGATGAGATCCACTGCTGCAGGCACTTGACCAACAAAGTTTCTTGCTGCGTCTCAAGAGCCACAGGCAGATAAGGAATAATAAGAATGCCAACAATACTGATGTTATAGCTCCTATTGTCACTTTTGAGCCAACATCTGACATTCTTGTGCCACCTAAAACATAAAATTTTGTAGTGATTCATTATGTAGTACAATAAATTTCCCATTTACAAAAGGGACTTTCATGTTGTGCCATGTTATAACTTGAGAACCAATGGACTAATTTTGATCAAATCTTATATTGGAGGACCTCACTCATTCGTCCTGCTAACCTTATGCTATTTGTAAGTGTTACTAGGTTAGAATTTGTGGGTAAAATGTGTATAGGGAACAACAGAGCAAGCACCAGAATTGTTATGCTATGTATGTATTCATTTCCTAATCTGAAAATTTTACGGCCCAAAATTAAATTATGAGACTGTTAGAGATTTTGATTTTGTCTCTCATGGAAAATTAGCAAAATGGTATAATGATTAATAGCAAAAATAATCACAGCAGCAGTAGCAGTAATAATGGAAATATTAATAAGTAATAATATTAACAAAATAAAAGGCAAGCATGTACACATACAAATGGAATACAGGTAGATCAGAATCTTTTGTAAAATATCCCACAGCACACAATTTAAATTGTATGAAATACTATTAATCCAATGGTAAAATACAGCAGTGAGTGTGGGCACTGAGTGCTAGAAAATCTATGACCTAACAAAAATATCACCCTTTCCGACATTTTTAAAAGACAAACCTGTAAGAACCTTTTCTAAAATATGGAATAAATTCTGTCCAAATCTTTTGAAACTTTGTAACCTGAAGTTGAAACATGAAAACTTAAAGAACCAAAGTGTTGCTGCTTACCTGCAGGAATTAAGTAAAGCAGTATTAACCATCAAAGCATGTTCAGTATGTACATACGTGTATACACACACACATTAGCCTGGGCCCACCCAGTCTCTTATCTAATGAATACTGAGGTCATATTACTGTTTAAATGACCGTAACTAATAACATAATCATAACTAATTCTAACCACATACCTGGAGATTTAAAGCAACTGCCTTCATCAAAACATTTCACGGGGCAGTTAACATAATTGTCATTGAAAAGCCCTCTCCAAATACATACTTCTTTTGCATCTGGACCACAACTCTCGTAAATGTTATAACTTCCCGAACATGCTGAAAATAAATGCAGTTTACAACTCAAAATACATAAAACTTTAATCTACAGAGAAAAGAACTTCATGTCTCTTTAAACCACTGAAATCTCTTAAAATTTGTTTTTACACTTCCTGAATTCAGTTTCCAGCAATCCACTGCAAAATGTAAGAATAGTAACTTCTTGTGACTACTATACGCAAGAGACACGTAAATACTTGTGGCACAGGCAGTCTGGTAGGCAAGTGATGTTAAGTGATGTTTTGCACTGTGTAACCCCTATATTCCTGAGTGGAGAATGTAGTACAAATATATTTCTCACACATCTTTGTTGCTTTCCACTATCAATAGTATCATTATTCATTTATTTATTTTGCCATTTCTGATTATTTTACAACTTCCAGTGTTATACACAATAGCCAACAAAATTAATACAAAATAAGAATAAGCATAACATTTTTCAGTCTGCTAGGAGACATACGTCACAGGGATTCTCGCGTACAGTATACCTGATTAAAGTTCTTATAACAGTTCATATATTTATGTTTATGACCATTTTGTCAAACTTATGAACAACCAAATGTCACAACTTTGGGAATGTCTGTATAGATTACAATTTGGAGTACAATTTTTTTTGAATTGATAGTCACTCACCTACTCAAAAAAATTCCTACCTTTCATGAAACCCAGTGGCTCATTACCACATTGAAAACAGCCTGCCACCAGTCCATACCCTGAAACACACAAATCCAGTCCACACCTCCCACCCTATTTCCATAAAATGCATTTTAATATTATCCTCCTATCTATGCTTCAGAGTGGTCATTTCCCTGCAGGCCTGAAACCAAATTCTGTACATATTTCTCATCTCACTACTTTAACATCATCACAAAAATACTTTGTAATCAATTCTGATATGCAATAATCCCACATCCACATACATATTGCACACTTGTATTTGAAAAGTACCTTTATAAGATGTGTAAACTATCTCAAGATCCAGCTTTTCATTGGAATTCAACTTTATGCTGGCAACATATATGGTAGTGTCCAGTTCTCCACCTGGATCAAGAACTGCTCCCACATTACCATCCAGCACTTCTCCATCCTCTTGCATCTGCTTGAAAGAATTGATCTGACCACAGAACTTTCTGCTTCTTGATCCATCTCTCCGTTTAAACTATAAAATAATACAGTGATGTCATATATATGTTATCCTTGATGTCAAAGCTTGGTTTGATTCCTAGCTAAGAGACAAGTTTTCATTCAAAATTAAACACATTTATTGTAATGATGATCTTCTGGGTTTTGGCACTGTGTAGACTCACTGGTAGATATCAACATTTTGGAGAAACACACTGTTTCACAGCCCAGAAAACCATAATCAAAAGCAAACTATTAAGCTTCATCATAAAACTCACCATTTTCCTTTGCAGTGACACTTCATGAATACAAATAAAACCAGAAAGGTAGTCCTAAACATGTTGCCATTCTGAAATCAACAATTCTTAGAGATGTTTATTTACCTGAATGTAATCTACACAACCAGACTCATCATATCTAAGTGACAGATTCTGTATCACAGCAATCACACCATCTTCATTTTCACTTTTAATTTCAAACTGACATCTGTATTCAACGACACCTGCCCAATCATCAAAGGATCTAGTCTCCTTTATTACAACAGCCGATTCCGCTTCTTGTTTTAATTTAATTTTTCGCTTTCTGCCAACTAGGGAACAGATTTTGTCACTAGACAGAGCATCTGAAAACAAACAGAAATTTCTTACTTAACACAGAAAATTATATTCCCCAGTGCTTAACATTTTATCTACTATGTGCAACTCCAAACACATCTTAAAACATTTATATCCAATGAAGTCTTCACTCTTCGGTAGCATATTTTCTAATTACGAACAAGTAATTCTCTATGAACTACATACTCACACTGTTCATATGACAAGCATATATTCAGGAAACAAAGTATAACAGCATTCCGAACGATTCTGGATGGAGACATACTTAACACAACGTAATCCCGATAGCACCATCTGCATGACAACAGATACAACTAACACACAAATCGGCAAACCCAATAGTACAATTTTGCTGAACAAATGATGCAGACAATCACGAATTGTGATACCATCTATCAGCAATTATAAAAACTACGAAGAAAGGTATCCCGGTTTAACAGTTTATCAGCCAATGCCGTGAGTTCAATCGGTAACAACGTTAACTACACACACACACACACACACACACACACACACACACACAACTCAACACCCCCTTCCGCCTTTCGGGGCGAACCATAACTCAGAATAGCAAACTTTACACATCTTATGACGATTGTCTTCTGGGATATTGTGCCATGTAGCCTGGCAGAAACTGACAGACGTGGAAGTGTTTCAAACTGTCTCTACCATCAGGGTGATGAGCTGGCGATGAACCCAGTAAGCATCTACAATATGTCAGTGTACACCAGACTACATTATACAGTATCCCAATAGACAGTCATCTTGATACTCACCAATGTATAAAAACCTTAAATCTCAGTTTTACGAATTTGGTCCATGATACCGCAGAGGAACTTATCAAGCTTTCTAAAATTAATGTATATGAACTATCTTAACAAGTACCCATCAGAAAAAAGTTTCTGCCAAGTTCCTTTAGAAAAAAACAAAACTTCACCTAAAGTACTACTAATAAAAAAAAAAGTGCCCCGGGTGAGGATCGAACTCACGACCTTAAGATTATGAGACTTACGCGCTGCCTACTGCGCTACCGAGGCCAGTATAATATAATATACTTCATTCTTTTATAAAGAAGTTCACATACCCATCAGTTCATGCAAGGAAGTTATGCATCATAAATATTCTCTTTTGATTTTACAACTTACTTTTGTTTGAATATTACAAAGTTTGGACTTGGTAATCGGTACGTTACGAGCTCGTACTGGTTTTTGTTCAACGGTATGAGCTACGTAAGTATACTCCTGCCCTCTTATTCAATTCTCCTTACTATTCTAAATATGTTTCGCCTTCGATAGCTCAGCCAGAACACCGACCTTGATAGATCAATCGGCATTAAAGTGCTATAATGTATGTATCCATACCTTTAGTACACCTTATGGCAGAAGTAGCCTATATTTTCTTTTAAGGTCTTCCGACCAAGATTTTGACCTATTTCCAATTGCATGCTACATATCCTATAACTCATTCTTCTTATTGCAGTTTTCTCTATTAGGACTGTATCTTCTCCTCAGCACCCAGTCCTATAATAAAACTTTGGGATGGGAGACCAGGTTTCACAACCACATAAAGCGAAACGTATAGACAACCGCGTTTGTGCAATGTGATTTTGTGTTATCTCACTGAAAGATAAGACATGGTTGTGAGAAATCTGTTTCACAAAGAATTTAAAGGATGACCAAAAAAATGCGTAACTTACGTCAACTTTCGGAACTATTACAATGAGAACATTAAGTTTAAAACAAAGGAGTGACACGAATTCAAGAAACGGCAGAATGATGCGATCATATCTAAAGAATATCGATTAGTAGGACAGGAAAGCAAGAGACCTATAAAATGGTTACCGTTAATTGACTTATGGTTCACCATGTTGTCTTGAAATGTTTTATCATGTCTTTTCTTGTCACTTCACTGGATAGTCTATGACTGTTACTCGCGCAAAATAAAATGGCGTGTTCGACACGTTGTTTGAAGTTCGTTGTCTTTACATTTATTGTCGTATTCGCGGTAAGTAACGGTTTAAGTTTTACTTCCACTTAAGAGTAAATTGCTTCGTGTATGAATCTATAATGCGGCTTGAGTTTGCTATAAGAGTTTAAGAAAAGTGTCGTGTAAGCAACATTAGCAGTAAACAAATGAAGACTTAAAATGAATGTGAGAGTTTTGTATGCTGGTTTGTATGTTGTATTGCACAGTGGTCTCTAGTAGAAGACGTCAAATAATAAGTTAACAATGTGAATCTTTACACTGCTGTGGTAACTTTGTAAAAACTGTAAACACAACTGTAAGGGTTTTGCATGAGCCTGTATTTTTATACGTTTGAAAGTTTTGCTTGAAGATTACTTTGTACGTGTGCGTTTTTCGTGATGAGGAAAGGTGGGCACTCAGAGAGCCGTAATATTTTGGTCAATGATTTCATGAAAAATGTTCACAAACAAAATATATATATACAAAGTGCTTGCTTGGCAAACACGCTACTAGAAATTTCACGTTGTTCTTGTGTCTTTGGAGAAACGAATTCAAAATTCTCTCCGGTTAGTACAGCAAATCCGCCCTGGAAAACACTACATTGTTACGAAACCTCGAATTATGCCTCGGCATTCGGATCGGAACAACGGAAGCCTCCGGGAACCGGGATGATTGGAGTCGCAAAATCGAGGAGGCCAAGGCTTGATTTGGGCTGTAGCGCCACTGGGAAGAGGGGGGGGGGGGGAGAGAGAGAGAGAAGCAATTACTATTTGAAACAATTTAATTAACAGGTGTCAGGAGTGGCGGTGATGATCATCAGTGTTGCCAACTTAGTGCACTTCTACTCACACAACGACTTCGTACCCAGTAATGTCTCTGTCCCAGTACTGCTGATCGCTTTAACAGGGTTGGGAGCTTGTCTTGTGGCAGCACTGGGCTGGCGTGGAACCATGGCAGGGAACACCTGCCACCTATACATGGTACGTGAACTAATATAATAAAAAACCACTCCTCGTGAAGTATTTACCCAATTCCCTATTCGACCAACAGCAGGATGGCAATGCAACAACACTGGGAAGTCACGGGTTCGAATATCGGCCCGGAGACCGATTGTCCTCAACGAGTTATTCATGGTTTGCCGTAGTCCCTTCAAGCAAATTGCAGACAAACTGGGCCATAACCGTTGCCTTTCAGATACTTGCCATTTCATTTCCAGTCATTGTACCATTTGAAGTCACATATACGACACAGTTCGATAATGTCGTTACAATCCCAACATCGAGTTCTTTCATTGTTTTATAGAGAAAGGAATTATTTTAACCGAGAAAAAAGAGCTGTTTTTGCATCCTCCCATCTGTTCCTGGGTCTTCCAACTGGTCTTTTTCCTCCAACACCATCTTTGGAATTCGGATGTCGTCCATCCGAATCAGGTGTAGTCTCTTAATTTTTATAAATTATGACAATGGCATGTCTTTATATAATTTATAGATTTCCCGATTAGTTTTTATCTTCCATTCATCTGCTTCTTGTGTCGGGCCGAAAATGTTCCTCGGGATTTTCCGTTCAAGCAGATCGACTTTATCTGCTGCATTCTGGTTGAGTGCCCATGTTTCACTCCCGTACGATATTACGCTACGGATGAGAGTTTTATATAAAGTGATTTTTACTTTCTTATTTATTCCATGGAATTTTATCAGTGGTAATATCGAGAAATATGCTTTATTAGCCGCTTGAATTCTGCTTTGTATTTCTACCATCTCCACATTCTTATTTGTTACGCGTACTCCCAGGTATGTGAATCTTTGCGCCATTTCTATTTCATGTTCCTTGATCTTTATAAGATGGTCTAATGATCTCCTTCTCGTTTGAATTAAACCTTTTGTTTTCTTTCCCTCTCTCGCCTGGCACTTCAACTACTTCTTTGACTGATCTTCCCAAAATATTTACGTCATCCGCATACCCCACTATTTGCACCATTTTATATTCCAAAGTGCGTTTGGTGTCTACTGCTAGTTTTCTAATGACATGCTCATGGGCAAGATTAAAAAGAATTGGTGCTAAACCGTCTCCTTGCTTGAGGCCTTGATTTTGTATCTTCACACGTACTTTAGTGTCTTCCATCGTCATATTCGTAAGTCTTATTAGTTTTCAAGGCATCTTGAATTGGTGCAAGGCTGATTCTAGTTCTGTCTATGGAATCTTATGCTTGTTGGAAGTCTACAAATATTTATGTTACCTTCCCAACATTTTTCTAGTATTTGTTTAACAGTATATATTTGATCAATGGTAGACCTGCCTCTCCTAAATCCGGCGTGATATTCTCCGATATTTCCTTCGACATATGGCCGTGGCCTATCTTTCAGTATGTTTGTAAATTGTACTGTCCCGAGTGTGACCTTTGCTGTTTCTTCAACACTCTCTATTCTACCGCCAGCATAGCTCTTGGGGTCACTGAGGTACTCAAGCCCCACCACCACGACAAGGTTCAGGTACCATTAAGTGAGGCCCATGTACATTTTAATTAATTTATTTACGTGTTTGCCAACAGTAAGAAGTCAATAACAGGCAAACACTGATAATACATACAATAATAATGAAATAATAATGAAAAATAGTACACAAACAGATTAACTAAACTTATACATGTACAGTATTAAATGTAACTTCCAAGTACAGGCAAACCCAAAATAGAAACAATATTAACACAAAGCAAAATAAATGAAGAAATACAAATAAAAACAAATAATCCACCTAGGGAACACTAATATAATTATAAAACTTTAAAAAATATAAAAAGACAGACAACCTATCTAGATCATTTCCCTTGTTGAGAACGTGCGCTCAAGGGAGACAATGTTTATGCTAAATACGTCCAGATATTTACATACGTCATTTCTGTTGTGTTTATAACAGTTATGCTAGTTTCATTTACACATGTCGATGGTAACTCACCCTTCTTCATGTAACCTGTTTTAATTTTTCTCCTACTTCTATTTTATTGCGAGTAATCTAATTGCAGTTACTGCTTCAAAATAATTATTCCTCTGTGTGACAAGTTTCGTTTGTTTCCATATTTATGTGATATTATACGATATTTTCATGGCTGAATTTTAACAAAGCGGTCTGAGATTAATTTCTCCTTTTGTTCCCAGTTTTCATTTCTTCTGATTACTGTGATCATGATTGAATTTGGAAGTGCTATATGGGGTTTGACGTCTCGGGCCAACTTCGAAGACGAAATGACCAAAGCCATGGAGGAATCATTTTCTTCCTACGCAAAGGATAAAGCTGTCGCTGACGAATGGAAGTCCTTACAAAAGGCGGTAACAATTCAAATAATAAAATATTGTTAACTATATTTCGCATAGAGTCAGTACAAATGTACAGGTTGTCCCAAAATGTATCTACAAAGTTTATTGTTTTGTTACGCCTGAACGATGAAACGTAAAAATCTCATTCAAATCAGCATCTCAAGCAATTTATATTACGATATGTTCGTTGAGTTTGCCCTAAACTTCGACGATGTTTCGCGATCAAATCGCAAAGTTTCACAACACATTTCATATCCTGCCTTGCGATATTTCTTGTCGAGGTGTCGATGACCGTTGTGTGATTGTTGCAGCTGGAGTGTTGCGGCATTGATGGGCCTAATGATTACCGTCGCTTCGGGGTGGTGGATTGGTCGTGCTGTCTCTCCGAGACACAACGCGAGGGCTCATGTCATGTGATGAAACAGCAAGGATGCCTTGTGTCCTTAACCCGCGACTTTCAGAAGAGACTCCTTTGGGTGTCTCTGCTATCCATTGCGGCAGCCGTCATGCAGGTAAATACATTGTAACTAACTAATTCCACGAAGGAAATCCTTTCTTGAAATCTTCCGCCTTCTAAGGAATTCGAAAGATCACAAGAAGACCGCCACCGCACTGGTTCTTATCCTAATCTAGATGAAAGCAGTCCACTCCTTCCCAGAATATTTCCTAACATTCAATTTAACATCTTTCAGTAAATATATAACGTAAATTACACCCTGTGTCCAAGCACCACCTTCTTCGTATTCTGAAAGTCCCAGTTTCAATTGCCAAGGCTGAGACTTCCTATCACTCGTGAAGTTCTCGTGATTTTATTCATTCTCTCCACGCAAATTACGGGCAATGTCTAAAAGTATACCATGGTCGCCTCCATATTCACAATTAATCGTCTACAATATCCTTATCATTAGTTTAAAAGTGTCAATGAAAAGAATAAATTCCCGACGGGGGCAGAGGATTTTTCCTCTAGCGCCCTATCCAATGGTCACCGGGGTCCTTTCCCGGGGCGTGGCCGGGGCGTGAGGCTGACGACTCATCTCCATCTAGTGCCGAGGTTAAGAAAGAGTATGAGCTATACTACCTCTCCCCTCAAGCGCCTACATGGCGTGTAGTGGGACAGCTTTACTTTCAACATCATCATTCCTTGAAGTTACGCAAAAGGAGAAAAGGCCAGGAATCGTCAAACCCTAGAGCTCCGGAACTCAATCAGTCGTTTAGTAACCGAGCTGTTTGTTTCATCTAACGATACATCAGTCTTATCACAATCTTTTGTGTTCGTGCCTGTGTCTCTGAGTTTCCCGTCTTAATTACTTTCGAATCATTTGTGTTTACATAATAAACAGTTCTTCGGCGCGTCCTGGCCTAGCTGACAGAGAACTCCAGATAATCTCTGTCGCTTCAAATGTGTTAAAACCGTGCAGGACTCCCGTTGAAATCCAACGGGGAATTACATTTTAATCCCTCATCCTCTGTCTCCCTTTCCCTTATCTCTTTGGTGTCCTTACCTCCTTCCATCCAAATGTCTTGAAACAGAAATGGATCTTAACCAAAATTCATAATTTAAATACATTACACAAAAACGTGCAATGTATTAAAAAGAACAGTGTATTCCGTAATATAATCTAAAGCAATTTATTGGTGAAAAGTATCTATCAAAAGAGGTCAATTTTGTATTGACGGTGCTCAAATGTTGTTTACGTGTGCCTGGTGGTTAAACTCGTAGACTGCGAACTGGTCGATTCTTAAATAATTCATTAAAGCTTATTCAACTGCATCGATAAAATGGGAAAAATTACAAGTGGTAAAGTAAAGGATTGGAAGAAGGATGTGGTCTCTTATTCAAAAACTACCTTTAATTACGTAAAGAGTGACGAAAAGATATAATAATTTGGCTGATATTTGAATTGGCCATGTCCAGAACAGAAGATTTACAGCAACTTCAAATCGATCTAAGCACTGTACGGAACTATAATATAAATATAAATTTATTAATTTATTATTTAATAAATTTGTTACAGATGCCTGGCGTGTTCTGCACATGTTGTTTATCAAATTCACTCAGAAACGTACAGCGAAGAAACAGAATTCGAGATAGGATGTTGCTAGAGGTGAAGAGTTGAGAAGATGCTCTACATTAGTGGGGATTTCGGTGGATTACTGAACTTTTAAGAATGTTTAAATTGAATCTTAACATGGTACAGTAAATATCAGTGTGCTCTGAAGGGATGGGGCGACTATGTCCACTTGAGGGGGGGGAGATGAGTTATTTACATTTTTTTATCGTATTCTGGGTTTTGACGGCACGTGGACTTGTGAGTACCAATGCTTCGCAGGAACATACTGCCTCCAACTTCATAGTTGAAATCTTGGAGCTATTTAAAAGTGACAGAACCGGAGAGTCTGAAGATTAAAAAAGTGTGATATTAAAATGTCACATAGCATTCATTGAACACATGATAAGACAGGATAACACCGAGGTGGACCTCTTGCAGATGTACAGGGTTATTCATAATTCCCTGACACATTACAAAAAGTCGCATCCTTTGGACCATTCATGTCTGCCGATTTTTTGTAATGTGTCAGGGAATTATGAATAACCCTGTATTGCACCGATCACAGATGGAGCCGGCTAACGATGTATTTTATCTGTTCGGTTATGATACGTCTGAGAGTACGAAGTACCACTGAGCCATGAAAGTAAGACAGAAGACTTTTCACTTTTCATTTTTCAAAGTGTTAGCCGGGCTAACATGGTTAACACGAAAGCTCCTCCAGCTGCCTATGCAATTATATAGTTAAATAGACCCAAAATCTACAAATCTTAAGATATTTAAAAAAAAAATTATATAACTGCAATATTTGTATGTAACTGGCCTATTTAAAGTAAAATAAATTTTATATTTAAATATTCAAATTAGAAGTTTATATAACCTATCAGATACATGTGTATATTTTTAAGTCTTTTCCATAAACGTTTACTTAATTTTACATCTGCAAACCTGCTTAATTTTTCAGAGAAATAAAATAGACGCAGGTTGTCTCTTATTGTGCACACCGTAATGCTTTGGTCAACATATGACTATAAATAAGATGTTGTCACTGTCTGTTATCATTTCTAGCATAAAGCAGTCTTTTATGTAACCGGAATAATGCCATCTCTGTTAACTTTGAATAAACAGATACTCGCATGGGGGAATAAATCTAAAATAAACACCTGGAAACGCGACTGCACAACAAATGTTGCGGTTGTAACAACGCAAGGTCTTGCTAATATTTCTCTAGGCCAGCTGTCAGTATCGATTTCTTATAGAATGTCTCTCAAGGTGACACGCTATTTCAAGCAGTTTCTCCAACGTGTTTCGTGTATTTCAGTAGAACATTTAACAAGGCTAGAACGGTGTAATCAGTGCGCATGCCTAAGCGTAGAATCAGATTGCAAGTAATGTTCAAGCATACGCAAATCTCTTCAGCATACGATTTATTCATTGACTGCTACTCATTTGTCCTCTCAAGTAACAAAATAAGTGAGGGAAATGCAATCTACTTTCTCTGCTTTCCCCAATTCTCACCAAAATCCATGAACATACGAGGTGCGATCGGAAAGTTTAAAGACTGCGCCTATAAAAACCCGTACACTTATCTCAGGTATTAAATTCATCCATCACCCTCGAAGTAGTTCCCCTGGGAGTGAACACAACAATCCCAGCGCCGCTGCCAAGCCTGGAAGCATCCCTGGAAATCTTTCTTTGTCAGCCTGTCAAGCACCATCTGCGATTCTGCCTGAATCTCTTCTATCGTCTCAAATATCCTTCCCTTTAGCTGAATTTTCATCTTTGGGAAGAGGAAGAAGTCACACGGAGGTAAGGAGGGTGCGGGATGACGGCCATGGTGTTTGAGGCCAAAAACTGCCGAACTTTGAGGGCGGTGTGCGCTGGCGCGTTGTCATGATGCGTCGCATGTGGAGTTCTTCCTTTAGAATCAGCTGACAGGTCCCATAGCCTATCCCAACAATGTCGCACAAGTCGTTGATGGTACGACGTCGATCTTCGTGAATGGCCTGCCGAATCTTCGTAACATTTTCGGGCGTTGTGCTCGAAGATGGTCGTCCAGAACGCTCGTCATCATCGACAGAGGTTCGGCCATTTTTAAAACGTGAATGCCACACAAAAGTTTGTGCACGATCCATTGCGGACTCCCCAAATGCTTGCTTTAGCATTTCATAGGTTTCCGTAGCCGTTTTGGCGAGTCTTTGGCAAAATTTGATTTCTTCATGAAAATCCGTCATTCCGAAATCGCAGGAGGGTCGGTGTAATGCACTACCAAAACGCCCGTAACTAAGAAAGAAATGCTAATTCGATGATGCCGGCTGGCACACTGATTCACTATGAATGTAGGCCGCACCCCCTAGCGGCAGAAGCTCGTACTACATCCGGTTCGCCCTCTATTGACACAGTCTGGAAACTTTCCGATCGCACCTCGTACGTTTTAAATGTTTCTTTCTTTCTTTCATGTTCGATTAATTGCCAACCGGAAGCTGAATGTTGAGAGAGCAGCGTAAATCCAGAGGGAATTTATTTCGTATTTCAAACTGATCAATGTTTGCAATGTACAAATAAAATATAATAACTTTCAAGTATATGTCATTTATCCACACACATTAACCTAACCTAACCTATTTTTAAAGCGATGTGTCCCGATAACCCACAAGTACCGTAATTTATTCCGATAAAATCACGAAACTTGGAGCAAACACGTAGAAAAATATGAAATGACTCCCCTCTGTACTTATTTTATAAAAACTTTTCGACTACTTGGCTTTATTTTTGACAATGCTTCTTCCAACAAATGAACATAAGAATCAGTGCAACAAAATTCCAAAAAGTCGAAATTAAAAGGGGGAAATCTTTTACAGTTGCACCATACATGCCCAGACCGATCACTTTCCGTCTTGACCTCCCCACTGCCCCTTTTCCACTCTTTCAGTGACGCAGCTGAAGCTCGAAGTTATTCTGCGCCCACTGTAATGATGCTACACTGCAAGGAGACACAATGTTTTCCTCTGTATTTAAATAAATCATACTTTAGATAAAATATTATTTTTGTGCGATACGAAAATGTTGCTGGTAACACAAATACAGTGTTTCCGTTTGCGTCCTGCGAACGGCATACAATAGAAACAAACGAATATTTTTGTAACGGATTTTCGACACCAGATGGTAGAAGAATTTGAAACTGATATAAAAGATCAAACAGAGCAGTGATAACCACACGCGTTACCATGGGTGGCAGGAAGGGCGTCTTCTAAAATAATATTTGGAATTCTTGCGAAGTTGCTTTATCGCAACGCCACGTAATTAATAGGCGTGGAGAAGTGAAGTATAGATCCAATAAGTCTTTACTTCGGCAAAAAGGTGAGTGGTGAGTTTCATGCTCCGGTCACTTTAACTCCGGAGAAAGAAGACCAGAACCCATTGAATGTGAATTTGCGTGGACCCCAAAACCTGTCTGGATGAGGTGGCGAGGAGGAAAAAAGTAGCCGCTGCCGAGAATCGAACCCCGGCTGTCCAGCTCGTCGCCTTGTCATTACGTTGATTTAAAAAAAAGACACTTTTGTAAGCGGTATGGAATTCTGTCGCCGGCAGCTAGTTTACGTCCTTTTCGGACAAAGAACCAGCTACTTTAGTCACTTATGGGAATGGGTCACTAGTTGGATGACTGGGGTAGGTTCCCCGGCTCAGCCAGATTCATCTCCATGTCCAATAACGCCTCAATCTTGAGTCGATGTTAAGAATGTGTGGAGCCTTATTTTAATTTTCGGACTAGACGCTTCTACGCGGACTGCAAGTTCGCGGCGACCACGAGGAATGACCTCAAATGATTTACACAGTCTCAGTTGTTTTATAGTGACTGGTACAGAAATAGAAGCTCTTTTTTTTAAAAAAAAAGCTCCACAGATTTTTGAGTCAAGTTCATGCAAATTTTTGTAGAACATACAAAATACAAAATGACGTATTCGGTTTGGTTGATTTGCTCAAAAAAAAAAATTCAGTCTTGGGTTTTTAAAACAGGTATTTTATAAAACTCGTCTTAATTCGGAAACGTACTTTCTTCGATATTTTTCTCGAACCCGTCTTTTCCATTGTTCGATGCTGGTCGGACGGTATTTTGTAATACGAGAGGTCACATATGTCAGTCCCTTGTTGCAGTAACTTCTAGGACTGAAATTCAACAATACGAAGCCATGCAAATCCATTCGTGTTAATCACTGGACCTGAATTCGATCATATTGCCTCTGAGACACAGGTATATAAATAAACATACTGAAATCTGTGTGCGTCATCTGTGAATGATACATCGTCACACGAATAATCACATACGCGTTATCAGACGACATCAAGAGCCGGTCGTTGCGCAAGATGGCCGACATGGAAAGCCAGCGTCATATATGAGTCAGCCGAGCTGTTGAATGCGTTAGTCTACGTGTGACAGCGGTTGTAGTTACGTTAGTGGTGTTCATAAGTGCTCAACTCTGCGCCTTATCATGGGATGTGGAATTACGACAGTTAAATACCTTCTGTTCATATTCAACTTGATATTTGCGGTAAGTTAATTGTTGTGACAATTTATTTATTATCTGTAAGGTTTGAGTTCAGCGCTGCAGTCGACAGCTGCTGTGTGATGTGAGAAAATGGGTGTGTTAGAAGAGACTGTTGGAATACGCGTCTAGATATATAATTGTTTGCTTATATCAGGGGTTCCAAAACTTTGGATAGAGGGATTTTGTTGGGTCGCGTTGAAAAAATCAAAACAGAATTTTTATCAAGTAAATCTTGCCTACGAATATTTAATTCATTTTTTTATGAAATTAATAAATTATAATATTCGTTATTCACAAAAAATGTTATAATTTGCCCCCTAACTAACGAACTATGGGTCATCAGGCGGAGTTTTTAAATGCTTGTGGGTCACGAACAAAAAGTTTCGTACTGCATTCGTGAAAGCAAAGAATGTTAATTGCTAAGCGATTGTTTTGGCCAAGTCCGTGTGCAAACATGCGAACATACAAAGATAACAGAGCCAAAGAAGATAAGATAGAAGACTGGTTGTGCGAACAACACCTATTTCTTTAAATTTTCGTATGTCTATACAGAAAAGTCACGTAGAAGGAATTATGAAATTAGTGCACCCTGAAATACTTCCGTCTTAATTCCCGACAATATTACCCGTGTAGGATTTCCGGTTTTCACGGCGGTGAGTCGGAAGATGGCTGTTTTCCGGGTTGTTGCGCCATGTAGTCTGGTAGAAGTTTACCGACGTTTCAGAGGTCCTTGCTGGAAATTTACCGACGTTTCAGAGGTCCTTGCCGATCGCCCTGATGATGGAAGCATGTAATCCCATAAGGAGACCACAACGCCTTCAGACATTTTCAATTCGTTTATAAATCATAATGTCATTCGCCGATAACCTTACCAACTGAAAATACGTCGTTAAAAAGCCAAAAATGAATCCGTCAAAAGTTATAAATTGAAGATGATACAAATTCTTGTGGGAACAGTGCGGGTCGATACTCTGAAGCTACCCACACACTTAAATGCTTCGTTTTAAATTATAGATAAACTGTTACGTAATGTGCTTCCATGATAGTTAGTATCAGGTCTTATTCTGGTAATGGATAATGCATTAATCTTTTCTCTTTGTTACTGCCTGCGGTCTTCACCCAGTTTCTGAACACGTAGTTGTGACAAACTTCTGTTGATCCATAATCACGCGAGCTAGGCTGTCCATATTCCAAAAGCAGACCGATACTTTCGCAGGAGAAGGGATGTTTCATAACTCTATTGACGCTTTCACTAAAGAAATGCCAACTCAAAGGTACAATGCGTTTTTTCAGAATAATACGTTTATGGCGGAATTCCTGCTAATGCCGCGGAAGGCGCTGGCATTCATGCCTGGTCGAGATTAGTCACAGTAAAGAAATGTACACATGACGTCACTGTCTTCGGCCATTGTGTTGTGATGTAAGGTGTCTCAGCAGTAGTGTTACGCATTGGCACCGGATTTCCATTATCTCATTCATTATCTCCGTATGACTAAGACAGCAAACAACGTCTTAAAGACAGACATTATTTCGTAGATGCAAAAATACGCAACTGCTTAAGAATTTTTGACGGTTAAGTACTTTCCGGGACTGACCAAGGAATGCGCGAACTTTGTGACGTGCGTGGTAGTAAATAGGAAGAGGTATATCTACTATTGAGAATGATAACATTAACCAAGTTTTCCTTTGCCTGTTCATTTCCTTTGGAATTCGTCGTAATTCACCAAGGGCAGATCCTATCTGTGTCAGAAAACAGTCGCTGGCTTCGCAACGCGGAGGAGTGCCAAATGTTTTCAGAGCGGATAATAACTGCATATACGGCCTGCTGATTGGTTGTCACCTTTCCTTGTTACAACAGTCTCCGAACCCCGAACTGCGGAACTGAGGATCTCGTACTGTAGGTGATTTTAGGGCTTTTTTTCAACGTTTATTTGCACTGTAATGAGAGGCCCAATCAATGGAATGGAAATGTGTTTTCAGTGGAGTTCGTATGTTTTCCAAAAGGTTTCTTTGTGAGGTTACATGCCTTATCAGCACTGCATTTTATGTGTATTAATCCAACTAAAATCTGTTAATAAAATCTCGGATTAGTTACTTAATTTTTAGACGACTAGCTTCCTTTTTTTAAAAAAGAAAATTAGTGCTTGTATATTTAATCTAAACTTCATGTAAAGTGGGCCTACGGATTGTATTAGGTCGACACAAACCAAAATTAAATTCGCCGTCCAGCTTTCAGTGTAGATTCTCCAATGTATTAGTCGTTAAAACTCCACCGAGGAGAACGCTTCTTGAGAAGCTACTAGTGCCTGAACTTGTCAGATTCATAGCCTTTTACAGAACCCAAAGGTTCATTATCCTGTGTACAAGAAATTGCTGCTAGGTCCTCTTCAATGAGCCAAATTAGTTCGTCCATATCCTTACAACGTATGCTCAATACCAATTTTAATATTGGCCTTTCATCTACGCCTCGGTCTGCGAAGTGGTCTCTTACTCTCAGGTTTTCTTATAAAAATCCCAAATACCAAATTCCATCCAAATCCTATCAGTAATTACATAGATGAACCGTGGGAATGCCATGATCTCCTATACGAGACGGTTCAAATCTGACCCGGAATTTGGTTAACTGCAAACCCGTTCCAAAAAGTCTGTTCAGTAGAGATTGAAAAGTATGTCGGGGGAGAGTACCCCGAGAAAACTGCCTAATTATGAAACAAGTAAGACCATTTAATGACATGATATAACGCAAATTTCAACCGTCGTAGCATTAATGTCTAGCGGTTAGAATGCTGGCCTTGTAATCCTGGGGTCTCGGGTTCGATTCCCGGCGGTGCCCGAATTTATAACTTGTGTTGGGCAAGGCCATGGAGTTCTCCTCCGGGGGCTTCCCCGGTTTCTCCGTGGCATTCACACACAGAAGAAGGCAATGGCAAACCACTTCTGGATCATCTGCCAAGAACGTATATGAACAGGTCCCAGTCCGAGAAAAGGAGGGAAGGATCCTGTTCATATGGACCTGTCGTCAGACGGAACACTAATAATAATAATAATATAATAATAATAAATCAGTTGTATTACTAACAAGAGGACTTTCAAATTACTTTGCATCACGAAATAGCTCCTGGCCTCAATTCTGAACGTGCCTTGTGTTCATTACATTACGTGCAACCAGTTTCTCAAGGTTTGCGAGGTCAACTCTGAAGCCAGCCGACCTCTGAATGTTTTAATGGTTCATGCAACGGCATTTTAGACTGTGTCGCGTTAGGATTTGGCATCTCGACCTTGGACCTTCCATGTCCAAGAATAAACTAAATCAAGGGTGTCCAACGTGGCCTGCAAAGCCATGTCGGTTCTTTACTTTTTACAAGGGACAGTTAACATGTTCTTTGCCATGAACGAGGTACTTCGTTTTGAAACTTCATGTTACTCTTTTTTTTACGTATATCACCAGTGAAATGAAACCCATCCTCTTACATTTCAAGCTAGCATTCCACAAAGTGAAACACCACATCGAGTAATGTTTTTTCAATTAAAAATTTCTGAAATATTTAAACAAAAACGTTATTGCTCTCAAATTGTTTCCTTTCGTGTTTTTTTTAATTAACGCTTATTGGTGGCCACTTTCGTTCTCATCTTCAAAACTTTTCTACGGATTTGGAATAAATTTGGTACCGTAAGTTTACCTAGGTTAGAAGTCAAAAGGTGAATACATTGTTTGCAAAATTTCTCCGTATAATTATTATTTTAAATCGAAGTACAGTCTTATCGGAATCAATTACTTTAATTTTGTTGACACTGCTGAAAAATCTGTTGAAGTCAAGTGTTTAATCGCAGGGGAAAAAGACATCTCCGTGTGTTTGTAGTCTCTTAAGCCCCAAGCGAAAACTATGAGCCATGAAATGTTTTTCATATGAGCCCTACATATATTCCCCATTTTATAATTCACAGATTGTCCGAATTGTTCCTTTTATTCGGGTCTATGTTAGTCATGTGGCTTCCTTCTTACTAAAGATAATAAATATTAAATTTCGCTTGTGTATAAAGATCACACGTCAGTGGCTGAAGAAACATTACGATACCTTATATTTGCTAAGTACCTTTTTCGTAAAACTTGAAGTTCATTTGTGTTATCAGCAATACAGATTCCACGTTTTCATGGTTTTGCGTAAATGTGAATGTCTCAACGCCAGAATTAGAAAGATATTAAGATTAAAAGACATTTATTCATTAATTATTGAAGACAAAAATTAAAATAAAATAGTACACCTAACCGTAATGTCTGACGTCATCGTGAAAAAACGCACAGAGCCAACATAATTCCGTTTTCTACTTAGTACAATCTTAAAAAAAAGACAATAGATTTCTTACAGCAATCTTCGTTACAAATTAAGACTGAAAATGTGACGAGAAATACAAATAATGCAGATAGGTCAGTGTCGTTAAATTTTATGTAAAGGGAACGTGGAAATTAAGTTCCAGCAATCTTAAAGAACATTGCTAAAGTGCCAGTTAATGAGTACCATTTATTTAGCATTAATTTTGGACAGCCAAAGATGTGCATGTCTCCTACAAAAGACAAAATCAGACTTTCTGCCCCCATAAGAATAAGAGCTGTCATCTACTTAAGAAACTTTGCATTAATTTTTCGAATTCTAAATGGGCGTTAAAACTTAAGAACTCTCTAGGACTCATTTCTCTGGCACTTGCGTCTACAAGTGATCTCATTTTCTCGGTCGTGACACGAGCTGAAATTAGCCTCATTCTCTCGGAACGTGTCAGATGTTCCAAGGAACGTTCGGATGAATTCGAATCGGCAATTTCCTGTCGAGAGACGACCGAACATCAGACTGCCAATCCAAAAACGTTCAGCTAATGAAGGGTAGGAAAAAGAATTAGTGTAGGAGATGCGTGGAAGTTGTTCAAGGATTCGAATATTGCGTGGTAGTAAAGAATGTCACAGGGCCACATCCACAAGTAAGAAATTGTTTTCCTCAAATTACGTTACGTTAGGAAATCCCGAATTGAAGAAAATGTAGTGTTGAAGATGGCTGTCTTCCGTCTGATAGAAGTTTACCGACGTTTCAGAGGTCCTTGCAGTCTCCATCGGCAGGGCAGTGAGTCTTCTGGTGAAAAATTTAGATAATCTAACGCAGCGGTCTTCAAACTTGTCATGCCATTGCCTTGACTTCTGTTTGGATCGAGCATAATAACAGAGGCAGACTTCACTGGTGAACACCTACTACATTCCAGATGCGTGATTTTGACGTGATGTTGCATTTATTTCGGATAGAAATGTATTAACCGCCACGGTGGTCTAGCGGTTAGAACGCTGGCCTTGTAATCCTGAGGTCTCGGGTTCGATTCCCGGCGGTGCACGAATTTATAACTTGTATTGGGCAAGGCCGTGGTCTAGGCAACACGGAGGTTTCCTCCGGGGGCTTCCCCGGTTTCTCCGTGGCATCCCAACAATTACTCCATTCACACACAGAAGAAGGCAATGGCAAACCACTTCTGGATCATCTGCCAAGAACGTATATGAACAGGTCCCAGTCCGAGAAAAGGATGGACCTGTCGTCAGACAGAACACTAATAATAATAATAATAATAATAATAATAATAATAATAAAGAAATGTATTATTGCAGATCCACTGTTGAAATGCTAATCACGCAACGGCATGCATTGAAATGATATTCGTTAGATATTTACTGCACCAAAAATTGTCTCAAATAAAACTTGTACATCATGTTTAGATTTGTATTTGATGTTATGAAGGCGTACTAATTTATGAGAAGTTCGATTTATGTACCAATCGTCTCTAAGTCGTTGAAAGTAATAAATTCGATTTCAAGTTCAGTTGAATCGGGTGTTATGCAGAAACATTACAATTTAAAATTAAACCGGTCGAGTAATTTCTGTGACGGAACATGAGGACGGGGATGGACAGACAGATATATATTAATTTCATTTTCTTGGCGCAGAAGACGTAATCAATATTACATTTATAAAACAGATACATTCGCTAAGCTGAAGAGACACACTTTTAATTCTGATTTTTGTACGACTCATCCAGCAGCTGTAATAAAATCCTCTTGGGCGATCATCTTTGTCAATTCGTAGCTGAAGTTCAGTGTCGCAGAAATTTACAGCACCAGGGAATAACGTGAGGGGTGTATCCAGGCCAAGGCGAATGGCCATGACGAGAAACAGGACTAGGCCTTTCACTGTTCTTTGTCTTAGCCAGACAGACATCGGCGCTCTCACGTAGAATAACCACTGGCCTGTCGAAATATATTATCGATGTCCTTAGGGGCAGCCAGTGGCCGATGAAGATGGCGGAGTCAAGCTGAAATCGATCTCAAAACCAACTGTGCCATGTATAAATGCAGACCCCCCCCCCGTCTCATCGGAAATGATTACATGACAAGTCATAAAATGTCAAGAAAATCTGGGTTCTGTTAAATGCGAAGATACTCGACGTGAAATGAGGACATGATTCCCTGGAAAGAATGTGGCGGGAGCCTGTCGTAACCTATTTTAATGCAAATGGCCGGCATTCCGTAGGGAGAACTCGGGGCGAGATTCGAATAGAGACGTAGGAGTACTAGCCATTACACGGACGCGTGCGATAAGAGGTTTGCATGTCTCAGCGTTCCTGGTGCCAGCATGACAGAGTTCCATGATCCTGTGCTCTTACTTTTTGCTAGTCGTCGATGACTGAAAGGCTTAAAGCAGGGATCAATGTGTTTTGAGCGAACCGCGTTTTGAACTTCTGATATTCTCTATGATAAAAAGTTGCCTGATATTGGAAACACATTTCCTTGTGAGAATTACAGTGATTTATATGACGAACATACTGTAATTATCCATTAATGCATTAAGTTAAATTTCACAAACACGTGGGCCCGCATAGAAGTGACAGAAAGGACTGCGTTGTTGCACACAAAGTCCTTGCTTCCTTTCCGGCTAACATCCAGGTGAGAGGAAGGGTCATGTGACCGGAAGGGCGCTCTTCCTTTTTCGTCCACGTATCCGGTTTGTCAATAGAGGACGATCGGTTGTTTTATTGCCAACGGAAACTGTTCGCTGTCGTGTTGGGCTGTCCTTTGAGACCCTGCGAGACGAGGTATTACCAGCTGAGGGATGCTGAAGAACATTAAGCAGCATTTCAGCATAAGGACCAGATAGGAGAAGCAGTTTATACATAGTCCAACCAAGAAAGCACATTTCTTCCTACGCGCACTTTCTAAGTTATGGCAATATCAGCTCAAGTGTTTACCTGCTTTCGTAAACAGGCAAATGCTTTCAAGTTAATGCGTGACGCAACACTTTGAATTAAAACGAATTTTACAACACATCACAAAAGTGTTAAAGTTGTGTTACCTTACCTCATCAGTCTCTGATTCTATATAATTGTATCTCTGATTAATATGTTTTCGCACTGATATTGTAATACGATATCAGTTTCTCAACAAATATCTCATAGTTTCGTAAGTATTACGCGCTTCTATTCTCGTCAGCTGTCAATTACATTACTTTCAGTTATCTCTTTATAAAATGTGTTCACTGCTGATAAAGTTGAACAAAACTGTCAAGTACTCCCGGCAGGAATTACTGTAAAAGAAATTTGATTGAATTGTTGTGGAAGGTTGATTGTCTTGTGTCGGGGTAACAGATAAAGACAACTTGTGAGCTTATGGCGATGAGTCATGCAGTTCCAGCCAGAAGCCCGGGAGTGACAGTTGCGTTAAACTTAAGTGAAATCATTGTGACTTCTATTTGTTATCTTATGTCAGAATAACCATTTTTATCTTTGCATGGAATTTGTATGTAACTCATATAGTTTTCCCGAAAGGTTATTATACTTCATCTTACTGCTTATAAGAACTTATTAGGACTACTGTGAAATATTTATTTAACCCAAAAAATAACGACGTGATAAGGAATCAGTGTGTCATTCTTGTTAAGGTAGCTACAGGATGTTTTCTTTGTTGCAGCTATGTGGTCTGGCCATCCTGATAGCTGGCGCACTGTCTTATGCGAACATCGACAAAATTGACAAACATCTGCAAGATGTGAATATTTCTGGGTCCCCCATAGCTCTGATCGTCGTCGGGTCCATCGTCTTCGTGGTCGCTTTCTATGGCTGCTGCGGTGCCATTAGGGAAAGCCACTGCATGGTTATCACGGTAAGGGACAGTTTTCACACGACGAACTGATTTTGTATTCCGAAGAATAAATTGCTTTTACGCGGAGGACGGATGGAACTATTTCAAAGCGATCGCAGCTCACGGGAGTTTTGTCAGAAAAACACGCTGTCTTCAACTGTTTACAAATGCATGCAAAAATTTAGAGGCAATCTGAATGGAAGACACGTGGAAGGATAATATTAAAACGGATCGTAGAAAATGGGGTGTGAACTGGATTCATCTGGCTAGGGACGAGTCTATTATCGTGGTGTAGTGCACAAGGTAATGAAGCATCGAGTTCCGTAAAAGGTAACTGTTTCTTTCACTAGCTGAGTAACTATTAACTTGTAAAGGAGAATTCGCTCCGTGCAGTTACGGAAATTACATGGAATTATTTAAAGAGCTGGGTTCGTATGTGAGAGAATTCAGCCCGGATGTCCCAGTGGGAAACATCTGAATAGCTCGTTCTGAATTCTCTTGGAATAAACGCCTTGTTTCCAGTTTGCGGTGTTCCTGCTGGTGATCCTGATCGCAGAGATAGCCATTGGAATAGTGGCTTTCGTGAACAGGGACGGTTGGGATAACGCAGTCAATGATAGCCTCTCCAAAATCTTCAGTCAATATGACACGAACGGCACGATCGCTGAAGACATCAACGATTTGCAGAGAACAGTAAGTAATTGTTTCATCCAGAACAAATTCGGACCCATTATCAGTCTGCAAATAGCCAGTGTGGGCTGAAGAATACTAAATGTAGGCATCGAAAATAATTTGGAATGAGATTTATCATCTTGGTATTTGTAGAATCACCCGTAAGGCTCACATTGAAATCATTTAAGTGATAAAACGTTGAGAGATGTTTACGCTTTCCAGATTTCAGTGTTGTGCATTGGTTGATCCCATGAAAGTAAGAACAAAGCATTTACAGCCATTCACGTTCACAAACCACCATAAAGACTAAAACAGAATGTAATAATATTGTAATAAAACGTGAATATAACTTTGACAGTCTAATTATTAATAAAAATCATGCGTTTTTGGGCCATTTCTGTAATAATTAGGGTGGGCTGAGGGCGAGTCCTTTGCTGTCTAGATATGAGCAAATGACTTGGCGTGTAGGTGACCCCGAGATAAATGTTTCCAGCGCGGCGTGGCGAAGACTTCAGCTGGGATCGTTACGAGCCGCTCGTAACGGTCACTCAGGCGCCAAATAGATTACCGATATCTAAACCTTTCTCGTGATAATTATTTCACTACAACTGTTTGACTAGCTTGAATGCTGTGGCCTTGAAGGACCAGGTTCCTGGGAAGGCAGAACTCCTATACCGGTAGGTTGCTGTGTAACTGCAGAGGGAAGGTGCGAGGTGTACAGCGACTCGAATCAGGTCTTTCAGGACGGATGCGAGAAGAAGCTGAAGGAATTTATTGATGGCATCGGTCTGCTGCTAGGGGCGCTGGCTATCGCAGTTGGGGTAGTGGAGGTAAGTTATTCTTATTGTTGTGGCAACTCTGTTCTCTCAACAACGTCCTATTACCTTCAATCTTCTTTGTCCTCATTCCCGTCGGCCAAAAGTTCCTCTGACACGTCTTAACTTTAAACAATTTTCCCTTTTGCCACCCTCCGTAACAGTGCCTTCTTCAGAAATCGATCCTTATTAAGGCCTACGTAGGATACCAGTTTTTTATGGGGCCTCTTCCACATAAACAAACGTCATATACCCGTATGCAAATGGAGGCAATGAATTCCTGCAAAAACCTTGGTAACCTTCAACACCACCACACACCATTACAATCCAGAAGCCCATAACACCTAATGGACACTGTTATTATTATTATTCATCCACAAATAGAATTTTTTTTGACAGACACAGACTTTGCCAGTTTCCAACAAATTCTGTGTCTGTAAGATATATTAAAATCTCAAACAGTCACAAAATCTAAGTGTGGAGCTCGTTTCACCAACGTCGGTAGACCATTCCCCCCCCCCCCCCCCCGGAGATGTCATCACAGATAGTTAACACATCATAAAGTAAAAATATATAAGAAAAACAGGAAACAGTCCAAATTTTCGAACTATATTTTTAAAATTTCGTTTTGGAACTATTTCATAGCCTGAAAACTAAAGATTATGTAAATTAGAGCATGTTAAAGAGTTGTAATGATGGCAAAACATTACGTGTTACCACGTGACTGACGAATTGTGTGTTTTTTATTTTTATTTCAGATTACTGGCGTTGTATTTGCCCTGTGCTTGGCCAGTTCCATCAAGAACTTAGAAAGAAGAGGTAGGGGTTAACAGTATGTTCTAAACTTTTGTTCCCCACAGAAAAGCATACTTTGTGCTCCCTCTTGTTTGAGTATGAATGGGACTTTTTTCGCACTTTTACTTTCCATATAAAATTGTTTTCACATTGTCGCCTTTCAAAATAAATTTTATGGAAAAGAAGTTTCAAGTGACATCTGATGCATTAATTGCGTAAAGGCAGAAAAGAATCTCCCTGTATTTCGCTAAAGTTTTTGCGACGCTGTTTCAATAAGAGCAATAGTCTTCTGTAAGCGCCGGATAAACTATGGGCCCAGATGCAGTTCAAGATAAATATCACGCAGAAGCTACATTATAAATACAGTGAGATTCTTTCCGAGTGCCCGAGCAAATCGCGAAACTACTATGAACTTCAACGTGTGAATGTAAATGTTTTGCTGAGGAGAATTTGTGCAGAAAAACGGCCATCATCGCCATCTTCTGCCGTAATGTGGGTAAGTTTCATTTTTAATGTGTGTAAGCCGCAGAATTGTCGGATCCACAAACGGTACGAACCTTCGCGCGTTGCATCACGGGACGATCGTCAGACTTTTTTTTTTTAAAAAAATCACTGTACAATTTATCCACACGCTTACGCACAAAGCAGTTAGGATTTACAGGACGTTTCGGTTGACGCGTCAGACATTTGCCTCGGGGTGAATGCTAAGTTTCATTACCCCATTCTAATGTATATAACGTAAAATAAATGTGTCCCTGGTGCTTAGTTAAGCTCCACGTCATGCAGACGTATGGAGGTTCAGGTATCTTACGTAACCTTAAATATGCAACAAACAGAAACAGGGATTAGGTGTAGGAGTAACGTGTGAAATCAATTGAAACATCAATTTAGGAACAATATATACTTTCATAACCTACACTTTTTACATTTAAGTACCTATCATAAGTGCTATATAAAAATATGACTTCACAGACGACACATTCAGACAAAAAAGATTTTTCATTCTGAAGAGAGAGAGAGAGAGAGGAAATATTGATAACAATAAGTATTTAACAAACACAGAAGTAAATACAGTCAAGAGTTGTGATATCCATCAACACGAAGGAAAGAGTAAAGTTATGGCAACTTAAATCTATGAAGAATATTTCCTGAATTACGTGTACAGATAACCGGGTTGAAAAAAAACATGGGTCATGATTTTAATTCCGTAACAGCTTAAAACATTCCTTGATTTGAGGTCGTATTTGTAGTTGCTAAGCAATGGAAGTCCTGAACAAACCAGCATTTCCCAGCCACAGAGTTTTCTCACGCAGAAGATTAAAATTAAAATGGCGATTCTCGCGTATCCACTAAGAGTTTAATCAACACATGAAAACAAAATAACATTTCCAAACTTCCCATCTTTATGAAGTGCTGTTTCGTTTACTCCGATCGAAAATAAATGCCGTGTGGACTACGATAAAAAAAAGTTAATATAATTAGCACTGGAAACAGTGTTGGAGACCATTATCGAACATTTTATTTGTATGATAATTTCAATAAATGATTTTATGTTGTGACATAGCGATTATATGCTTTGTTACAGTTTATTAAAGGATCCTCTTTAAGGCGCCAACGAAGACGAGGCCCGCAAAGAGTTACCCCATCAATTTCTGTCATCAGATCTGAGTCATCCTCCGCTGATAACATTTTAAAATAAACATAGATATTTATGCATTGTAAGTTTCTAACAACACACGATTTGTGAAATGAAATCGAAACCAAGTAAAATAAACTTTTTTTTTTTACAACCACCTGCAAAATGGCTTCTTAATTTTAATTGTACGAAAGACAAAATAGTACAATCTTCTAATCCTGAATTTTCCCTCTTAGTTAAATCGTTTGGTAAATGCTGGTTTGGAGAGGACTGAGAGACTCCCAATTTATATCTTCATTTCCCGGAAATTACATTTCGATTTTATGCGTAGGTGGATCGTTAGGAAATTGTCTTTGTTCCAAATCCTTTCGCGTTACGTATTACTAAATTCTCAATTTATTGATCCACAATGTCCTATGTCTGCTATAATGACTCTGTCGCACGTCTTCAAATATTCATTAATCCAAGAGTTTTGAGTTAGTCACTTCTCATCCAACAGATAGCTTAAACATTTCGTAAAACTAATCAGTTTTTGTATTTTAAATAAACTAATACTGATTCTGAACATGACCTGATCACAATCAGACCCATCACATCTAATAAAAAGTAAATAGGTGAAATTTTAATAGCGAAATCCATTATCAGATCATACATAGTTTTTGTTCAGACGAAATTCATCGTAATCATGATACCGAGAAATTGTATTTATATAAGATATGTAGACCACACAGTTTTCTTTCAGTGTTCAGAAAATAACTAAATTCCCTTTAAAAATAACTATGATATACACTGACGTAAATATGTTATTGACATTACTCATGATACATGCCTAGGCCTATTTACCGTATTTTCAGGATATTAAGAAGCGTTCTTATCACATTTTGAATTCATGACATCGGAGTGCGTTTTGCATTTGCTGGTAACTAACAATCGATAAAGCGTCCTTTTTCCTGAAAACCTGTTAGTAAATTAGTAAGTCTTACAGTCGAGGAAATACGGTATTTCAAAATTAACTGAACGACGGATTTGTGGTTTCCAAATTTACTTCCGGTGAAATGTATGTTAAATTGCCTCGAGTATTTCTCTTGTTGCGCCTTTGAATCGCGCATTTGTGTATTAAAAGTTTTTTATTTCATTTATTTAAGCGTAACAAGTGAAACAGTTCTTAATTAACAGACGGTATAAACTCCTGTAATTTGTTTGCTATTATACGAATCAACATTTTGTAGGAATATTTTAAATACTTGGCAAATTCGTTCCCTGGTTTTAACACATGGTCTGTGTGACGCCCTTGCATTTAGCGAGTTTTTTCGAAAATAAAAGTTGTGCGTGATTCTGAACAGTGGCTGTCGAAATATGAGTATGTTTAAATGTGGCCGTGATTTCCTGCTTTAACCAGCGAATCCTTCAGAAAACCCCACAGAAAAATCAGGAACTTAGATCATGCACCCATGAGGTTCTCAATAAATGACAGGAAATATGTCTCCAAGCCCGCGTAGAAACAAGCCAAATTCGTTGTTCGGTAGGTTCGGATAAACAACAACATTTACAGCGCCTTACAGGAAAACAGCCGAATATTATATCGTAAGACGACCTGCGTGTTAAGTGGGTTGACAAACGCGACGTGAAATTCTCGGCAGCCTTAAATCTTGTACGTTTGTTGGCCGCGGTTTAGATATCCCCCAATCTTGGTGTAGAACAGCAGTTGGTTTATCCCGCCCTGAAACGATCATCTAAAATTCTGGTCACGTAAATAGTACTGTGTTCGTTAGGCCCTGGGTCTTGTCCTCGGCCCGGAGGCCTGCTAACCAAACTGCTATTTTTCGCGTCCAAGTCCCTCTGTGTGCGCGCGCACCGGTTTTGTGCCTCATAGTAGGTCATGACCACGTCTCTCACTTTCACTTTTCAAGGCCTATCACCTATGTAAAAGAGAAACACTGCTAAACAGATAAGAAACAACTCGAATTAATGTCTGACCGACTGAACTGAATCCTACTGGGAAATATACAGAAATCTTAAAGTAGATTTGACTTACTGTGCACTTTGAGATCCCTATGAGTTACAAGGAGTAATCTTGCTTGGACTTGACAATGTTCCGACAGTAGTAATGATGAATAAGCACGCACTGCTGAGATATCTGTTGCTTCAAACTGATTCACAATACTGTCTCTTTAAAACTATTTGCTTTGCACAATACGTAAGCTTTCAAAAGAGTAAATGTTTGACTACAAAGACTTCACAGAGTACCATTTTGTACAAATGAATGCCACAGAATGTTGCCAACTGCTAATAGATACAATTCTCAAGTATATACAATAGGCTGTTCAACTGCAAGTGTAGCTTTAACCCTGCTGGAAGTATGCGGCAACCATTAGCAGCACTAGCTTAAGACCCATGTGAACCCGAGTATTGAAAAGAAATCCTTCCTTCTACAAAGAATAAAACTTCTGCTCTGTTCGTATCCAGTTACTTTACTGACACTACGGTAAAACTAAATTTTCCTCTGTGATTAAATACCACGAAAACAAGCAGGTAAAATTGAGGTAAAGTTCAACCCATTATCCCCAGCACTCAATGGAAGAGGTTATTTTTATGCTCCATCCACTTTTCCCTTGCAGTAAGATACTTCCTTCATGGAATTGGATATTAATTGAGCTTTAGAACTTGTCTAGATATGCAAAAGAGAAAAATGTCTGCCTGTACCAGGTATTGAACCTGAGATACCCAGCCTACAGCTAGTCACTTTGCTGAAAATAAAAATGTTATATACTTGAGGATCTGGAGAATACTACGTTTATTTGTTACACGCAGTTTGGATCATGATATTGAAATATCATTTTATAAGCCGCTGAAAGCATGACCCGTATTTTAAATATACGGTGTGCGAGTCTGATCTACTATAGTTAATTTACATTGCTAGGTACAAAATTTTAATTCTGTGTAAGTGTGTAACATAAATTTGGAAAGGTATTTTGTATGAGAGATTTACAATCCATTCCCAATTTAATGAGAAAAACTATTTGAAATGTCATGATTCACAAAAAATTATAAATCACAGAGTATTTCAAGTATTTGAGAAAATGTTTTGTGTTCCTTTAGAATTAAGTACTGCTTTTAAATACCCTGATATATTTATCCACAAAAATTGAATGTTTGCATAGATTACGTAAAACTTGGTACATAATCCGAGAGGCATGATTCAAGTTGCTTAGCAGCTACAAACAGAACCACAGAATATACATACCTTTACTAAATTATTTTACATTTCTGATTGAGTTACAACAAATAACTAAACAGAATTACAATGAGTATTTTCTAATATATACAAAATACATGCGGCATGTCCGTCTAACCGGAGACAACTTTGTGATCTACACATAAAATAGATGCTAGAAATTGCACATTGCTTACAGATATTGGGATGTAGCGTCATAGTCTTTATTACCGACTATAACAGTTATTATTGTTACATATCCCTATACTTTTATCAATAATTTAAATAACTATTAAATACAATATAGTAAATAATACGCTGTCGCTAAATTCAATACCACCACATTCTTTAAAATTTAAATATACGTAGTGTATTTACTTGGGCAAATTTAGCCCCATTATGTGAATTGTTTATAACACATGGGTTTATGTGGAAACGGCAACCAACAAACGAAGCACAGTGGCGGTCTCCTGCATGCTTAAAATGAGTAATGTTTTAAGTGTAGGCAGGTTTGCAGGTAAGTGTGGAACACACGCAAAGCTGTAGTATTGTTACAACTGCTTTGCTTTATGTACGTTTAAGTACTAGTAATCAACTGTACTTCATTAACTTCAAAGCAGATATGCTAATTAGGTTTGAATTTATCTCAGAGATGATGATCTGGATTTATTTACATTATGAAAGTAAATTTATAACTTTATAAAAGTTTACCAGTATGCAAAGTAATGCAGCTGTCTTGCAACGTACTATTCCCAAATTTTAAATTTTTTTCTTTTGAATACAGTACTACGAAAATACTGAGGATTAAGAAGACAAATCTCGACACTGTTATTCAGACGTCCCATGCTGTGGCATTGCTAGGTTTTAGACCCCACAATGTTTGTGAGTGACTCAAATTTAAGTAACAACGAGGAATAATTTAATGGAAAACCCTTTCACTGCTTCAGGTCTCGTGTAATTTCAATCATTTGTCAAAAACTGTAATTTCTTCTGGTTTATTTTACTTTTCATAAATACAACAGAGCCATGGCCCTTAAATATTAAATAAGAATCAAAATTGTGTTTTATTAAAATGTGCAGGTGCATTTTTGGCAGTAACCATGTTTAAAACTCTCGGAAAAGATGCATTGCTTTTGGATGTATGTAGATTTTGTGGCCATTGAAGACGAGAAATTTGGCCAGACATGGTACGAACCTGCACACACAATAAGGTGAGACAGGTTCTTATAAGGAAGGTTTTCATCTATTGTTTCCATCTGCTTCAGGCTGATAATATCCTGGACCATGATGGAGGAGAATAACAAGAGGAATCATAAGTAAGCAGTTTGTTTCTGTCCCCTTTTGCTTCTCTGTTTTTCATTTTCAAAATGTTTGTGTTTTGTTTTTATGAACATGTAACTAACAAGTGTGCATTCCCTTGTACCAAGATGGACGAGATTAACAAGAATTATAATTAAACAGTTCTGCTTCTATGTCACATGCTGTTTGTTGTCGCAATGCTCTGTATTTTAAATGTATTCTCTTCTCTGCTATTTCATTCGTTTTATAAAATGTACATTTCAGTTGTATTAGTACAAAATTTTTGTTTTTGAAATTCAAAATTAACTTATAAAAAAAGAATATAATGAAATACTTAGATGACTTTCAGTGCTTTTCCTACTTTGGAATTTACACTAATAATTAACCAAATGAAATTACGCTACCATTGTAGTATGTACAAGTCCTCAAAAACAAACTTTACAACTCTGTTAATGTATAAATTACCTTTGATGGGATACTTTAATTTGTAAGACAGAATTTCACTGACCGAATCTCAATCAATTTCATTCAAGTGAACAGAAGGTTACAACTTCAGTGCACTGAAACTGAGAAAAACTGGAACACTATTTTTTCTTCAGACCATAAAAATGCAGCTAACGGTAAACCAAGCTATGTAGATATGCTTCAGTATACATTATTACTACTAATATGATAATCTACTAACATTAACAGCAATGTGCGATGTGTAATGGAATATTAAACGCCTCGCCTTTCAGATATTTCGTGTGTATTCTGGCTCTTGATATCCTATCGGTCTGTTTTCCAGCAAACAGAACCAGTTATCTGTGACATGCAGTTTATTACTGTCGTCATGGCAAATATCAGATAAGCGTGAGTGTCAACAGGCACTTGAAGGATCCTTCTGATATTTAGCTCGAGTTAACTTTGTGGAATGAATTTTTTTAAACCCCTCGTATTTTGGATTGGGCAGATTCTTTGTAATATAGGCTACTTATCTGGGTTTAAATACTTTACTATAAGTAACACTTTATTATAGGAAAAATGAAAGAACAGTATATGTAGAAATTTTCAAATCATCAATTGTGTAGTGTGTTCACTTCTGAAAATTAATTAAACAACATCGAGTTTTATAGATACTGTTCTCATAAGCATCTATTGTGTTTCTAATAGCTGTTGGGAATTTGGAAATATTAATACTTTAATTTTTCAATTTCGATGTTTGTGCATCAGCAATGATCAAATGTGAAGGAAGATAGAAAGCTGCTAATCTAAAATCTCTTTAGACTACTTTCCTATTTCTATTTCCACACCTTTCCTGTATAGGGAAAACTGAACAGCAGCGCTCAATCATCCCAGGCTTATCAACATTTGATATGAGTCACTGACACATTTATGAAATTTATTTGGTCACTACTTACATAACAGGCACTGACTGATTGGAAATGATAAGAGGAACAAATGGCGAGTAAAGTGAATCCTGAGAAAAGACCATCAGCTAGAGCTACTCATGTAATCTTTCTTAGTTTCCTGAATATAAGTATTATGTACCAGTGGAGTATAGTTTATTTGTTAATTTTGTGATTTCATAGAACTCGAACATATAAATTAATAGACTGGTTGATACTTTTAGTGTCTTTACAGTTTTTGAATTCAGTGATGCTAGAATGGGAGAAAAAAACATTTTAAATCATTTACATTTGTTTAAATAATTATTCTTCATATATTTGAAAGCAGCAATAGTTAAGTAACCTGTTGAACTGTTCAAAAAATTGTATGTATCATTAACTCATATCACTGTTTGAAATACTTATTTGCAAAGTTACTGATGATGTTAACAAAGACTGAAATGGGCAATCAACTATAAAATTATTCATTGTTTCATACCATATTTAGTAACAGATTTACTGTCTCAAGTCACGTGAGCGTGAGCTTCTGGTATTTCATTACTTCAAAATTAACACCAATTATTAACCCCTTAAAGACTTCTTTAAATGGCAGTGCCCTAGAGACAAGGTATAGCTAACCATGTCTCAGAGGTGATGACAGTGGGTTAATGCCTGTAGTGTTTGTACTTTCTAAAACCTGTTGTCAATTTACAGGCATAATTAAAAAAAATACATAACCTAAACAATTCATGTCACTTCGATTTTGTATTGCACATGAATTATTTTCTCTATTCATGTACATATCTTGCTGTATTAAATCTTTAGTGATAAATAATCATGCATGAGGTAATTTTGCATTTGTCTCATTGTGTTAACACTTTTTGTTTCAACTGTTTTATACATTTACCATAATTTTTTTAATATCTTTATGATAGTGGTCTGCAAGGTAATATAAAACTTCTAATGTTACTATGCCTTGATATAAAATTCAGAAACATGTGTTTTATCAAATCTGTGACTGGTTTTCAAGTGGTTAAAGTTAAGCAAATACCAAAGGTATCACGGTAGCCCTTTGGAAATGTTACATCTTATACACAACAAAGAAAATAGCTAAACAAATACTGAAATCAATAAACCATATTCTAAAATTGCTGCTTTTGAAGTAATCTGTATAGTTCTGAGCCAATTATTGTTAACTATGAATATTTAATAAATATTTTGAGTTATGATACTTTTGTTTCAGAATATGACAGCTATGAACAAACTGCAAGGTACAAATGGACATAATGAAGTGATCTCTAAATGACTGCAATTGTGAATACTTTCTGTAATTTAGTTCACAGAACTTTATTACTGTTTCTTGTGTAGATTATGGGCATTAAGCGTTAACTCCATATTATAATTCATGATTCATAAGCAAGTTTTAATGACACAGTCATCAAAATACAGACTGAATTATGTTAAGAGGAGATGAAAGTTGAGTTTGAAAGTATATAGTTTAAATCTTGCATAGGAACAGCTTATTTTAAATAATTTTTATTTTTTAAAAATATTTTAAGTTTTATAACCCATAGAGTTCAGAGTTTCACTGCATTACATTTCCTTTAGTAGGGACTGTGTAAGAATGTTTTCTTCCCAAATGTTTGTTCTGGAAATAAGGTCCAGCAGTCACTGGCCATTATATGTTACTGAACATGGGAACAATTAAATTATCATATTTACTGCAGTTAAAAGAATGTTAATGGTAATTATATTCTGTTAAAATTATTTGTAGGCTTGTAACATTCCTCTTATTTTTTAATTACTATTTGATTTTGACGCAAAGGTTTTGAAGATGTATTCACTCAGTGTACTGTAAGTTTACCCACCGTTTTGCCGTAACTTATCACATAGTTTATACCATTATATTTACATGCAGGAGACCCAGTGTGTTGTCATTTTCTTCACCTTATCTAAATGCAGCTGCTGCTGTTCTATTCAGCATATATTTCACTTTCTTTCATCCGTTCACTCATTCTTACATTCATGCCTAATGGTTTTCATTTTGCACAGTCTTAATCATAAGCTCAATGCTTTCAAAATTAGGCCAATATAATGCTATAGAATTATATTATTGGAAGCCTGTAGTTGTTTTAATATAAAATTGTGTGGACAATTAAGTACACATATTAATTTTTAAAATGAGGTCTTTATGGCTGTTGTGTGAATTTCAAGAAATATCTGATGGTATTTATGAACGTTATTTGAAAACCTAATTCGAATAAAGAAATTGAGAAACAATCACAAAACCTTTACTTAATGCAAGAGGACCTAATGATGTGCCAAGTTAATTTGAATAAAACAAAATGTAGAAATTGTAAATAAATTTTAGACAAAATTCCCCAAAGTGAGATTTTCAAGTTCTTATGGTGGTGAGTAAGAACATGGTTGTCTTCTGGATTGTACCATGTCTTCTATAAGATGTTTCAGTGGTGCTTACTGCACTCATCACCTTGATGATGGAGGCAGCAAGCATCTCTGAAACAACCCAGTAAACAGCCATCTTCGGCATCCTTCAAAATTTGTACAACTAATGATACAAATGTACTTTTCTCTCAGGCACAGGACAGACTGAAAGTTTCAAATGGCCAAATTTCTTAAGAATATCTGACGTGGATAACTGAGAAAGAGACTACACTGTGTGAGGCAAGAATCACATACTTTAAATTAATAAAAGTTAAATTACTGGGTACAAAATGGAATAAATAGAGCAAGGAACAATGTACCAGTTTCTGACATTAATATCACTCTTTGCTTCTGCTTGCAATTGATAATTCTAATTATTAAAAAAAAGGCACCATTATGACAAAATATGAATCTAACAACGCAACAACTGAAAATTATAAGAATTATCAGTATCTATGGTAAAATTTTAACTGGAAATTAACATTCCTGTATATCATTCCACTGTACGTACAAAATAATTACATCTACTTTACCATTTCAAGGGAAAGTAGGTCCATGACACACAATGGCCACAGCATGGAGAATTATTTACTGTCTGTTTACAAAGTAAGGTTGAAGACGGGTATCGTGTGCGCCTGAATTCTAAGAATTTACTTTACAATCTGATTTATATAATTTTAATTGGGTCCAATGATTTATATTAAATATTCAGAACATATGAATAATGTGAAAGAAATTAATTCCCATATTTCTGCTTTATGTGTCTGGCATTTTCCCTTTTAAAATGTGCGCCTTAAAACTGCTGAAGACATTAAACATAGACCATGTAATCGCTGGCACATAGGGTTCAACTTTTTTCTTAGTTTTGGAAACCTTTTTCTTTCATAAATATTTGTTTTTTGTTGCATTAAAATTTATGCAGAATTACAAACCCACCTTTGCATTCAAGCACAGAGACAACCTATGAAGTGGAGAATGGGTACCTTACGAAGTAAGAATTTTATGTTTTATTTTTATTTTTGTTCTCTGAACATGTATTATATTTCTACATATTTAACTTATACTAGTATAAAGTTAAATTAGTCTATTTGTAAAATTTATAGTGTGAATTATTTCTTTAATCTTCTCAACATCTTATTCAACTTTTCCTAACAATGACTATAGCCTACTTAAATTAGTATTGAACATTAGACAAGTGCGTGTGTGTAAAAGGTGGCCAATGCGGGAGTGCCGGGGGCTGTAAATGTCTCCTGCTGGATGACCCTGTATCTTTATATTAATTTTTAAAGCTTGGATCTTCATTCACAAAAGAATATGCAGAGAAGTGACTCTGTTTTATATGGACTGATGTTACAGGAGCCTTGTATGTACTTCTGCGACCTTTAAATTTCATACATGTCAGGATGAATTTATTCAACTGTTCCTTAATTCTGAAAAATGTCTAAGAAAATGACAACTCTGTTCTGCATACAATTCCAAGTAGAGACATATTTAGCCAGGAATCTGATCATGTCAGAAAAATTCAGTGTGACCACAAAATACTTTTGAGCTTTTGATTAATATCTATATATATATATATATATATATATATATATATAGCCTGCATGTGATTTTATTCTGATGAGGAGATAGTATGTTTGAAACTCAATAAAATTGCCAATGTTTGGGGTTAATATTGAAGAAAATTTACAAATAGGCCTAGTGGTTAACTGTTACTGGGACTAGTTGAGGCTTGTGTCCAAGCCTTTGGGAACCAAAATCCACTTAAGCCAGCCAATTACTCTTCCTGGTTTTCAAGACTGACTGAGGAACCTGAGAAGCTAGCAGCACAAGAGTCACTGAATGACAACTGCCCTCCTGTTCGATCATCGCTATCCTCACTGCTAGGAGTTATAATTTCTGGTTCCGACTGCGATGGTTGTTTCTTGGGAGGTTGCAGCTGCTGTTGGGTCTGTAGTCTGGAGGGTAATTGCTGAGGGGCTGCAGGCAGTTTCTGGCATGAGCCAAGTGTATCGCAGGAAGAGGCGCCACTTACTGATGTTGTCGAGATGTCCTCTAGAAAGTCAAAGCTTGCGACAGCCTCTCGCTCCTTGTCACCATAGCGCACAAAGAAATCATCTCGCCCAATGATAGATGGGCGCGGAGTTGAAGTGGGGTACCGCAGCACTCCCAGCTGCTCTCTGGTAGCCGACGCTAGAATGTGAAAGCTGAGATGGATCGGAGTTATTTTCAAAATGAAAATAAATAGTTCTTACAGTAGGTCTTATTAAAAAAAGTTATAAATCATCACATAGAGATAATAATTTTTGAGTCTAAATACAGATTTTTAGCACATTGTGCATATAACATTGTAGTTAGTAGCAAAATGTGATTAATTACTTTTATTGAGGTTGAGTAATAACCAGTATATGGTATTCTTTGATACTGGGTCTACCCATTAGCTTTGTTGTTTACTGCTGATACAAATCTATTTTTGCAAAGCCAACTGCACCAAGCTGGACCAGAAATATTAGTAAATATCAGTGTACATATGTTATTTTGGGTAGGCTAAACTGCGCAACTGATAAATGTTAACTGGTTTTGTGTTGTCTGACATTGTTTAATGCATGAATCAATTATCATCTAGTGGTGAATAATAATAACAATGACATACTTGAGGCTCACCTGCAACAATTGCTGTTTCATTGCTTGGCAACTGTTTAATGGATCTCACAACAGCATTACAGCGGTAAACAACAGCAAATATATATGACACCGCAGCCTTCTGATTTTAGAGTCTGAATTTAATTGTAAATACAAATAATTCCATTTTTTCTTCGTGCAATGCATTTTCATGCACTAATTAGTACATTAGTACTTCCAAGTGCTAGTTATGAAGTTGAAGGACAAATGCATTACAGAAAACTGGCTTCCTCAAGCACCAAAAAAATTCAGTTTTACTCTCTATATACATGAGTTATTGTGTTCCGTCACGTTAACGAGAAATTAAAGAAACTGTGTTGAATGACATATTGAGATGCTTTTGAGAAAAACTGATAATGATGAGTTTGAAGTGCAAGTGTAATTGGTTTTAGGTTTAACTGATACAAACACTTGTTAATATTTGTTATGGTGTGTGCAATCTTTGACCACATTTAATATCCATGTCCAACTACAATGTATTACAGCATCATCTGGCAGCTAATCCAAAGGTAAGCCTATTGGCCAGTTGCCATTTCATAGGTCTGTACTGATCATGGAGGCAGTAAGGACCTCTGAAACATTATTCAATATATACCAGACTACATGGCACAGCATCCCAGAAAGTAGCTATCTTTATATATTGAAGTACTGTACTGGAATTTACCTGGGGGGAATGAAGGGAAAACACAAAATACCTAGGCCAGGACAGACAGTCACTGGGCCATAATGTGAATCCTGGACCTCCCAAATACAAAGGTGCACTAATCATTTGGCTACAATATTCAATCTACATAGGTTACACAGTGTTGAACGAGACTGGAGACGATAATATATCATTAAGTTGGTAAGGATCTGAAAGGAGGTGGTCAGTGCATGTTACAAGAAGTTTTTGATACATTAAACCCATTAAGTAATCAAAAGCTCCACTCTGAAATACTGTTTGCAGATGCTGACAGCTGAAATGTAACGATGTTTAACATGCATTTTTCTGAAACAGAGCTTATAAAAATGTGATTTTTGAGCGAAGAGTGTTTTGCATAACCCATGTAAAGAATATTCTTAACTTCCAGAAATTTCTGGCAACTACACAAATGTCTGGTTTGTGTTAAATGCTGATTACTTGCACAAATTAAATTATCTCTAATCATAATCATAAACACTACAAGATATATAATTTATTTATATATATCACATGTAAAACAATAGTTCTGATAAATTATGTGTATGAAGCAGAGTTGTTGAAAAGCTAATAAAAGCTAGTCACTCAGATATTTAAGAAATATAAAACCTTGAATTTCTTTCTTAGCTACATCCCTGAATTTTTTCATTCTTAAAATTTATGCAGACAAATTTATTTGGACGCTAATGTTGAAAGAGCCCGCACAATTGCAAAAACCTATCACTGGTTATCTTAAGCCACCTCACACCAGTCTACACCTTCATCAGCTATTTATTAAGATATATTTTAATATTATCCTCCCAGGAATGACTCCTTCCAGTCGATTCCTTTCCTTCAGGATTTCCAAGTAAAATTGTGTCTACATATCTCGTCTATTACATTCATGCTACATATCCCATCTGACTCGTCTTCCGTGATTTGGTTATGGAAATAATATCCAGGTGCGGGAATATTTAGATGTCAGGACAGAACTCTGGGAATTAGTAAAATTTTGAAGACTGTACTTTCTACATTTTAAGAACTAGTTATGCTGAACTAATTGCTAGAACCCATTTACTCTTCTACCTATCACAAAATATGCTAAGTGCAACAAAATAAAGTTTACGTGCATTTTCTCTTATTTAATCTAGATTAATTATAATTACAGTTATGGTATATGGGACAAAGCAGTGAGTGCGAGGTATGGTAAAAACATTCCTGGAAATATTTTATTTAATTAAAAACATGGAAAACACAAACACCAGTGTAAATGTCAAATGTATCGTGAAGATCAGTACAACACAACATAAAACAACACTGCCTTAAAAGAAACTTAATTTTGAATTAAACATGACCACAAACTACATTTCTAATTACTGAGTAAAATAGGAATCTCAATTATGAAAAGAAACAAAAAAAAATATCATGTCCGTTTTCATGAATCATACATAAATTAATGTTTTCATGCTTCGAAGACTTTACCGCCAAGTTCCAGGCCCGGACTAGACGGGACTCGATAGTTCTGTCATTGGCGAAGAGATGGCAGTTTTACCTTTCTTCTGTCGGCGAAACCTATGCAGTCTATGTAGGTGCTGGTAGTCTGCAGGCTCATCGCCACTGTCGCTACTATTACTGCTGTTACTGCTTGCTCCCGAGCTGCCACTCGATGCTAGCATCACATCTAGAAGATTTGCTCGTGCCTGAACAGTGACAGTAACCAAACAAATCTGTTCAACAGTATTAAATGACATAGCGATTCCTTGCGACTGGTGGACTTCCATACATATCCAAGGTTGCCAACCATGGTATTTGGTTATATGTATTCACAAATTCATACTATGGTTTTCCATTAATTTACACATGGAGAAATTGATGAGATCCACATTTTCTGAGGGCAATAACTTATGGTTTGTCGAGTGTTAACAATGCCCACAGTTCTCCTAGCCCCTAATTTTGCACGTCTGCAGTATTTTTCAGGAATGTATATACCAAGGATGAGGAAATGAAATCTTGTGAAATATTTTCCTACCTCTCTTAGTCGCCATAATGTTTAGAAAGGAAAATTAATTGATTTTTATTTTAAATTTACTTTTTCATTGTTCTTGTTGAAAATACTGAGATAATTTTATGTTTATCATGATGCTTAACATGTCAGCTAAATATAGAGCCATCAACCAAACATCATTAACAAGAAATAAGCGACTACAAACTTTCAGAAACATTTCCTGCAATTCTGCTGGTTAGTGTGAGAGCCACAGAAGCAGGAAATTGCCTTCAAGCCATGAAAGTGTTGAACTAAAATTTCCAATGTGTCACATGTTTTTTTTTCTCCCCCAGTCTTTGAATTCTTTAAAATTTAGCAATTACGAGGGTACTTACCTTAGGATCAGTAAAGTCTATATCGCGCTCCACATGGACCCATCCAGTAGGACAACAGCAGGCCAGATCAAGCTTCGACGCTCCAATTGCAGTGGCCGCGTCTCCTTCGCTGCCTGTTGCAACAGTACCAGAACTTCCACTGGACACTGAAATTGCACCATCCTCACCCTTACGTATCATTCTGTTCAGCTCGTCGATCACGTCTTTGGAGGTGGCTCGATCGTGAAAACTCACTGCCCAGGCATGTACAGATGCATCTGTTACAATCACACTATTACCACTGCTTCCTGAACTAATACTGCCAGCAATGCTTGTCTGAGACACCGATAAGTCTAATGAATGCTGCTGTTGGGTTCTGCGTGTGGCTGGACTCACTACAGTATCGGGAGTAGACACGGTAGAAGTCATTGATTCGATCATTTCCCTACAGCTACTTGTTTCAATAGATGATGCATGTTCGTCTTCCTCTTCTATCACAGTCACTAACACTTCCCCAGATCGACAACATCCCACACCGACGACACTGCACTGCAGATTGTGCGCCAATCCTTTGGAACACTGCCCCAATATCAACTGTGAACCGCCAGGATGACACATAGATCTGACATGATCATCTGTATCATCAGTATCATTCTCTCTGTCTTTACTAATTTGTTCTTGTACACTTTCAATTTCTGTGACATCATCTCCCACAAATTTTTGTTTCACAGCCTGGGATTCTCCGCTGTCAGTCTTGTCCTTGTTTAGCAAATTGTTACCAGAACTGATTTTACTAACCTGGCCATCAAATTCGGCTTGCGAATTATTAGTGCTGGGCTTGTGGTCATCAGACTGCTGTTGCATCTCTTTCAACAGACAAGAAGCTTCAACTTTTGCAGTATAGGCTTGCATTGTGAGGCATATACCTTCTTCGCCACTCCCCTCTCCTTCAACGTAAGTGTCCTGATAGTCAGGTTTCAACATCTCTTTTAAATTTATACACTGTTCTTGTTTTATTTCATGAATAACTTTATTATTATTGTGCTGCATTTTCTTTGTCGAGGATGAGTTCTGTTCATTGAGTTCCACCTCCGAACATCTTCCCTTCTTGTTTGATGAGTTTTGAATCTCATTCTCTTCCAGGGGAGAAGTGTACACCTGGTGGTCTCTTGTATCCAGCTCTATGATGGTGTGAATCTGCTCTTCAAAGTCATCAGCATTCCTTGTTGCTTCCTCATCACCACGAACAGTCTTTTCATCATCTTGTAAATCTGTGCAGGTGCGTGAGGCAAGTGTATCTGTCTTTGAGCAGTTTTCCTCAGGGCACTGATTGCTTCTGTCTGGCAAAACCTGACCATCAACATTACTGTTAGAGGCAGAATTTGCTGCAGGAGAACGCAATTGTAGCCTTACGCCTGATTCGTCTTTGGTTTCCGATTCTGTCGATACTAAGCGCCTTTGCTGGCCTTGACAGACAACAAGATCATATTCGTTGCTTCTCTGACAACTATCGTAACCCTGTGATCCAGGTCTGTCCAAGGAATTTGTACTATTTTGTTCCTTACCAGAATCCTGCTCTTCACGGGATGCACAATACTGTTGCTGCTCTGCTATGAAGTTAAGGACGCTTTGCAGAGCTTGTTCACGATCCTGAGAGAAAGGCATGTTGGACATATGGGGTAGGTCGGGACCCTGGCGCCACGAGAGAGACCCGCCGGCGTCGGACACGCACGCGCCACCTGCCAGACTTCTTGATGATAAAGAGGCGAGAGACTTTGTACTTTCAAATTTTACAAGGCGGTAGAAGTCGCGGGTAAAATCAGTTCCGACAACAGCTGGTGACTCTGTGCTTGCTGCGTCATCACTGCAGCCACTCATAGCTGCTGAGGAGCGTTTAGATGAATTTTCTTGGCAGCCACCTGGCCCACTGCCACTACAACCATTGTAAGAGCACTCATATGAATGACAGCACTCTTCTGAATTTGTTCCCGTACTTGACCAGCTGCCTCCAGGAGAGGCTAAGCTGCAGTTTCCTCCACAAATCCCACCATTGTTTCCATTACTATAGGGCCAACTGCTTTTCTGTCCCGCACTGTTATCTCCATTTTGATCCCCGTCATCCATCAATAATGTCATCAGTTCTCTACCACCATTTCTGTGGTCAATGAGATAGCTGGCATTATTCCAAAGACATTCACTGGAATCTTCCTCCAGTTCCAGAGCATTATTCTCCTGAATACTAGGTAGCATCATTCCATACTGTTGTCCTGGAGTCAGGTTTTCATTTACTGCTGTACCCGATCGCCTCCAAGAGGAGGAGTCAGTTGATGATGCCACACCTGATGCCACAGATGCTGTCGATGAGGTAATGTCCTCACATGACAATGACATGCTCCAGTCCTCTAGTTCTGCATGATCATACTCAAGCTCCATCAAGTCCCTGTGTTGCTGCTGGAGTGCGCTGCGGGTATCGTCCAGCCGGAGCCAGTGCTGCACGTAGTCGGTGTCCCACCAGCATCCCTCCACGACTATATCTCCGCTGCTGCACCAACTGCCACTATTGCTGTGTGTGTCGTCTTCCTCTAGAGATTCTTGTTGGTCACTAAGGGCTGTTGGCAACAAGCTTGTTGTTGCCTTTGTTCTTCTCAGAGGATGAGACTGTTTCTGAGTCGCTTCTCCTGTACTCCCTGATGTTAAAACATCAAGTACAAGTACAGATGGTGATGACGATGCAGTCGATGATAATGAAAATGAAGAGTGTTGCTGGTTATTAACAGGCGAAGGAGTTGAAGCAGTTGTGATTTTGAGACACAGGTGAGAGTCAGAAAAGCTCCTCATGATATGCTGATATGGGAGGAGATCGTGGGAAGGTGGGAAGCTGTGGCGTGGGTTTCCGGTACTAAGACCCAATGCAAGACCGAGAGGTATGTAAAGTACGTCAGGATCACGAACATCTTCCACAACCAGAAGTCTGCCTACAGTGCTGGGTGATGTTGCAGCACCAGGGCCACCGCAGTCTACAACAAGTGCTGTTGGCAATGAAGCAGTGTTTCCGCCTGTCCCAGAAACAGCCACGACAGCCGACACGTCGGTCTCGTCGGTGGCTTCCTTGAGATCCTCCAGCCCCCTGCGATGGAGGATGTCCCCATTGGTGCAAGACGTGGTGATGGAGGTGGACTGATCTCCTGAACGAAGTGCCTCACCCTGCACATCACTGGACATTGTGGAGTAACCTTCATCGCGGTTTCCACTCTCAGGACTCTCGCTACCCTCGTCCTCCATCAATATGGCGTTGTTATTACCGATGATAACGGAGGGCACTTTGCTGCCAGACACTTGAGCTGAAGGAACAAAAATTATACTTAATGCTGTTCGTTGTCAGAGGCATATTTAACCATTTTCAAGCGCAAAGTTTCATGGAAAATCGTTCTCCTGTTTTGTATTTTTTGGGATGCTGCAATTGGTTATCAAGAGATGGCAGGGCAAGTTTCTCTGCACTGATACTGCAACATACCAAACTCAAACATGGAATAAAACCCAGGTGATTGGTTACCACTATAATGCCATGCGTTTACAGTGTTTTATTCTTAGTATGGCCGTTAACAACAGTCAGAACTAGTGTTGGAACCCTTTCAATCCTTACATGTGTATACCAACCATTAGTTTCCCCACTATTTTGACAGGTGAAACTCATGGAAAATTACCACGTGGAAGACCAAGACAGAGATGGAAGCATATTAAAATTAACATCAAGGAAATAGATTAGGAGGATAAAGGTTGACAGAAGTGGCTCAAGATTTTATCCGACCGCATGTGCCGATTTAAGTTGTGGAGAACCTTCATATTTTACTATCAGAAAAGGTGATGATGATGATGATAATGATAATGATAATGATAATGATAATAATAATAATAATAATAATAATAATCCGTGGCGCAAGAGCCCTCTGAGAGCCAAAGCCGACTAGCTGGCTGCTGGCCTCATGTTCACATGCCTAAGCAGAGGTGAACGATCATCCAACCAGATACAGAGTGAAATGTGGTCAGCACGACGAACCCCCAGCCATTGCTAGTTTTCCTGACCGGATTACGCTACTCATTGTAGCTCCCCAATTTCCTCACGATGCTGGGTTGGCACCGGTCCCATACACTGGTCGAAAGCTCATGAGAAAATTTCTTCTCCCCCGAGACTCGAACCAGCGCGCATTCTGTATCACCAGTCCGAAGCATGATGCCTCAGACTGCGCGGCTACGGCGAGGGACGGTGATAATAATAATAATCACAACAAACATCAGTGATGATAATAGAAGTGTAGTGAGACTGAGTACCTTCTTGATACTATGGCACTGAATAGACTGATCTACTGTGTCAGCCCCTGATGATAAGAATGGGTGAAATGATGATTTGCAGAGTCCCATTGCAATAAAATTGCCGGAAAAGTTAGTTATAGTTGGACTACTCTTCTTGACTTAAAGGTCTTTACCAATCAGAGGCCTACTGCGGCGATGTTGGCAACACTTGCCAGCTGTGACAGCTGCCAGGGCTGCTACCTGCTGACTGGTAGTGGTGCCGTGAAGCTGAAGGTTGAGTGACCGTGGCCTCTGGAGAGGAAGCCACAGCATGCTAGGATCCACAAAACCCGCAGTCTTCAGGCTCGTGAACAGGGCTCCAGTGGACGCCACCTGCTCTATGGAGTTGATTGGACAGTCCTTTCCCAACACATGATGTTGGTGTTTCCTCAGCTTACTGGTCTTCACTGTGTCTTCCTCAGGCGTTGCCAGGTCACTGCTGGTTGGAGTCACCTGTTGCTTCCGCAGACATGATTTTGGTACGTCATCGTCTGGTGTCGCCAGGTCACTGCTAGTCGGGGTGATCGCCTGCTGGTGATGCCATCTCTTGAGCAGATCATCATCCGGAGTCACAATGTCGCTACTGATTTGGGTAGACATGGATGTGTCCGAAGTCATGGGAGTTTCTGCAGCACAGCTGCTCGGGGCGTATAACTCGGACAATGCTGAATTCTGGAAACGACAGTTGAAAACACAATCAACACATACGCATTTACTGAACACAACTGTTGACCTCCAGCACTCAAGAAGAATCATATCTGGGAAAAAGATGGTTGAATTCTTGACCAGGTTATTGACTACCTTGATATCCTTCCATATCCCTACTTATCATCCATGATAATGTTCTCATTCAATACAACAGCCTCAGCAGTTTAAACAGAGCCTTCAAACAATGAAAAAATCTTTAAATCAATGAACCCTCCTTAACATTCAATAATCCGCGTATTTATGGGTTCCATATTATTCTCAGAATAGAGAACAATTGTGTCTCTGAACAAGGTTAATAAATTGAATTTTGTAATTTTGACGCATTATGTTTTATTTGACATAGGAATTTTTAAATACTGTTTATATGAACTTCATTCTACAAACAGTTAAACTACTCAAGATACTACCCACAGTTTTATATATATTACTATCTAAACTTCATCTGCACAAAGAATTTTAAAGCATAGAACACAGTTAATGCCAACAATAAATCCTATACATTTTCGTGTTTAAATTGTTTAGTTACAAATAAGACAAAATGGAGTTTGGTTTGGTTATGAACATATGAAAAGGACTGGAGCTTAAATACCGTGATTACTACTGCCATCTGTCAAAAGTGAATGCATCTATAGTTCAAATATTGGTTACAGGTGTCGCAGTAGGTAAACTTAAATAACCTTGAGATACTTTTGTAGACCTCTCCAGTATTTTAAAATATGCTCCTACGTGTTCTTTAACGATGTCCTTAAGTAATTGTTGCACTGACGTGATTAGAGATTATGTTTGCGCAATAATGTGTTCGAACAATGACCTCGGCCCCGATTGGGAAGCAACAGTTTCCCTGGTCACGCGGGCTGAATAAATACGGCAGAGACGTGGTCGGGCTCACGCTAGAGCGTGAACACCTACAAGGAGGAAGATTTCATGAAATTGAATTCAGACAGTTCACAGTGCTCTTTCTGTTCTGAATTCCGTCGCTACGGCTTCAGGAAGGGATGAAGCAACAAGTGGACCATTTGTAATCCCGATATATGTCATCAAGAAATGATATATCGCTTATTTTCTTTCTAAAACTGTGTACATTTTATAATCCAGTAGAGAATGAGACGTAAGTTTGACTACTATTATTCGTTTTATAATCGGCCTCAAAGGTCTATATAAGAGGTAATAGTCTGCCTTTCTTTTTATGAATATTAATGATGCAATTAATAGCCGAAGTCTCCCTTCCGTTTTTCGTCTGGCAACGCTCTAAACTTGTATCTAGAAGTACCGGTTTGAATTAGGGATGGCTACTGGTTATTCTAACTTTCCCCAGTATCATGACAGCCCAGAACCTTGTAATCGGCCTCGACCACCTTTTAAATCCTCGCCTATTCATCGCTCATTAACTCTATTAACATCCCATTCAGTAAGATGATAGAGTTGCGTCATATTGTGAAAATATATATTTTTAATTAATTAATATTGTCCGTCTAATCACAATTTAAAATTTAAAATTAAGATAGTTAAAATACCATGTGATGCTCCTTATCGAAACATTCGATTTACATTTGCAACATCACTTTCTCACTACATGTTTCGGTTCTTAGATGAACCATCTTCAGGTGTGTAAAAATTACAATTATATGGAATCTGGAAGTGAACACCACTAATAACTGATAAACAACCACAAAAAAGTTGCATATAAGAAATTATGATCAAGTTTTAAGTTTATATAATTGTAATTTTTACACACCTGAAGATGGTTCATCTAAAAACCGAAACATGTAGTGAGAAAGTGATGTTCCAAATGTAAATCGAATGTTTCGATAAGGAGCATCACATGGTATTTTAACTATCTTAATTTTAAATTTTAAATTGTGATTAGACGGACAAGATTAATTAATTAAATCCCATTCAGTGTTAATCTCTGCGACTGAAGTGTAATTAAATAATTTTATAAGCACTCTGTAATTTAGTGGCTTTGGTTTGGATGAACAGTATTCGGTTGTAACTCCCGACGCTTCGAAATCAATCCAGCCTTCATCAGGGCGCGTTCTCAGGTTTCGGATGGAGAATACGGGCTCCAGATGTGGAGGGTACATGTGAAGAACCTATACTGAATGAGCATTGGCTAACACCCGACAACGAAAGGTCCTCCATCTTCGGGGTTGAATGCCTTTTATGAATGGTCTCATGTGGGCTGTCACGACTCGATCACGAATGTTCGATCCGTCCCTACTGTGATAACACTTACTGCAGTGGGACTGTACCCCACTGATGGCTCGTCCTCGGCGTCTGCAGTCGACGCTTTACTGACGCCGACGGTGTCCCCAGGCACCAAGACGGGGGAAGCTTGATGCAACTGCTGCACCAGTACAGAGGCCAGTGCGCGGTTCTGGGATTCCAGGTCCTTGATACGTCTTTGTAAGATGCCAATTTCCTCTCGCAGACCCTGCGCACGCAAACAAACATTTTAACTTCGCGAATGACGTTGTGTACGTAACACCAGCCCGCTATATAACACACGAATAAAAATCTGAAGATATTAATATATTATTTTATTTAGTGTTCTGTCTGAGGACAGGTCCATATGAACAGGATCCTTCCATCCTTTTCTCGGACTGGGATCTGTTCATATACGTTCTTGGCAGATGATCCAGAAGTGGTTTGCCATTGCCTTCTTCTGTGTGTGAATGGAGTAATTGTTGGGATGCCACGGAGGAAAACTCCGTGTTGCCTAGACCACGGCCTTGCCCAACACAAGTTATAAATTCGGGCACCGCCGGGAATCGAACCCGAGACCCCAGTATTACAAGGCCAGCGTTCTAACCGCTAGACAAACAATAAAAATTACCTTCAATGTAGAACATTAAAAAATATAAGCGACAGGACTATTTATAAAACGTGAAATGTAAAATGTTCTTGGGCGACCTTCATTGTTTGGTGCTTAGGTACAGTGGCAACGTTCATCTGGCTTTAGTTAATTCAGTGCAGGAATGGTTGTAAAATTCCGAATTACAGCAGAGACAAGAGGTTAGGATTTTAGAAAAATTTTAGTTCCGCACTAGGTATTTATGTCGGACCGGTTTCCCCAGTCTGGGATTATTCACGTCGGATGTACATTCCGTTCAGACAAGGTGGCAAATGCAGTCAGCGGGTGAAATAAGCAGCCACTGGAACCGAACAGCAGAATGCTATTTCACGGGCTCTCGATACGACAGCTGACATGTTTAGTTTCAATTTCAGCGTCAAATAGGAAACAATAGAATTTTCTAGCTGAGGCAGAGAGACTGGGAAACGAAACAGAGACTTCATTAAGCAGCATTGTGAGCACGAGCTCGTAATTATTTCGTACAGGAACAATTTGGGGGCAATGGCACGAATGCAGTTTCCTTTTTAATTATTCTTCACGGACTAGCGTGAGCGAAAAACAGCTTATAGGTCCATACACGTGTCGAGTTTTTCGTAACTTGCGGTTCAATTATTACGAAAAATGCGTCACAAACAATAGTACCAAAGGTCAGCCAACTGATGTAATCCACTGTTGTGCAACAAAGTTACTTCAGTTCATGCAAATTTCTCTGACAAGTATTTTAAACGAGCTTAAAAACAATGTGTGCTCTAAGTTACGACTTCTCTCTCTCTCTCTATACTTTCTGCAGAATCGACACATTTTAATTACGATGTAATATCCACAGAATGCCTAATATTCCGAGCTACAAGTTGGTTACATATAACCAAAAAAAATTTTCCTCTTAATCACTTTTCCTGTGGTTATTTTCCAATTACTACACTGAAGTCTGACAGCAATCGTCCACAAAGGAGTGGCAAGAAGGAGCAGAACTGACAGGAATTGGGGAGTAAATATTTACTGCGTTAGCCATCAGTAAAACGGCACCAGGATTTTCAGTAATCACATTACGCTGATAGACTTATGCCCCCCGGAAAACCAGATTTTCCACACTGTGCCAGCCATTATCCATTTCCACGCATAAGCCTCGTCAAATTAAGTGAATATTAAGCTCACGTTGAAGAAAGAAAACTGCATCGTGTGAATACAACAAACTAAAGTCATTTAAAGGAAAATGAGATGAGTAGGGCATGTAAAACGAATGGAGAAAAAGTCTTGTTCATGGAACATTATTGTTAAAAGACTCCGTAAAGAACATTACTTGAGATACCTAGATGTAAATGATGAGACAATACTAAAACAGATATTAAGCAGATAGGTTATGAGGATGTGAACTGGATTCAACTGAATCTGGACAGAACTCTTATGAGTTCGTTAACGCATCTAAATGAAGCTAAATCAATATGGATTCGATGTCTGTGACGCGTAGCAAGCATGGGGGAGGTCATGAAAGGAAGATTTTAAAGACCCAGCTGTGCGTAGGAAGATAATATTAAAATGGAAATTAAGGAAACAGGGTCTGTGGTTGTAGACTGCATTCAACAACATCAGGAGAGGGCAGACTTAAATGTTTCCGTGTATACGTAAATTAACCATTGAGTTCTTTAAGAGCGGAGATTTTACTAACCAGCTGAACAAGTACAAACATTATAACTTTGGGCTGTGATCACTGATGACAGAATCAAAACGCACCTTTAAAGCGTCTGACAGAATCTACTACACTAGACGGCGAAAACATCCCAGAGGACAGCCATCTTCTGAGTTACCATTGGGCCTCAGACCCATGCGGCGAACAGCAGCTATAACGCAGGCCTACTTACCTTCTGAGTGAGCAGGGCGCGTACTACTTGGTTCGCGACGTCATCCAGGCACCGTTCGTACTGTCGCCTTTGTAGCTCGGCGTCCCTCGTCAGGGTAGAATTCTCCACCTCCAGAACGCGCAGCCTTTCCAACAGCGTGTTCTGCACCTCGCCAGAACCCTGCAAATATCAGCTCTCTGAAGTCACAGAGCTCAGACTACGGGTCCCATAACCTCAATCCGTGCGTCAGGAAGTTTAAAAACTTCTCCTGTTTACTCGCACAACATGCATCGCTGTGAAGCTTCAAGGGGATAAACCTAATTCTAGCCCATTAATTTTTGCAAGTAATGTATTTCCCAGTTCATTTAGATTATTGTGCAAAGGGGAATATATTATATTCAGAGGACTGTGATTAAGACACCATTGTACCCATGTACAGGGCTTTCTTGAGAAGTTGATTCTACTTCAAAATTAGAAAAATAAAAATAACCAGAATGCAGATAAGCAACATACTGCAGCTTCTAGGGCGCAGATCTTCTTCCTGAGTGCCTCGTTCTCCTGCCCCAGCTCGGTAATGCTGTTTTGAAACTGGTGGATGCGCGTCTGAAACGAAGAGAAAACGTTCCTCGTTAACACACGGCGAGGGCCTGCCTCATCCCCTTTCAACCCGTACTACAGGATTCATACATGACGGTGCGAGATATATCGAACACAACGCAAAGGCCCACTACTCCCAGCCTTTGATTTGCAACTTCCGTTAACAACTGAGTATCTGTGGTTAATTGTGCAAAAATTTGGCGTGTGCGTTATTCGTGCTTCGTCTCTAAGAACACACAGGAAGTCACAAAAACTGCAATGGCTCCAAACTCGTATTTGTGAGGCGGAGTGCGTTCTGAAACACGCATTTCCACAATCAATCTTCACACTGCACACAACGCTGTGATCTTTGGAGTCCTTTCGCATAATGTAACACAGAAGCACGGGACCAGAGATTGTGTTACTACTAAACACTGGGCAAGAGCATGAGTAGGGGCGACGACACCCCCTAACGTCATTTCCGTGATACGGGGATCAATAAGGAAGGTTCATAAGAGAGGGTACAACTACACGGGGGTGGATACTCGCTAATCTTCACTTTTCTACCCCCTCCCCCAACATCTCTTGCTCACAATTCATCCCCCTCCCCCCATCACGTCACCAGCACCCGTCTTGCCAGCAAATTAAAAATAAAAGGAAGACAGTGTATGCTCTAATTCTGTAGTCTAGCTACCTCAGTCCGTACACCCATAGGAATAGTGTACACAGGGTTTAGGGGCTTCTCTCCCCCTTATTTGTAGACAACCACACTAACACAACAGTTGTGCAGTGTTGCCGTCCCTCTGAGTCGGTAGCAGCTGAGGCAGATTGCCAGTACGTGCATTAACGTTCTAAAAACATGCAAATGTTTCATACTTGGCTTAAAGAGATTTAGCCTAAGCAAGGCTGTGCTGAGCCACTCTGTAAAGCTGTTATATTGAGCAAAAGTCAAGAAAAGATCTGACCTGTCAATATTTACAGGTCTACACAGTTTGTAGGCACACTAATGAAACTATAGTTTAACAAACAACGTCTCTGAAACGTTAAATCGAAGGCAGGGCTCCAAAAATACAACTCAAATATACCATCAAGATCCACACGCCCTTGTATCGAGGTACAAAACAAATATTTACACAGTCACTGCCGGTCTCAGTTAGGTAGATCGTGGAGAATGGGTAAACGCGTTTCAAGACAAGTGGTAGTGGGCACTGGTTTATCGCTTGTCTGAGTACTAAGCCTCTAAAGGTACAATTTGGCTGCACGCGACAGAGACAAGCGACCGAGGCAGGCGACAGAGACGGGAGACGGACACATCGCAGCTTGTCGCCACGCACTTTTGAGGTGACGACCGAGACATGCGGCAAAGTGTTTGTTTTCCTTGTTTTGTTGAGACATACGTGCACATATTCTGTGAAAAATGAGTACAAAAATGCTTCTAAAAAGGTTACTCGAAGAATAAGAAGAAGATGATGTGTTGCTGTGTTATTTGTTGCGAAAGAAACAAAGAAAACCTATGAGTTCAATATTCAAAACCAGACGCGAAGAAGGATCTTTCTGTCGGTGGTCAGTGGTCGGTTTTCTGCTACTAATTCTACCAATTGCTCATCTTAATTTAATTTCTGCCATTATTTTACTCAACAACACACGTGCTGCCTGAGCCCGTCGCGAGACACTACTGGTCCGAGAGCGGTCTCCTGTGCTTTGTCTCTGTCGCCTGTCTTTGTCTCGCGCTCGTAATTGTACTTCATACGATTGTACAGAGAGCAGACAGGAAGCGACCAGTCTCGGTCTCGTAACTCTGTCGCCTGCCTCGGTCGCTTGTCTCTGTCGCGTGCAGCCAAATTGTACCTTAAGTCATACAGTAATTTTTGGTGGGTCTCGAAACTCGCGTCACAGCGTCATTTCCATTCGTCCGCTGGCGGCATGTAACAAGGCCTAAACTGGTCGCTTTCGTTACAAGTAAATTTGTTAAGATTACGTTAATTTTTTACAAATATTTTCAATTTGGCTTGATTTGGTTTTGAGCTGTGAACTACAACTACTCTTGTACGTATTTATAAAAAGGCCTATCGAACTAAAAGTAGTAAATATCGAGGAATGCCACTGGTATAAATATAACAAAAATTCTATTCAGCATTTTTCTCTCAATATCAACCCCATACATAATCCACATTACTGGGATTCCTCAGTGTAGATTTCGAAGTTTTATAATAGATTAGCAGCTATTGATCAGACATTCTGTATTCATCACATAACGGAGAGAAATAAATTAGATTCTATGGGACAGCACACAAATTATTTATACATTTCAAGAACGCCTATAACCAAGGTAGGAGAGAAGTATTATACAACGTTCTCATAATTGAATTCCGTGTCCATATGAAACTGCATGCCACATGTTTAAATAAAACCTACAATAACGCCGTATTTTTTTTATTTAGTGTTCTGTCTGACGACAGGTCCATATGAACAGGATCCTTCCATCCTTTTCTCGGACTGGGACCTGTTCATATACGTTCTTGGCAGATGATCCAGAAGTGGTTTGCCATTGCCTTCTTCTGTGTGTGAATGGAGTAATTGTTGGGATGCCACGGAGAAACCGGGGAAGCCCCCGGAGGAAAACTCCGTGTTGCCTAGACCACGGCCTTGCCCAACACAAGTTATAAATTCGGGCACCGCCGGGAATCGAACCCGAGACCCCAGGATTACAAGGGCTAGACCACCGTGGCGGTCAATAACGCCGTATAGCCAAACATTTGTAAAGTGCAATTTCTACTCCAAAAGGTACATACAATGAGACAGGCAATTGTTGTTAGAGAACAACAACTTCGTAGTTTACGATATACGTTTACGACGGACAGAAGTTATTTTTCAAAACTCCTGGAGTATTTTATTGCCACGTAGTCCACTTTGAAGCGCGCTCGATTCCTCTGGTCGGACAGAGCCACGGTCACTCCTGCGGGCTCCAAGAGGCCATCGTATCCAGCTGGGCAGGACATCACTAAAACGCATTAATGTCATTCCATTACAAAGGATATAAAACTATAGTGCACACTGGCCCATTACTCTCAAAGGAAAATAGTTCCATTAAAACAAGAGAGTGCTACTACAGTGTTCCGAGAGAGAGGTAGGGAATTAATTCGCCAGGAAGTACGTTTCGCGTTTGTTTCTGCCGGGATGACAGCTTCAAACGAGGGAAGGGCCCAAGTGTTGCATCGGTGAATGCAAACGTTTTGAACCAGCTGACAGATTTAGGCAAAAGTTGGTATGAACGTTGTGCCACAGAAGGGAAACTCCACTACGCTGGCCTTGTAATCCTGGGGTCTCGGGTTCGATTCCCGGCGGTGCCCGAATTTATAACTTGTGTTGGGCAAGGCCGTGGTCTAGGCAACACGGAGTTTTCCTCCGGGGGCTTCCCCGGTTTCTCCATGGCATCCCATTCACACACAGAAGAAGGCAATGGCAAACCACTTCTGGATCATCTGCCAAGAACGTATATGAACAGGTCCCAGTCCGAGAAAAGGATGGAAGGATCCTGTTCATATGGACCTGTCCTCAGACAGAACACTAAATAAATAAATAATAAATAATCAGTAATAATGACATGACGGATGTGCGAATTTCGGAGGTGGAAGTGACACTAGCGCCACATATGACAGTACATGGTGTGTGCATAAGCTGAAATGTTATTACTTTGCATGTAAAACATTCCCGTTAACCTGTTAAGTGTATTCCTCGTCGGCACGGTAACTTTTTCTCCTTCATATGACGAAAGTTGAGTGTTTGATCAGCAGCTGATGTATTATATCAAAATCTAGACTGGTGAACCCCAAAATTCTTCAATAAAGATTAACACCAATTACCGGAATTCATAATTTCTGCTGTGTTGTTCGGTGATAATAATGACGTATGAACGTGTGTATGTCAGTGCATGTACAAACTACGTTAACACCGATGATGTGATGGATTTTGGCGCTGTGTAGAATCACCGGTAGACGATAACGTTTCCTTCAGCCCTGAAAGTGGAGACAGAAAACTTCTTCGAAACGCTGGTATCTACCTGCGAGTTTACATGGGGCCAAAACCCAAGAAACCTGAAACGTCCGAATTCACACTACCGCGACAAACTGAAACAGCTAAATCAGGACCACCGCTTACATGTAACATATATACATCAAACAACGATCAGTGGCCAAAATACGAATAATATTGACGCACAGGGAAAGTGGGCTCTGCCATTAGCGGGATTCGTAATGGGGTACCAAACTGAAGACCCCAAAAAAATGCAACTTAAGGGAAGAAAAAATCGTAGACAAATGGAACTAATAATTAAATTCCATTTGAGTCTGTCTTGCGTTAATTCGATCGTTCTTTTAAAATAATCACTTCACCATATCTGAATCAAGTATGTCACATTATGAAGCATGAAGTTTAACGATCCGGAACCCCCGCCTTGAAGTAATGGAATCATAACCCCTCCAAGATATCTTTGCAGTAACTCGCCTCAAATTCCAAGCCACACTAGATTAAAAATCAAAACAGTAAAATAATACGACGACGCCCATAGTTAATAGTCACTTTCATTCTGATTTGGCAACATCGGTGGTTGTTTGCAGGGATTCCCCATTAAGAGGAGTGAGGGTTTGCATCGATTATTACCATTTAGAGAAAGGGGTGTGGTTGTAGGGATTGCAACAGCGAGGGGAGGGGGGTAGGGATTGTTGGGGGTGCCCTTTAACTCTGGCCATAAGCGTTATTCCGTGCGAGCATAAAACCTGCTAACCCTAGTTCACAGGACTCGACAGTCTCATGTCAGGAGCTGAATTGCTTCCCTTATCATCCACCCAGGTGCGGCACCCATTCAGACTTCAGCACCAATATGGAAGACCGCTAATGATCCCGTTTTTGGCTCTCCCACAAGCCCGCGCGGCGTCAGAACTCAGGACGTCGCCATGGTCACTTTTACTACCGCAAGAATATCAATCAGTCTTCCGTCCGTAGCAAATGCCTCGTGCTCTGAACGACTGTTACGGTATGGAGTTAAGAGAAAGGAAGACGGCTTGAAGTATAACTGACAGTGGTACATTAAACAACCCCTTATTGATTAATTAATCAATCAAGGCATTGACACTCAGTTGACGCGTCTGACTACGTAAACGTACCCAATGTATTCAATCCGATCCAATGAACTTCTTTGTTTATTATCTGTTATGATAATGTTGCGTCATATTGTGATGAATTATAATTGTTTAATTTTAACCGTCTAATCACAATAAATAGCCACGGTGGTCTAGCGGTTAGAACGCTGGCCTTGTAAGCCTGGGGTCTCGGGTTCGATTCCCGGCGGTGCCCGAATTTATAACTTGTGTTGGGCAAGGCCGTGGTCTAGGCAACACGGGGTTTTCCTCCGGGGCATCCCAACAATTACTCCATTCACACACAGAAGAAGGCAATGGCAAACCACTTCTGGATCATCTGCCTAGAACGTATATGAACAGGTCCCAGTCCGAGAAAAGGATGGAAGGATCCTGTTCATATGGACCTGTCGTCAGACAGAACACTAAATAATAATAATAATAATCACAATAAAATACAACCACGATCAATAACGAACCTATTCAGTTCCAACACAACATTACTTCTAGACGGACCTCCTCCACTCTTCATATCTGGTATGTTTTTAAAATTAAAATTTCTCAATATATTATTTTGTTTTCTATCTCTAATATTCATTTAGTCTTTATAACAATTATTATTTAATTTACAGATCGATTATAAAAAACCACTACAAATATTTCACCCACGCAAGATCACGCTATACGCGACATACATTTACGAAACAACATTGAATGTGATAACAAAGTACAATTGATCTAGAAGAGGATAACTTTCCGATATTTAATGGACATTCTGACGAAGGATTGCATTTAGAATATTACATTTAAGTTTATATCGATTATACACCTGAAGATGGTTAATTGAAAACCGAAACATGTCTTGAAAAAGATGATGCTCTAATTGTAAATCGAATATTTCGATAGAAAGAGCATCATTTTAATATATTTTAAATATTAAATGTTAATTGTAGTAATAATATTTTAATATTTTATTGTGATTAGACGGTTAAAATTAAACAATTATTATCTGTTGTTCTGTACTTTAATTTTTCTATGTTCTGTGTATTTGTGAATTCTGGCCTTCGGGTGTTTGCCTCTTCGTTTTTACTTATTTCTTGGTTTGTTGGTTCTTTGGGTACTTGTCTATTGAATTTATCGATTTTTGTTTATTGTTTGTAGTTTCTTGGTATGGATCTTCTGTTTGATTTCTTGGTTCTTTTGTTAGACTTCTGAAATTTTGGACACACACATAAGCTGACTCAGACAATTTCTGTTTTAAACATAAGATATATAGCTACCTTCAGTATCAAAGGGCCTTCGTGTAGCTTTAAAATGTAATGAAAGTTGGAGCTAGGTTTTTAAAACTAGAGATGAGATGCATCAGGACACGCTGGTAAAACGAACAAAGCTGGTTCCTGGAGATATACAAATCTCATTGTCAGTGATGTGAGAATAATACTTATGAAATGAGGCAGCCCCTTGTAGTACATCCAGCCCGTTCAACACTAAAACGTGACCCGGGGATGGGGTGACGGATAAGCACCTTCGTGCAGAGCATCAGGGGCGTACAAAATTGTCTCCGAGCGCGAGTGTTACGTAGAATACTACTGAGCTTCAAGCACTGCTCAATTAAGGCGCATGTATGTTTTCCTAACGTGTTCCTTGATATTGGTATTCTCACACCATATTTCTTTGTGGTTACTTTAAATGTTTTATTTCCCACTTAAGCCTCGGTCTGCCAAGTTGCATCTTCTCACCAGATTCTACTTCACCGGCGACTGCTGCATTGCTTTCGATGCAGATCTGTTTTAAGAGTGAGGTTGAGTCTTATTGGTTATTCAAGTGAAAATTAAATTTCCTGAAGACGACTGCCTTCTAGCTTGCTGTACTGTTTAATCTCGTATATATTCACCGACGTTTCAGAGCTGCTTACTGCGTCCATCACAAGGGTAATACCCAATGACAGTCAACTTCATATTCGCTTCCGTGAGAACCGGAAATCTCACATTTATTTCCACTTATTTATAAAAATTAGAATCGAAACTTCCAGACTTGAAGATGGAGACATTGTAAAGAGAGACCAGTCCGCCAATTCCACACCGCCCCCTAAGGGAGTAAACCCCGAACTGGCTGTCTGAGGTTCGGAGTAATTGGTAAACTAATTAGACCTCCAATGCTCTGGTATAATGCCTTCAAGACATCGGCTACCACAGACAGCCCGCCCCACAGTTACTTGCCCACACCAAGTGATATTCTCTGAGACCTTAATACGACGCGTTAGTCCTCATACTTCAGGGAGGGGGGGCATAAATTATGGGCTGCCGAAAGGATTTACAAACGACCCCTGAGTAGATGCTAATCTCTTAGAGTACCCTCATGCTCCACCCCAAACTACAACATCCCTTTCGCCTTAGAGTTTTGGGGGCAGCAGTGTACAGCGTGACGTAATATATAAATCTGGGGCAAGAGGAGTCGGGTTGAAAAGGGGGGGGGGGCATTTTGATTAAGGAGCAGTTAAGGATCAGATAACCACAAACCATTTCAGTTTTGACCAGTTGAGCTGGTATCAGCTTCTCAACAACGATTATACTCCCTGGAGCTTGTGTCTTACATTCCATAACATAAAGGCAGTTTCCATTGCACTTAATTAAGTACCACGTCATAAAGGGTGGTACAGAGAAATGAGTTATAGCTTCATGAATTTTTAAACTCCGTGCTTGATGGAAATACGAGGTCAATTTCATGCCTAACGCAACTTAAGTTCGTCTTTTTCACTGACTAGATAACCTATACGAATCACATATCCTTAGAATGTGACGCGCCTCTAAACACACACGAAGATAGCAAACCCATTTAGTTTCCTGAGCTCTGAACTATTTCTTTCTCTGAGTTAATATTGTATACACAAGGAATAACATTTTCCTTGTATTGGGGGCGAGGAAATTAATTTTACAAACAGCAAGCCGTTTAGCAGAGACGTGCAAAGATTTCAAATTTTATTACTCTCAACCCAAGTAAGCAATTTTCGTCCGGAGAAATGTAGGAATGTGTTGCGGAGAGAAGAGATACAAATTTAAATGAAAAAATTCCCTTAAGAAAATGTTGTTTTTTTATAAAAATTCCAATTTAACGAATATTCCAAGATATACAAGGGTTTTTCTCAGCATCTGATTGTTACTCAGTGTGTCTACCACACTCCTTGAACTGAAAGGAACAATACTCATCACCGTGTTAAAAAAATCACACAATTGACGCTGTCCTGAGCTGGCTGAATGCACTTTACCATACTTTCGGCTAACTCTGCTGTTAATTCTGGAATAAAGTTTCTTCATATCTGAAACATTGTTATGTATATTATAAGTGGCATCTGTTTACGTGGACACTGGGCACATTACACAGGTCAACTTCAAAGATACGTGTATAGGTTATTATCGCCAGAGTATAAGCTTAATATACCACGCCAATGGTTCTCATCCTTCATTAGGTGTGGGAGCACTTGTTATATTTAAATTAACAAGGCTAGAGGTGCACTCAGGACATGTTTACAACCTCACTAACGGGACCCTCCCGTGCAAATACTCCTGCGAAACGCATAACAGATATTACACATATTCACAGAAAAGGACGTCATAATTCACTACATACGTACGCCACAAGTTACACTCAGTAGTTTTATTTAGACCTGCATTAAAAAGTATCACGCGAAATTTAAGTATCTCATGGCGGAAAGTGTGAAGATAACAAACAGTCTTGTGGGACGTTGTGCCGCGTAGTCTGGTAGAACTTTACCGACGTATCAGAGGTGCTTACTGCCATAATAATCAGTAAGCAACTCTGAAACGTGGGTAAACTAATACCAGACTACACGGCGCAACATCCCACAACATAACCATCTTAGATATGCAAGTCGACCTTGCACGTCGTGCACATTTTCCTAGCTCCCTCCAGGCGAATTCCGCTACACTGCCTTAAAAACAGGCCACGATCGACTATCAGACCGTTACCTACACAACGTGAATTATATTTCGAGAGAGGTAAACTTGAAAACGAGGGTAAAAAATGTAATTCTGCAAGCAAGAAATCTTTTTTGCTACTTTGGAATTCGATAAATGAAGATAGGTTACGTTGGGTTGGGTTAGGTTACGTTAGGTAGGTTAGGTTAGGTTCGGTTAGGTTAGGTTAGGTAGGTTAGGTTAGGTTAGGTTGGGTTAGGTTAGGTTAAGATTGCTTAGTAGATTTTATTAGGTTAGGTAACGTTTTGAAATTTTTTGTGACGTTTTGACACTCACAGCCACATCTAGTCACGCCGTTACAGTAAGTCACGCCTAGTCACGCCTAAGCACGCATGGTCACGCTTAGACAAAATTTGCAAATCTTCGTCGTATTTTAACTCTTAAGGTGATCTCTCATCAAGCCTTTATTGCAGGTCACGCCTAGTCACGCTTTGTCACGCTTAATCACGATTTGTAAATCTCCAGCATTTTTCGACATATTTGGTGACCCCTTGTCACGACGTGAGGTCATGCTTAGTCACGCTATGTCACACTTGTGCACGCGTGGTCCCTAAGTCACGTTTCGGCACGCTTACGTTATGTTTCGTAAGTCTCGGTTAATTTTGGCTACTTTGCAAAACATTAGATTAAGTTTCGACATGTTGGGTTAGGTTAGAAATGTTCGCTTGTATTAGGTTATGATAGGTTTATTTATATTAGGTTTGGTTATGTTAGATTAGTTTGTTAGGTTATTTAACGTTTTTAAAATCTTCGTAGCGTTTCGACACTTATGGCAACATCTCGTCACGCCTAGTGACGCTTTGTGACGATTGGTCACACTTTGTAAATCTTTGTCACATTTCGACACTTATGGTGATCCCTTTTCAGGACGTCAAAGCACGTCACGCCTGGACACTTTTCGGCACGGTTACGTTCTGTTATGAAAGGCTCGGTTAATTTTTGCTGATTTGGAATACGTTAGATGAAGTTTCGACAGGTTAGGTTGGGGTAGGTTAGGTTAGGTTATGTTATGTTAAGTTAGTTTAGATTATGTTTAGTTAGGTTATGTTAGTTCGTTGGTTTATGTAACATTTTGAAAATATTCCTCAATTATGGCTACATCTCGGCACGCAGTTACAGTACGTCACGCGTAGTCACGCTGTCACTAATATATTTAATATATATAATTAAAGATAACGGGGTGGACAGCGACAGCGGTAGTGACGAACCGAGTGATATGTCAGAAAGCGATGGCCTGTGAGGAGTGGAAGAAATGGAAGAGGACCGATGAGTTGTGAAGAAGATAATATTATCTAATACTCTCTGTAGTGTTAATTTTCTGGTGATGTGTAGTGTAGTGAATTCGACTTTCCTGTGTTACACACCGTGATGATATTTTATTTGGAGTGTACTGTACGCGGCCTGCTGCAATCCCTTCCAGCAAACTTCTGGTAAGTGACTCGCTCCGAGGTTCCAATTCACAAAGTTCAGAGGCCAAAAACGCTGGAACGCAGTATAGTCATACTCACCACGTGTCGGGGTGAGGACTCTACCACATGGCAGCAAAAGGTGGAATGATGACTCACCTCGTACGCGACGGTAAGACAGGTTTTCTCTTCTTTCAGTTGCTCACTGCGCGCCTTGTACTGCAACATGGTCCGCAGAGTTTCCTCCATCCTGGAACCAAACAGTTTTATACCCTTATTACATTTGAACAGAAAACTTTAATCTTAAAGTGTGCAACAAATATCACCCTCTCACCAGAACTGACTCAAAAGTTCCTTTCCCCTCACTGAGGAAACCAGAAGGGAAGATAGCAGCTGGGAGAAATAGGCGTGTCTAGGAGGATAATATTAAAGTGGCGCGTGGACTGAATTCATCTGCTGAGTGGCAGCTGTTGAGGACGTAATGATATTTCTGGTTTCATAAGAGACGGAAATTGCTTGACCAGCTGAGAAACTATCAACTTCCGAAGGGCTCAGCTCCTGCGTTAGTCACTGAAATGGTATCTGAATACTGTGAAAGAACGTCAAATAAGAACACTAAAGGCACTGAACGTCGCTGCAGCCCGCTTCGCATGTGGAAGGTCCAGAGTTCAAATCTCGGCAGACACTGCTACAGATATTATTACACGAGCCAACTGTTTCCACATCAAAGTGCCCCACATTGTGTTTCCAGCAGAGAGCGCGTGTCTGTGTCAACATTCCTTGTGTTTCGCACTTGAAGACGCGGTGTTGACATTGAAGGATGGTTGATACAACCATCTGAATTGCTTGTACAACCAATAAGACCGATGTCGGACAATGGCCAATTGATTAGGGGCCGAAGAGAATCGCGCCCTTGAGAGGGGCGCGGGTGTGAGGCAGTAAACAGCACGATCAATAATGGAGACGTCCATCAAACGTTTAGAAGTCGTTTTCCGCCTAGCAGGATTTCTGACGATACAATAAAATACGTGTTCATTAGAAGTACTGCTGTTTCAGAAATGTGCACGACAAACACGCTAAAATACACAGACGTCTGGCAGGGAGAGAAATTTAAATTATTTGGTGAATTCTATAAATTGTGAAGCAATTTAAACATATTGCTATTATAATACATAAGACTGGATCCTTTGACTTTGCCCCAGTTTTAGTTTTAAAATTAAAAACGACGTTTCGGACGGTGGATCTTCTTCCGTTTTCAGGTAAAAAGGAAAAAGTATAAACCCCGTCTTCTGGGGCCCCTAGTTGAAATCACACACACGGACATGAAATACCGAATCTTATCGTATAATAAAACACTGCGAATCGGTTTATTTACTAAGTTGGAATTAAAATCGGGTAATTTAACACCCGGGTATCCTGTCGTTTTAAATAAAAAACTTCCAGATTTGGGTCACATCCTCTTCACTCTTTATCCGTGCCTCATTTCGTTCAGTCTGCGGGTTTTAGTTGTGTCCCACAGCCCTCTGCACAAGGCGTTTTGATGCTGAGGATTATAGGGTGGTAGGTAAACTCCACGCGTAGGTGCTAAAGTTAGTTATCAGATGATAGATTATCGTCTCTCGAGTTGATTAGCTACACAATATTTGGTTATGATTTATAATCACTGAAAACGGCACGAGAAATACTTGGTTTTGGTACAATTTACTGTTAGATTTGGTGGTCTAACTCATCGCCCTGGTGATGGAGGCCAGCGAGGACCTCTGAAACGTCGGTAAACGTCTATTAGATCACACGGGGCTACAAGAAGACAGTCATCTTCTTGACAACCTGATTATAATCTGATTCAATTTTGAGACTGAAGTGATTTTTACACTTGATTATAACACTGCATAACTTCTTGGAAAAATAAATATTAACACAACTTATATGTTACCAAGACTGCACAATTGATTTTCAATTATACACGTTTTATTTAGGGGAACACAAACAGACAGCAAATTTAATTTCGCCCTTCATATTGAAGTTACAATTCATTAAATAATTTCCTTATCAGCGAGAAGAAATTTTTTTTACATCAGATTAAATATTCCCATCGCCACTACAAAATTGTTTCGTTTTCAGGAACTGCTGACTGCCGTCTTCTTTCCCAGAAAATTATATTCGTAACGTAGGAATAACAACGAAACCCCAGTACCTTTCATATTCCACAGACGGTACCACCTCAACCCCTCAGATATAAACCGTGTCTCCCAGCTGGTCTATTTATCCTCATATTTTAGACAGGTTCGCAAGGGGACAGAGGGTACAGGCCGGCCCCTTCAAAAGCAGCATCAACCCCCTGTTAAGAGTCAAGATTCTGTTCGAGAACCTCGTCGTTGCTTCATTAGCCTAACGCCATTCACCAAGGAAATCAGCTCCTTATCTCCCAACCCCCTTTCCTTCTTACCACCCCCGTCACTACCCCTCTACTTCCAACCCTATTGTTGCCATATTATTATGATCATCCCCTACTTCTAACTCAGCACCTGGCAACCATTATTAAAGTTTCACTCCCTCTTCATATGCGAAACCAACCCCCTGTCGATATAGCAACCCCTGTTTTATCAAAACATTCCGCTACATCCGCTTGCAAACCCCCGGTACTGCTGGATGCCAATCAAATTTGCTGAAACGTAAAAGAGAAAGGGGGTGGGGTTTGTATTTATGAGGGATGCGAAAGGAGATTTAAGAATATGCAGGAAAATGGAAATAGCATCGGGGAAGGTAGACGACCTGGCACTCTGTCAGTTCAGAAAACCTGACTTGTCTTGCTGATTGCATAACGAAGAGGCAACACGCTTGGATGCAAGAGTATACGAACTACAGAACGGCTATTTTATGATGGCTCCGGGCAGGCGCAAGAGGGGAAGGCAGACAAGAATGGTGGGGGTAAAGTGGAACAAGGAGCTCCAATACCTGTAGAAAGAGTAATGGCAGAGCAGCTACAAATCCGATGGAAAATAATATGAATCTTTAATCACAACGAACACACACCACAACAATTTCGCAGGGCTAAGAAATGACGTTTGCATGTTCGCTGATATCACCTCGCTACGATGTAGAAACTCGACCTGCTTCAGCAAATTGAACCATACAAACCCCTAAATGGTACTTTTGAGCTGAGGGTAGACTAGACCAAGTTTAGCATAATGTGAAAAATAAAAAACATGATATAAAGTATGAATAATACGGCCATCAAAATAACAGCCATGTCTTTAATATATCGATGTCCGCCAGATAAACAGTTAAAATTACAATGCACAAAGTGTGTAAAAATTTATTAAGATGATTTTACGGTAACACGATATTTTGTAAAATGTTATGTTACCGTATTAAAGAACTACTATACATCTGAAGGTTTGTAACGATGGTGTATTTTTAAAACGACTAAATTCCTGAAGGTTTTGAATTTTCTGGAGACAGGGACTGGCTTTTTCGATTGGGCTCAACAGAGTACGTTTTTACCTGACGACGGAGACAGATTAAATTATCCAAAACGTCGTTTTAAACTAAAAATCAAGAAGATGGTTAATGCACAGGAAGTTCGTTGTTTTAACTACAACACAACTTGTTTTTAATCACTTTCAGCAAGGTGTGCAGTGACATTGGTTTCAAAATGTTTCGGTTGAAAGCGTTGAGCAGCAGAAATTCTCACGGCGTTTCACGTATTGATCAGAGGTTCGTAGTTTTCGTGCGTGCGGTGTAACGTCACCATAATTGAAACATTCAATTATTTACATCAACTTGCCATGTTTTATTGGGATATCGAACTCTTAAACTCCATCAACGCCAGAGACATTATACAAGCTCAGGATCTAAGGGAAATTACACCTGAAAACATATGTCATAATGTAAAATATAAATAAAGAAATAAAATATTTTATCAAACCAAAATATAATAAATTTAAAGATCAATAAATGTAAAAGATTACAGTCAATAAATAGAGTAGCCCGAGAAGACGTATTGTCCTTAATTAAACAGAATTCGTATTATTTTAATTATATGAAAAATAATTAAAAATGTCAAATACATAAATACTTGTCCTTAGGTTTTCGTGGCTGGACTTAAATTTCTTACTTCGGCTTTGGGTGAGAGTCCCACCGAACGTTTATTATTAATCACCATGTTAACAAACATTTAAGTTGCTACCCTGAAGATGGCAGCTGCAATATTTGCCGAAACGTTTGTTAATACTTATCATTCTACGCGGCTCACATCCGAAATCCGAAGTTATACGATATGTAAATAATAAATAGACCTGTTTACTCATTTTTAATATGACTGTTCAGGATTGGAAAACAACTCACTTTCGCTCTCATAGCTGAGATACCCAAATTCTTTCAGTTAGATGCCGGAACAGTATTTAACAAATAGTCCACTTTCTCCCCTGCCCCCGCCCCCCGCCAGGTCACCAATCAAAGTCGTTCTTACCGAGTGGGCGGGTGTAACATAAACGATCTAGCCTTCTATTCGGTAGATACCATGTTCAAACTCCTGTCGAATTACTGCCTGTCGTGACTAAATTACCAGGTGCGATCGGAAAGTTTCTAGACTGTGCGTATAAAAACCCGTACACTTATCTCAGGTATTAAATTCATCCATCACACTCGAAGTAGTTCCCCTGGGAGTGAACACAACGATCCCAGCGCCGCTGCCAAGCCTGGAAGCATCCCTGGAAATCTTTCTTTGTCAGCCTGTCAAGCACCATCTGCGATTCTGCCTGAATCTCTTCTATCGTCTCAAATCTCCTTCCCTTTAGCTGAATTTTCATCTTTGGGAAGAGGAAGAAGTCACACGGCGAATAAGGAGGGTGCGGGATGACGGCCATGGTGTTTGAGGCCAAAAACTGCCGAACTTTGAGGGCGGTGTGCGCTGGCGCGTTGTCATGATGCGTCGCATGTGGAGTTCTTCCTTTAGAATCAGCTGACAGGTCCCATAGCCTATCCCAACAATGTCGCACAAGTCGTTGATGGTACGACGTCGATCTTCGTGAATGGCCTGCCGAATCTTCGTAACATTTTCGGGCGTTGTGCTCGAAGATGGTCGTCCAGAACGCTCGTCATCATCGACAGAGGTTCGGCCATTTTTAAAACGTGAATGCCACACAAAAGTTTGTGCACGACCCATTGCGGACTCCCCAAATGCTTGCTTTAGCATTTCATAGGTTTCCGTAGCTGTTTTGGCGCGTCTTTGGCAAAATTTGATGCACACGCCATTCCGAAATCGCAGGAGGGTCAGTGTAATGCACTACCAAAACGCCCGTAACTAAGAAACAAATGGTAATTCGATGATGCCGGCTGGCACACTGATTCACTATGAATGTAGGCCGCACCCCCTAAAGGCAGAAGCTCGTACTACATCCGGTTCGCCCGCTATTGACACAGTCTTGAAACTTTCCGATCGCACCTCGTATTTCATAGTTTCACTCAGTTCCTCCATGAAAATTCCAAAATTGGTCTTTTAAGTACGTACTGGGTGTTGTTACGCTCTCGACGAGCGTTTGCCTCAACTAGCTGGCTGGCTGGCTGGAGCTGGCTAACGATGCATTTCATCTGATAGCTTCAGCTCTGTTCCAGTGTTATGTAGTACCACTGAGGCATCAAATTAAGACAGAAGACTTCGACAGATTCTTTATTTTCTAAGTGTTAGCTGGGCTGGCACGGCTAACATGAATGTTCCGACCATGGATTTGTTTATGGAATAAAACATTCAAACCCGGGAACCAATAAATACGAAAGAGATTATAACTTCTCAGTAAAACGGACAATTTTAATTTAAGAATTTTGTAACATTTCTGCCCGATGAACTGCATACATGTAAGCCTTCCTTTTTTATCGGAACTTGCTGTCTACGAACATGGCCCACATTTTCATTGCAGTTCCGAGCAGGATTTCGCGCCTGTAGCAAGTCAGTTTACTCTGAGGAGTAATTTGTGGCGTCGAGACTCCTCTAGTGGCGCCGTGGGATGAGTGAGGAGTCAGCTGGGGGACAGATCCAAACTTCGCGATGAAGAAGACTGCTAATTGCAAACGCTCTATAGCGGCATCACATTTGAATTTCAAATCTAGCCTAGTTCCACAGCACAAGTCGCCTCCCAACGTCATGTATTTACAAAGCCCACCAAACAATAAAGTTGGGTATTTAAATGTCCAAAGTACCGATAGGATAAGCTCTCCTTTTCTGTCCAGTATCTGGTAACTACAGTGGGAAAGCATTTGGCTGCCAGAGACAGTGAAGACCATCGGTACAGTTCCTTTACTCTTGCTAAATTAATTCCTACCCTGCCATTATTACCGTACTAAAACTACCTAAATTACTTGCTTTCCGGACAGCTGTTTCTAATCTCTTCCCAAAGCTAGGGCCAACACGTGCTGTATAAAGCACAACTCTGAGTACCATTATATGGAACCCTGACTAACGTTTTGGTCATAGTTTACTATTCCCTTCATAGTACTACACGCGGGGGGGTGTTACTTTGTTTTATATTGGGTGCAGCATCTAATCCAACAGTCTACATCACTCCAGGATCAGAAATCACTTGACCGTAGATCGTTTAACTCTTTCACTGTACGTGCGAGATATCTCTTAAAAGTAAAAGCGATGATTTATTTTATGATTGAAACAGGGGTATACAAACTGTGGTACACTGGCCGCACGTGGTCCCAGCAACATTTTTGGGCGAACCATCAAAACATTTTTGAATTACCCAATGCGACAATAACAACAATTTTCTGCAACTGACAATAACATTAATATGAATAAATAAATGAATATATAATGTAACTGAAAGCGTAAACAATCGCCAAAAAGTATTTCAGTGAAACAACTAAAGACGTAAATTAGGCCTATAACATTAATGCAAAAAGATGCATTGTTCCATTGTTCAAAAAATACAAAACTGTACGAAACAATATGAAAATTACTATAGTATTTTTTATTATTATTATTTAGTGTTCTGTCTGACGACAGGTCCATATGAACAGGATCCTTCCATCCTTTTCTCGGACTGGGACCTGTTCATATACGTTCTTGGCAGATGATCCAGAAGTGGTTTGCCATTGCCTTCTTCTGTGTGTGAATGGAGTAATTGTTGGGATGTCACGGAGAAACCGGGGAAGCCCCCGGAGGAAAACTCCGTGTTGCCTAGACCACGGCCTTGCCCAACACAAGTTATAAATTCGGGCACCGCCGGGAATCGAACCCGAGAACCCAGGATTACAAGGCCAGCGTTCTAACCGCTAGACCACCGTTACTATAGTATTATCTACTGAAATGTTATAGATTAACAGCGACCTAAAAGCAATTCGACATGAAAGCTAACAAACAATGTGTTTACAGTAAGCAATTATTGTTTTTTAAGTGAATACCAGCTATAAAATTAAGTTACAGAAATGCAGTTACCGTCTACATTTTTCCTTTCTTTCTGCAGCTCTTGTCAAGATACGAATAGTCAACGCGGCTTGCATTAATAAAAATATTGCCGATCTCTGCTTAAGAAGATCAGGTCTGTAACCATTCTCGTTTTATTCCTTCATGGACTGATGTTAAACAGATCGATACACGCATTCCGTGACTCTTGGCCTTAAGCTAGACAGTTCCCCGTGCTCCGGCGGCAATTTCTCCGACACAGTTGTTAGGCGTGTTATCTAAACACAGTGAACAGGCGCTACATGAACTGAAGTATTTTCGCACAAGCCCTTGTTAAAGCATTGGTGTACTCATGTCTGTACAAATTTATCTGTGGAAAAAGCAATTCGGTTACCGGTGTCAGATTACTGAACTGACTGCAAAAGATAATAAAAACAGATTACATTATTTCTCAAGAATACAGAGCAGAAAATAATGGACAAATTAGACCCTACCCGTAACAAAGAAGTCTCTCTTATTAGCACAGTAATGGCCCATCCACGACTATAAAAGATGGCCAATTTCTTTAACAGCTGAGCGAATGACTGTTACTTTTTTAAAGATGGACTCTGCTCCATGGTTTAGTTACAATGTGAACAGCTTTTTGAGAATACTAGTGTAATTAAATTTCAGTTTTATTATAAGAACAAGTTCATACAAAATTTTATTCGAAATTTTAGAAGAAATTACTAAGAAAAAACACGCGAATATAAGTAACCTCGCAAATTCTAATATTTTGTTTGATTATAAAAACATTCAATAATATTAAGGACATTTTAGGGTTTATAAAACAACTCGAAGTTCAGAGCCCATAAACTGATATCAGCATCAGAGTTCCATTCGCTGCAGAACTACATTATAATTCGTTGTCTCATCTGCAACGCAAATAGTCACATCAGAATTCGGGCTGATATTTTCTGTATCGCTGTCCGACAAAATTTTTAATAAAAGTAGAGAGCGGGCACATACTGTGTGAAGGGGTTCCATGACAACTCGTTGCCAATTATGTCGACTGCGGCCAAATTTGTGGAAGGGGGGGGGGGGTTGACTGGTATTCCGTTGATACTATTTATGTCCGAGCGAGGGGTAACTGCAGGGGGGGAAACTACCACTAATAAAAATTAACAGTTGTTCTAGCGTTTTATCACTATACTGACAATCTGCTCTTAATTAAAAGACATAAAAGTAAAATATCTACCGACATATTGTTACAATTGGGGAGTCACGTCAGAGCTTTGCAAGGATGAACATAAAGACTAGAATTTGGTGGGAATAAAAAATGGAGCTTATTTTAAAAAAACAAAATATTGGGCTTGCCATAGTCTAATGAGTATTATAGGCGTAATAACTTCGATGCTGATTTGAATGCATTAGAGTGAAGCTTTCCTTATGCCAGTGTTGCTCCACTCGACAAATAACAACCGCGAGTGTTAATAAACCGCTATATTTCATTAATAACTCTGCGGTATGTGACACTCTTTCAGAAACTGATATCTACTTCGTCAAGAAATTCACTGCATTTTAGGTATAATATCCATTGTCGTGTTCACACACGTTCGCCACCTCGAGTCAGTTCAACATGGAGTAAGGTTAGCAAGTTTGCAATTTATTTCCCAACATGTATTTTAATATTATCCTACGGTTTATAGTTAGGACTCTCAGATGGACCAGAGTGTTTAGTAACCAAGGATCACGCCTGCAATGCAAACTAACTCCACAGAGAAGAACACTTTTTGAGAATCTAATAATCGTCCATTTAGTCTAGAATTACCCCACCAAAGGTTAATTACCGAGTATGGAAGACCCTACCACTGAACTTTATTCTAAGCCAGATGAATCCAGCCCACTTGCACGCCTATTTATTTAAAATACGCAAATATTGTCCTTCCATTTACGTCTGGGCCACCCAAGTAGTCTTCTTCGTTTCTTTATTCTTAAGCATCAAATGCTGAACTTTTATGGCAGAAATGGCGGCTAAAATATTGTAACAAGGAGAAAAATAGTTGTCTGGTTTTGACCGAACTAATTGGAAATGTAGGACTGTACCGTTCTCAATTCATTTCGTTAAAAAAAATCGCCAATTCGAAAACCGAATCAAATAATCGTTATGCCTATTGACAGTAATAATGTCCGTATCTCAAGTCATGTAAAAATTAATTCATAACACAACCCAGTTCTTTCAATTATGTAATTTTAATATACATCTCGTGTAAAACAGATTTCAAAGAGACAAGAACCAAATTTAAATTCGACAGACAATTTATATAACATTTAATGGAAATCCGTTAGTAGTTTCAGAGGTAAAACGTGCGCCCAGACATTTCAGACCGTCATATTAAGGGTTCCTCAAAACACATTTGTCGTGAGAAAATTTTAATTGGTGACTATATAAGCTCGAGTTGTAAGAATTACGTTTTAATAAGTATCAACACTGCAGTGATTTCATAAGTAAATGCAGCTAAAATGGAACAGAAACCAAATATTTTTGCTTTACAGATCAAATTCCACTATTTGCTCTGCAAATTCACTTCTCCGCATACACGGAGTGCTAACAACTGGACCGCTCGATCAGCATAATGAATGTCATCAAACAAACCAATGTTGACTGTGCGTATGGTGGCCAGACTGACAAAATAGGTGGCAGCTGATTTATCGGAAATGAGCAATCTTCGATTCTATCACACGTCAAACTGGGCGAGTTCCTCTATGGACTGCCGTAAACCAACTGCGTCCCATCTCATTTGTTCGTGTGAATTTCCTGGCATGCCTAAGCTCAAATCAGCAGATCATCTTCCGTCTATAAGTAAATTGCTGGGACACGAACTTCAGCTTCGCGTATACAGCTGCAGCGTCCGACTTACGACTGACGAGGCTTTCTTAATTTTCAGTGGGAAGATAATGAACGAATACGCTGTAGGAGTTGTAATTGGGTGGACTATCGAAAAGCACGAGCGAACCTCAGTCAGCCATCCTTCGAGAATCCAATCCTGAATAAGCATGAGAGCGGTAGCCTCACAGCCAGAATAGAACAGAGAATCTCATATCCTGGTCGGGACAGAAGTAACTTGTCCCCTTGTCGCCATAAAATTTTACGATGTAATATTTTAATTGTTTGTTAATATTACCATTATTATGCCACCATTTGGTACACGAATGTTCAGCCAATGTAAATAATTTATAATTATTGAACAACTTTTAACAGAAATCATTCTCTCGAAATTCTCCGTCATGTAGTGACTTCGAAGTGGCCTCATCCCGCCCTGGAATCAGAATAGTCGTCCATCCCTACTATATACAAACCACAAAATAAACGTGTAAGATATTAATACAGATAGAAGTAGACACGCCTTCATACTTCTCTATGTGAGGCAAAGTCTGACACAAAAACGAGAAATTTAGTCGTAAAATATTTTCCCTTCCTTTGTAATAGTGATACTTGTGAGGAAATGCCTGTCTTCAGAGCAGCTGCAGACTCCGAGGGACGGACTCAGGCAAAAGCGTGTTTCTTAATTGCCAGGTATTCCCAAAGAACGTAATGGTGTAACCACTCGGCCAAAACAGGTTCCCGTGTGCATGTAAATAATTTAACTAAAAGTCAGATTATATAGTTCAAGAGTCGTAATTAATCTCTTGCAGGTGCAAAGTTAAATAAATGTTTTTAGTAGGTAAGGAAAAGTGAGGCTCATAAGAAAGCAACAGGTGGAGTACAAAACGTGCAAATTATTTCAACGTAAATGCCACAAAATATGACACTTCTTATTATACTGACTCCTAATGAAGAGCGGGTTATTCTTTAGGCACGCGGCTGAATAATAATATGATGATGGTACTGGACTAATGTTTGATTTCAAATCCTTTTGGTAACCGTGTTAAGATAAATCTTTTATATTTTGCTGAAAATTACAGTTTTGTTATACTTTGAAAATACATCCAGTACACTAACTCGTGTTACGTTGAATGTCGATGGTCGCTCGAAAATTCCACAAACAAGCATGGTCACTGCCGGCAGAGTCCGAAAGTCTTAGTGTGTTCTATTTGTGTTAAAAATTCGTAGAACAGGGGAAAAGAGGATATTTTGTTTTTAAAGAGCGATATAGCAAAAATTCTTTAACTGCCCTCCGATATAAGACGCGACTATGAGGCTTCAACAGGACTGTTCATTTCCGCAGGTCTGAAATTAAACAGATGACGTCCGATTGTCCAACTGCATCAGAGTAATAAGATAGAAATGTGAAACGAATTTGACTGTACACACTACGAAAAGGAAGGCTCTGGGAATTGCAGTTAATGAATCAACTTCCCGTGAATGTTGAACACCGGCCACAATATGCAGACTATGGTGAAACAAACCACACGCAATTGCAATAAATAAACTTCACTGCAACGAAAGGAAAACATTTGCACGTTTTAGTGGAACAAGTGGTTATGTTCTTCTATATGAACTCTGCAGTGCGTCTCTTTCGCTGCAAGTTTAACGTTTTTCTATGTATATTCGATTACCTAGCGGTGGTCTAGCGGTTAGAATGCTGGCCTTGTAATCCTGGGGTCTCGGGTTCGATTCCCGGCGGTGCCCGAATTTATAACTTGTGTTAGGCAAGGCCGTGGTCTAGGCAACACGGAGTTTTCCTCCGGGGGCTTCCTCGGTTTCTCCGTGGCATCCCAATAATTACTCCATTCACACACAGAAGAAGGCAATGGCTAACCACTTCTGGATCATCTGCCAAGAACGTATATGAACAGGTCCCAGTCCGAGAAAAGGATGGAAGGATCCTGTTTATATGGACCTGTCGTCAGACAGAACACTAAATAAATAAATAAATATGTATATTCGCACAGTTTAAATATGACATGCGGTTCTCAAATCTCGTTCTGCAAGTCCTCACGTAATGAAAACGAAGCCTAGGCAGTTCAGGTGAACAGGTAGCCGATCGCAAGGCTGCAGTCCGGGTGGCCGTCCATTTAGGCCGTTACGATGCTGAGAGTTATTGAGGACGGGGTTGAAAGGGGGGGAGGCGCAGGTGGCCACGCTTTTATTGTCGTGCGACACGAGATCAATATGTATGTTATTGCCGGGGATTTGGAGCTTCTCCCTTTCTTTGTGTATCTTTCGTCCGATTTTAACGATGCCCGCCCCCTTTCCACATACGGCTTCTAGCATCGATGAACGACGATCTACAAGTCACGATGCAAATCCGGTCTTTTATTGCTTGTAATTCAGTATCCTTAGAGATATCTGAGCAAACATACTGACAGGCCTACATTCTTGTTCTTAGGTTTTCGCGAGTAGAGATTAGCATATAAATTCGACATTTAAAATTTTGCTGCGTCCAATGCTGAAGCTGTTACGACGTTTCGTCAAACATTCCCGTTACCACAGTCACCACAGATAACACGTATTTAAGTTGCACTTATTTATGAAATAAATGGATCCAGTCCAATAACTCCGTTGTAATATGCATGTACCTCCAATTTAATAACGTCTTTTCTGCACGCATAATCCATGTAATGACAACCAAATGGTTGAAACATGTGTTTCATATTTTGGATGATATATTGTTACATGCAGTCCGAGCGACATGACCCCGTCGAACCAGCCATTGCGGTGGAATAGCTGCGGCGGTTAAACAACTGTGCCGTGCGTCTCACCTGCCGAACTCGCGCTGGAGGCTTGCCAGCCTCGCCCGGCAACGCTCGGTCTCACTCGCGGAGTCTCGTAGCCGCACCTCAGTGTCCAGCCGCAGTCGCCTCTCGCGATCCACATCGCGCTGTAGCGCCTCCCTCTGCAACAACGAACAGCTTCGTCACAAACAGCGGATTACACATTTACAATGACGTTTGTTACAAAACGAATTCATGGTATGACGTTTAAGTTTCAAGCGTTCAAGTCATAAATATCATTATCGGTGGTAACATTGGGTCTGGATGGACCGTGCATCTTCCAAATGTCATTTTTCCACAGTGCCACATGCCATCTCGTTCTCCTTGTTTGGATCACCTTAGTGGAAGGGTAGAAATTACGACGCTCGGTATTACGCACATACAAAACAACTGATTAAATCATAGTTGAAGATTTCTGTCTTCTGGGTTGTTGCGCTGTGTAGTCTGGTCGATGTTTACCAACGTTTCAGAGGTCATACTGCCTCCGTCATCAGAGTATGAAGATTTTTGTGTAGTCTGGTCGATGTTAACCAACGTTTCACAGGTCATACTGCCTCCGTCATCAGGGCGATGATGACGGAGGTAGTATGACCTCTGAAACGTTGGTAAACATCGACCAGACTACACAAAAATCTTCATACTCTGATGACGGAGGCAGTATGACCTCTGAAACGTTGGTTAGCATCGACCATACTACAAGGCGCAACAACCCAGAAGACAGAAATCTTCATACCCACCGCTGTGAAAACCTCAAAACTTAAATAAATCTTAGTTCTGTATGTTTAAACTTTATTTTTGTAGATAGGGTCCAGGAAAAAAGATTCTGAACTGTATGCCACCAAGAATTACCCACATTTAATATGTTCTTAATTTCTTGGAGAATGTAATTCCGAATTGTTTCCGTCTTTCCCAATTCTTCACATTTTCAAGGAGGCAGCCATCCGTATTTATGTTGCAATTTTGTTTTTGCGGATTTAATATCAACTACATCTACTACGAATTTAAACTCAAGGAAAAATTTAGAACTTTCAAACTTCAATCCAACAGAACCGACGTGTAAAATTGTAATACATCAACACGTGTCTCTCACGTGTGATAAACGTTCTGTATTACATGCATGACAACACACGTGGTATTTGTGTCCCAACGGTACGGAAGGCGAGCCGAGCCTTTGTCTGAGAGCCTCGCCTAACACTTGTCAACATTTGTATCAACAACACCCACGTGTAGCACAGAACAACCACCCAACCATGTACTGTCACGGCGCAGGAAATGAGAATCCTACGTAATAGAATGAAGTAGGGGAGAAGGGGGAACATCGTCTATTCAGATCGGTTCTGTTTGACGGATTCCAACAGACTCACGGAGCAGAAATGAATTTGTGGATAACAAGGGACTTAGTTGAAGTCTATCATTATTATCTGTGATAAATTTTGAAAACGAATTTCTGGTTACATTACACGTAAGGTTCTGATTTGTGTAGTGAGACTGAATTTCTGGTTTGATAAATACAGAGCTGGTAAGAACGTTCGTACGGCAGTTTGAGTATGGTAGGAGCATGGTAACATAATTATATCGCCTTCGGTGGGAAAGTATTGGAGCCTTTTACAAAATCACATTTAGTTTTGTTGGATATTATATTCCCACATATTTTTATATTATCATCTATATACATTTTCCTAAACTACTCTAAATATTAATCTGTAATTCCTTTTTAACTCAAAAGTCGCTCAATTTGTGACATAAAACAGTCCATCTTGAATAAGCATTCTGTTTATGTTTCACGTAAAGTCTTTCCCGTAAGTCTGCTAAGAAGTTGTGCCTATCGACCTCAGCTGTCCTTAAGTTCAGGCTCTACAGAACTCGAAAAGCCTTTCTTCGTCAATGAAATGCGATCAATATGATTGCGTCATCCTTTCAAAAGTTCTACTGTCCTATTTACATGAAAATTTTAAAACATTACGCTACTTTTTTTGGCAGTCAGTGTCTTACAATAAATGTTTACAAATTTACATATGTACAATAACTGTACTGACGTAAAATAATCTAATTGTGTATAAATTAAATTATATTCACTATTACGTGATACTGTTGTTAAATAAACGTACTATTAAGCAGGTTCCTATAATTACTGATTTATTATAATTTTACATATTTGGTGTTAAATGATTTTCAATGGACCGAGAAAAACAAAAAATCTCAGTAACAATAGTAATGTAGCAAAATTAAATTTATACGCTAGCAGACCTGATGTTTTCTACGTTAAAATTCTTTCTAATAATCTGTGTCATTTGACAAGCTTAAAACAATCTAGATCCCTTCTGTTGTAACAAACATTATTATACTCGTCTATTCTCAGTGGAACAGCGAGAGAGATTTTGCGACAGTGCGGGACGAGGACCACAGTTTGATAAACACTGCTGTACAGAACTCGCAGTTCATATTTAATCCCTGCGTATCAGACATGTATGGATCATTTATCCATCTGACCTCATGCAAATCGTGCGTATCATCTCTCGTTTTGTAGCGAACAGTGCGTTATCAAAGGAGACAGAAGACGGCGCCAAAAGAAAGAAACCGCTTGTCGGTTGCTTGAATCCATACAAGTTTAATCTTAAAGAGAACGGACGCAAGAAAACTTGTAAAATCAATGTTCCTTTGTTTCTCTCGTGGGTGCAGTCTGCGGTGATGACTACCCAGAAGTCTTTTGTTGCCTGAATGCTGCTGGCTGGATGAGTGATGGAGGGAGTATCGATCTGGCAAAGGGATGTCGGAAGTTCGTGTGTTTGATGCTGTGATATGACCCTCCACCCTCCCCACCCAAGGGTGCAGCAGTGGGAAGCTAACACTGAGTACCAACATGGCCCTTCGACTTCGCTTTGTTCCACTTACATCTGTTTGCATGGCAAACCACAGTGAACATTTTCATTCGTAGACGCAGACAGTCTGAACGACAAAAACGTTCTTCTGCCCTTTGGAACTTTATAAAAGCACAGTGAGAACACAGAGTCTCTCTCCTCATCACAACAAAAATGAAAAAAGAAAAGTTTAACTTCTCCTTAATACTAACAATACAAGTACACGGACCACAGTTCTTCTTGACAAGACATTTCTTGTCTTTTTTAAACCCGAACATTCATTATCGTCTTCACAGAGTCCACCATTGGATCTTATCCTGAGCCGTATGTATCCAACACACTTCATCAAAAGCTCGAGCTTTCCAAGATCGATTTGAATATTATCTTCCTATCTACCTCCACGTCTCTAAAGTTGTCTCATTCCATCAGGCTTTGAGACAAATTCTATGCGAATTGTTCACCTATCACATGCACGTCATAAAATACAACATAGTAAAATTATACAAAAAAAATTATCTGTGTATTCTGATTTAGTATGTCGTTACTAACATTTTCCAAATACGTTCTTTGGTCTTGATATTTATTTAAAATAAAGAAATGAATGTCGCGTTTCGGTAGTGAACAAAGTTCCAAACAGATACATATTGTACACAAAACAAGAGTGTCACCGGTCAAAACTTCCACATTTCATGGATGTTTCAAGTGACCGCAAACAATGAAACAAACACAAACTCGGCAATACTTCCAGACGGACGCAACTCCTCCACAACTTCATTTCTGAATGATACAAAAAACAACAACAAAACGTTCACCCACATAAAACCATGTTAAGCACGACGCACATATACAGAACAATTTCGAATACGATATTAAAATACAATAAAATCTTGAAGAAAACATCATTTGAAATCTGATAAACATCTGACTAAAAAGTTGCATTTAAGAAATTATATTTAAGTTTATATAATTTTATACACCAGAAGATGGTTCTTTTAGAACTGAAACATGTCGTGTAAAAAGTGATGATCTAATGTAAATCGAACATTTCGATAGAGAACATGATATAATATATTTTAAATATTTAAATGTTAATTATGGTAATATTTTAATATTTAATAGGATTAGACTGATATTTATCACAATATGACGCAAATTTATCATCTAATGAAACAAAGCTTAAAGAGGCTACAAGTCGTCTTCAAATGTTAACTGTGGCGTACCTAGGAAAGATCACGCGTTCGGGGCAAAAACATTCCAGGTTGAACACTGCACCTGTCCTCAATGTTAACGAGAGGATCAGGGAGTTCAGATTCGTAGGCGAAAGATGTTTGGTGCCTGTTCTGTCTTCCACTGAGCAGACTATGAGGCTGCAGCTGTTACTAAACTCTGCGACACGAAAGATGGCGGCCGAGTTTTGGTCGCTTCTGCGCATCTACTGTCACGTGACCTCGTGAACCAATCAGCTTCAGTCACTTGCTGTACGCTTGCTCACACAGTAGTGCTATTTGTGTTAAGTGTGAATGTTGCGTTATGGTTATTACATAAATATCGTGTTTAAGTGAAGCAAACTGGTGGCATTCAGCTTTAGATAACAACTAATGTATTAAAATTATGGATGGCGTACATCTCAGGCGCCAGGTTCTACACAGGAACGCCAGAGAGTTGGTGCATAAAGTAATAAGTTACTTGAAGGGTGAAGCAGACGCCATTTATATCTGTCACTCTCTACGTCACCAGCCTTTGTTCGTGTAGGTCAGTGCCTCAATCCACCTGAACCAACCTGAGAACGCGTAAGGTATGTGAAAAGCACAAAGGCATCTTTCTCCAAACCTGAGAAAAGTCGGCTCTCACATCAAGAATGAGAAGAGAGTAGTTTATTGCTTTGAAAACACTTGGCTGGATGGAACTGGCGTTTAGTGGGGCTAAGGGACTGAGGATAAATCTGTGCTTAAGCCTTAGTTATAACAGAATCCTACTAGAGAGGAAATCACTTTAGCATCACTGACCTAGGATCCTGCTACTTTTCCGACCCTTTTCTTCCTCACTCCGTCGTCTTTCATTTTCCCCTTTTGGTCTGCTCGTGCACAGAATTTCATTTTATACCCGGACCTATGAACCAACCCCCTCCTGGTGGTAGTTCAAGAGAAAGAAAGGCGACCTACTATGAGTCTTAATACTACAATATTAAAAAAATTGCACCCTCTTTGTAAGTAAATTGTACTTGGAGGGAGGGGTTGCTAAAAGGAAAAACTCGATTATTGGCAAGTAACCTCGAAGCATATGAACAGCAGACTTATATGTGAATATAAAGAACAGTCCCTCCCCCTTCTCTGAAATCCCTTATAAGCTAATCACAAGGGTTGAATTCAGTGTCCCTTTTATCTCGCGCAAGTAAGATGTAAACAGAACGCATGCACCGATCGATCAATAAGCAATACAGCTCTGCTTAAAATTAACGGTGCTGAACAGCAGTTTGCATCAGAGAAAACGAATTAAGGTTATTGTCCATTCAACTACAGCTACCAAACCAAGCAAGCGATAAGGGGAATTAGAAGTCACGGTGAGGGAAATTTCGTACTCTCAAAACAAACAGAAGGAGCGCTGCTTTTTAACGTCTTCCAACGACATTTTGAATCAGTATTTCGGAATCATTTAGGGACGTTAGCAAAACTGCAGAACCCCTTTTAAGATCTCTGCGTTCGTCTGTAACAACTGCATAACGGCTGAACGGATTTTCGTGAAATTTGATTTTGTGCTGATATATAACTTGTGTTGGGCAAGGCCGTGATCTAGGCAACACGGAGTTTTCCTCCGGGGGCTTCCCCGGTTTCTCCGTGGCATCCCAACAATTACTCCATTCACACACAGAAGAAGGCAATGGCAAACCACTTCTGGATCATCTGCCAAGAACGTATATGAACAGGTCCCAGTCCGAGAAAAGGATGGAAGGATCCTGTTCATATGGACCTGTCGTCAGACAGAACACTAAATAAATAAATAAAATATTAGGCTACTGCCGATTCCTTCCATATCCTTTTGCGCTACTGAAAGCGTTTTTTAAATAAATCACAAAAAATACCGTTATAGATTTCTCTGTCGTAACAATGCAAAGTGATCTGCATAAATTGTACAGCTACTCATTATTCAATATTCTGAAATGCACAATGCCTGGGTTTTATTATACTCTATAACTCTCAGAATAGTCTACGGGTTTGCGACTAACAGAGAGGAAAGAATTATTAACACGAAGTAAGTTTTATCCGGTCTGTTTGCAACCTCAGTTGTCATGCGTTAAACGTGGTATATTGCAAAAATCGATGTTGGTGTTCCACGTTATGACGCCGTGTGGACTTATGGTTAGATACTAACGTTTCAGAGGAACATACTACGCCTATATTCCGCCCTATAGTGCCTCAACCCGCAGCCCTAAAGATGAAGGCAGTATGTTCCTGTAAAACTTTGGTATCTAATCACACGTCTGTTCAGCGTCACAACCCAGAAGACCAATATCGATTATCTTCATCGCCTTGAGTATCTCGAATCTCAAACAGAGTAGCAGAAGCTTGCATAATTAAATGTCCACTCACGCGACTTGACTTTGATGAAGTTGATCCCATTCCATGTAGTCAGCGGTGAATCTGCAGTCTTCTGTGCTGTTAACTTAAGGCATTCTAACTTCCTGTACACACAAACAACAACACAATCCCTTCTTACATTGCGAGTCCCGAGAAAGTTACAAAAAAAAATTATTAAAATTTTAATTTGTATTCTTTTATATTAAATCCCAGTATCATCACGTGCACGGCAGGGAGTCTTCGACACAACTTCTACTAAATTTTGATATCTTGAGGGTTGATTTCCTGGTGATCAATAGACAAGAAACTGACAAACCTGAAGACAGGTCACTGCTGCTCTACCGGCTGCATCTTACGCTTTGCTCTTTGAGCTAATGAAAAATTAAGAATTTAAAAACGAAGGAGAGATAAAAGGGCAACATTAAGATGAGTGTTAGGGAACTGGACCGTGAGAAATGCAGCTGGATAAAATTAGCTCAGGATTTATCCAGTTGCGGAATTAGTGATGTTGAATCCTCTCGTGTTGTATCAAAACAGAGTTATTTAATTTTGGTACAGAAATTTAATTATTAACACAGTGACATATAGTTTTATAATAAATTAACACTGTTGAAAAACAAGTGCTCAGAAGTATAAAATAATAAAATGTCCTGCCTGTTTTACTCTATGAAATTATGTCGGCAGTCAGACAAGCTGATTTATACAATTACGTTCTGCTAATGATTTATTCGTGATCTGTGGTAAAGTAACACCGTTCCATTCCTCCGGCACTAAATGAAATGCAGTGTTTCGAAGCTGACGCGCAAAATTGTGCATCTGTTGCAGTGTGTGGGGGCTAAAAACACCTGGAGCTCCATTTCGCGACACGTGCTCAACTAGATTACCACGCGTGGAGTATCGCTATACGTAGTTATTTTAACCAGCGTTGTTAATCAGCCCTCGGCGGCACATCTGACACTTGTATATAGTTTCAGTACAAGAGAATGTTAAGCAAATGCGCGCCATACAACATTTGGAAAACAGTGGTTTACAAGCGAAAACGACGGATACAACAATCCTCTGTCCATAACAACTGACTTATGGAATATTCTGAGTATGGTTTAACAAGACTGAAATAGTCTAAATTCAAATAACACAAACCAGTGTGGTAAAAAATTTTCAGCCTTTGGGCCAAGAATATTTTTTTTGTTGGACCCATGGGTCAAAAAACCCCACCTGCTACAGTTTCTTAAAAAAATAACAGCGATCCACTTTGCTTTATCTTTAAAAATACTTATCCCGAAATGACAAATTGCCTTGGTACATGTGCAAACATAAATGTTATTGAAACATACACAAATTGGTAGTTACTTATCGTTTTAATTTTTTTTTCCTGCGAGTTTTTATCTGACAATTTTCACCTGAAAACTTACATTTTACGGCTGATATTTTAAGTTAATAGTCCGTGTAACACTTGAACGTAAATCAGCATACGAAACAATAAGTTTTTTTTAAAATCCATCGGAGTAAAATAATAAAAAAGAGCTTTTAGTAAATATTAACAAATTTAGAAATAATTTCTCTGGCCTCTGGTTACAAGTGGTCTCGGCCCAAATGCAGTCAGCGGTCCATCACCTGGACCACGCTGACGTAAACATGTTTGAATTGCAACGACCGTTTTAACAAACGACCCTCATTTGATCCCATCCTAAGCCAAGCTAATCTCGTTCACATTTTCACACTCTGCTTTCTAAGATCTATTTTTATAAATACAGACATCTGCACCACGGCCTGTCAAATGGTATCTTCCTTCGAGATTCCCATGCGTTCTATATGCCCGGCTCATCTCATTCTCCTTGATTTAACGACCTCAATGGTATAATGAAAGCTCAACATGTATCGTCATTTTTTTTTTGGGAAGGGGGGGTTTCCATCGCTTTCTTAAAAATAAAATAGTTATATAACTTCTTTCCTAAACCAAACGGATTATTTTCAGCTTTAATTATGTCTTAATTTATTAAACAAGTCTGAAGTGTCGTCACTTACATAATTTCACTACATTCCACATTTATACTACGTATATTTCAAAGATTTAAGAGTCTGAACACATTACAAAAAAACGAGCGAGTGCACATTAATTCACACTGTCACACGTGCGTTGGGCTAACGCTGTGAGTCACTAGAGGCCTCCCCGCCCGAATCGCCTACTACCACCGGCCAAACTACTACTGCCTAACCCAATGGCTACTGGTCCAAACAAAGGGCTGCCAGCGGGGGGGTAAAACGCGCGTGCGTGTAGCATTCAACAGAGGGACCATCTGTTTCAAACGGCAGGGGACGATAGGCTATTCACAATACTACGCTTTTATTACTGCGAAATGTACCACGATCTCACGTATATCAATGAATGATAGTACATTGTAACGTTGGTGAATCTGTAAGGGGTAAATCCTTTCCCCCTGTTTCATATAACAGCAGACACGAGTTTTAAATTCAATCCCAAAAACGTCGGATTAATTTTAGCAGAGGATTCCCTAAATGTAATCCCATGAGGGCCCAATAAATTACAGGTTATATTGAGTCCATGGGCACAGAATTGCTGCAGAAATAGGGCTAGAGGTTATTTCTTAAGCATAATTCCAATCCGTACCCTTAAAAAGCACTCGTTAAGAAATAATTATATGAGTAGAATAAAAACATACGTATCCAACTTTATATGTGACAGGTTCTTATAGTAACATTCTTATGTGGTGAATAATAGCAAACAATTTCGAAAATAATTTCCAGTTAGGTACCGCATTGACTGATAATTACAGGACCAAGACTCTTCAATCTTCGCCAATCTTACCACTTACTGTGCTGTTAAATATCAGACGCTTATTTATTTATTTATAGTGTTCTGTCTGACGACAGGTCCATATGAACAGGATCCTTCCATCCTTTTCTCGGACTGGGACCTGTTCATATACGTTCTTGGCAGATGATCCAGAAGTGGTTTGCCATTGCCTTCTTCTGTGTGTGAATGGAGTAATTGTTGGGATGCCACGGAGAAACCGGGGAAGCCCCCGGAGGAAAACTCCGTGTTGCCTTGACCACGGCCTTGCCCAACACAAGTTATAAATTCGGGGCACCGCCGGGAATCGAACCCGAGACCCCAGGATTACAAGGCCAGCGTTCTAACCGCTAGACCACCGTGGCTATATCAGACTCTTATATTACAAGAAATGATATACATGAATTCTAGGCATATGCAAATACTTTAACAAATTTTATGCATACGGAAGTTAGATAAAAACAAAACTGGAAGGGGTTAAAAACTACCCTATTTAGTACTTCCCCTTAAATATCGCAGGTAATATTAATCACCCCCTTTAGCTATATTTCATATAACCACCATAATCGGGATTAAAATGGTAAATTATGAAATTTAAATTTGTAACTCCACTATCTGTATTTGCATCCTGACATTAAAATAGATTGTTATACATCAGAAACCCATACACGCTGTGATCTATTGACCAGTGATAAACGTTGAATAAAAGTTACACTAAAGCAACCACCATATTTCCAGCATTACAACATATTACTTGATCGTTCTTGAAGGGCTCTTCTTATAATACAACAATAAACTTGCAAATGGAAGCCACGAGGGACCGCGAATTACTGATAGACCCCACGCTGCGTCGTGTTTCTGCACACCGCGGTTTAGTAACGCTGCTTGTTTCATTCAGATACGCTGTAGGGCAAGACTCTTCATTGTTTTGTTTTATTACGAAACAACTTCGCGGTGTTGAAGACACGGTCTACAACCGGCCTGTCCACACCTCCGTCAGCCCAACGTTACTTGTGTGAAATTTGAGGTTTTCACGGCGGTGATAATGATGATATTCTGGATTGTGGTGCCGCGTCGACTGGTCGGCCCCAAAATCCAGAACATCACCGACACTTTGAGTATCTCAGATTATAAAGTGTCGAGTGATAGACGATTAGTATACAATGAACAGATGAGCATCTGGTCGTGGCCTAATTTAAGGCACTGTCACGAGATTTGCCTGGAATTACTGAAGAACTTCGTCGATACATCAGGTCATTCCTTGAAAGTGTTCTGTTTTCTAACTGCCATCTGTGTATGGGTATTATCCTCGCTTACCACCATGTATATCGGTATTTTGTTCAAGAATATTTTTCACACAAGTAACTTGTGTTATTGAATATAATTCTTTCTTATATCGTGCGGTTTATTTCACAATTAATTTTCGATGAGGCCACCTACAGCCTGAATACACATTCTCATCTGTTTGGGCTTAAGAAAACGAATGTACCACAAGAATAGAAACAAATTTCCTACTGAAGACCTTCACAAATTGTGTTTTTCGCCGTACATTTTAGGGCAATGAAATCAAGGCAGATGGCGTTTGAGGGACATGTAACACGGAGGAGGTGAAACGAGCATTCTTGAGTACACTGAATGTTGTCGCCCAAATTCAATTTACATGAGGTCCTAATGATTCAAATTTTAAAAGACGGTTCTTCGTATAAAATATATATATCGCTTTAATCCGTGAGATATTCTGAGGACTGCAAGACGTCTGTTTGATAGGGGATGTTATGTACTCCGATGGGGCAACACGTCATAGAATGTAAGCTGAAAAACTTTACTTGTTTACCAATAAAAATGGTACCCCAAAAGGAAACGTTCTGTAATAGTTTTCCGCATTGTTCTGATATCCTTGAATCTACTTTATTTATTTTGAGTAAACGAAATAAAGTAATACGTAGGGATTAAGATCTGCCAATCCTGTTTGAAACAAACTATACTAAAAACGTATGTAAATCGTAAGTGACATCAAGACACAATCTGCGTACAACCTTAAACCATTTTGTTCTAATTTCTCGTGTAAAAGTCCTGTATGATTGCTGCATTGCATGTTACGCTTTGTATTGGAAACAGCAATGAAAAGACCGGTATACGCCATGTGAAATCTGATATCTATCGGCGAGGGGCAAACATCATAGGCAAGTCGTTTTAATGTAAGTTCCGAACAATTAATTACTGACAAAAACAATTTTTATCAGAGCCACTAACAACTTAAATCCAACAATTTTTCGTGACTTCACTGGCTTCGTGGTCGACCACACTGCTGCCACCTTAACGACCTGAGACTTGTAATTGAGAAATTTTAATTTTTTCGAAAATTTTCGAAAAATCAAAAAATCAAAAAACGTGGGAAATCGTCCAAAAAGCGCACAAAACCAAAATTTTTTGAAAAATTCTGAATTCAAAATTTTTGTCGAAAATTTCGAAATTTTTTAGTTTTCTTCGCGTTTTACGCCATTTGCAGCCATTTTTAATTTTTTTAAAATTTCGACAATTTTTGAAAATATTCAAAGGGGTGTACCCCTTTGAGAAATTTCAATTGTATTAGGTCCAATCTCCGCCTTATTATCGGCTATTCTGACAGACTTCTTATAGTCGTTATCATCTTTCCATATGCGAAATTAAAGTTCTCAGGGCGGTGAATATGAAGATGTCTGTTTTCTGGGTTGTATAGCGCCGTGTACCAACGTGCTTACTGCCTCCATCATCAGGGCGATCGCCGGTCAATTTCTACAAGAATACTTGGCGCAGTATGGACGAAATATAGTCAACTACATCCACCCAAATCGCCAAAACTCATACAACCTCTGCACTCCAAACTGATGAATTTGATGAACAAATACTCCGTACATATACGAGGTGCAATCGGAAGGTTTCTAGACTGCGCGTATAAAAACCCGTACACTTATCTCAGGTATTAAATTCATCCATCACCCTCGAAGTAGTTCCCCTGGGAGTGAACACAACGATCCCAGCGCCGCTGCCAAGCCTGGAAGCATCCCTGGAAATCTTTCTTTGTCAGCCTGTCAAGCACCATCTGCGATTCTGCCTGAATCTCTTGCCAAAGACTCGCCAAAACGGCTACGGAAACCTATGAAATGCTAAAGCGAGCATTTGGGGAGTCCGCAATGGGTCGTGCACAAACTTTTGTGTGGCATTCACGTTTTAAAAATGGCCGAACCTCTGTCGATGATGACGAGCGTTCTGGACGACTATCTTCGAGCACAACGCCCGAAAATGTTACGAAGATTCGGCAGGCCATTCACGAAGATCGACGTCGTACCATCAACGACTTGTGCGACATTGTTGGGATAGGCTATGGGACCTGTGAGCTGATTCTAAAGGAAGAACTCCACATGCGACGCATCATGACAACGCGCCAGCGCACACCGCCCTCAAAGTTCGGCAGTTTTTGGCCTCAAACACCATGGCCGTCATCCCGCACCCTCCTTAGCTCCGTGTGACTTCTTCCTCTTCCCAAAGATGAAAATTCAGCTAAAGGGAAGGAGATTGGAGACGATTGAAGAGATTCAGGCAGAATCGCAGATGGTGCTTGACAGGCTGACAAAGAAAGATTTCCAGGAATGGTTCCAGGCTTGGCAGTGGCGCTGGGATCGTTGTGTTCACTCCCAGGGGAACTACTTCGAGGGTGATGGATGAATTTAATACCTGAGATAAGTGTACGGGTTTTTATAGGCGCAGTCTAGAAACTTTCCGATCGCACCTCGTATGTCCCAGTTATGTTGACGTCACTCCAACTAATGTTTGGGAGTATAAGCATGTTAAGAAGTATCAGATTGGTAGGGAATGAAGCACGCATGGAAAAAATTACAAATCTTTGGTTGAAGAACCACTTTCGTGACTTAGGCATACGCGCCATGAGATGAGCAACTATTTCCCTTCTTTTTGACTTTGGCTACACCTGCCTCAAGATTTGCCCCACCAGTTCGATCTAAGCTCGCTAAGAATACTAGACTTTCTATTCCATTGGATTTCAGTTTGCTCTTTTATATGTGACATTAAAAGAACATTGCCGAATTCAATAAAAAGTTTCTTCTTATATGTACGATTTATTACAGGAACATGGCGACGAATGTGAGGAAGGACGTCTGTCGGTGTTTGCGAACACGTGTTCCTTACTGTAAGACTAGAGTCTGACGTCTCTGAACGCAGGTTTTTCACATCAGAAAAGGCGATTTAGTCGTCACATTAGTCCCTTAAAAGTAAATGATTTGCCTGCTTCTCTCCCTCTTTCTATCCAAATTAAATACTGAAACAAAAAAGCAGGTCCTGTTGTAAATTCCGCTGAACGATGGATTTTGAAAGCAAACAACAACAAAGTCCTCGGAGCAGAGGAGGCTTATTTCTTGAGAAGGTAATAGTCACTAAGCTAAATAGGAGGCGATAGCTCAGGTGGTTAGTTACCGGATTTTAACCGCGTTGTCAAACGACATTAACATATAAAGTCACTGAAAATCAGGTCGTTGCTAATGAAAACACAAGGACTTGTTTAGACTCTGCAAACGATGGCATAAATGCGACGTTCAACACCATAATATTCCAACTTATTGGAAACTGTATATATTACATTTTGGTTATTAGTAAGGACTTTATCTGCACAATGTGAGCACCCATTCCCCTGCGCAAACAATACACTGTCAGATAGCAACATGAAACAAGGCTCTTTTAAGAGGGAGTGGTGGTGTGTAGAGTGTATAGAGAAATCCATGTTTAAATCCATTCTCATTAGAGACTACTCACTGCACTGTTTGAGTGAATCTCTCCCCTACACCTATTTTTCACCCTCAACCCCCACTCCCTCCTTAGGGCAGCGAAACCCGTGTGCTGTACCGCTATAAAACCGGCCAATGTATATTCAGGGTGTAACAGTGGGTTTTGTAGTTCCATTGTTCGTAGCTGAAATGCAGTAGTGATAAGAAGGGACTGCCTTAAAGGTGCAAAGTGGCCCATGATTCAGCTGTCTTAAGAATTTCCAAAGTCATATTTCTTATGATTCTACCAATCAGGTTGCCGTGTGCCAGTGCAGTCTTCGATTGGTAATCTCTTTGCGGATTCCCTGAACGCATCTAGGGAAATGCTGGTCACTGGAGAATCCTTCCAATTGTGTTAATAAATTCATGACAATTTTACACCATTCTACGGCGAAGGAGAAATAAATCTACTATAAAAATTTCTGATTCCCCGTTGTCGTCAACCAATTTGTCGTCAAAGAATGACGTCATCAACAATGTCAACTATAAACTAACTCGGCATTGTTGTGCAACACAACAATGCCGAGTTTAGTGTCTTACTTAAGATTTTAAAACGCAACCAACCCCCCCGAAGGAGGGGTTGATCAAGTGTTTTAACCCTCCATTCGGGGGGGTTTAGTTTAGTTTCTTACACAAGATTTTAAAACGCAACCAATCCCCCCCCCCCCCGAAGGGGTTGGTTTCTTTTTAAAAACTTGACCAGCCCCTCCGAGGAGCTCCGAAAGGAGCGTTCTGCCCTAGTATTAAATAAAAAGAGCGAGAGGGTGTTGATTGGATTAATCTGGCTCAGGATAGGGACTGCTGGCGGATATTTATAAACACTGTAATGACAGAGTTAAAAGGCAAGAAATTTTTTGACCGGCTGAGCAACTCAGTTTTTCAGGTTCAGATTTTCCAACCAAAATTCTGTGTGCATTTTTCGTGTTCTTTATTCGCGACACAGCCCGAATCATCCTCCTCGCTGTAAACTTCCAAATGACATCTGCTGAAGTTTACAAATTATGGAGCTCCTCATTATGCGATTCACTCTATCCCTCTGTCATTTCACGTCCAAAATATTTTCCCACATAAACTGTTCTGAAACACTTCCAGTAGGCCCAAATTTTAATCTTTACGTCTTTGGATAGCAAAGAGGAAGAAGACTAAACATCGTGAAAGTAAAAGGTACTTTCTACTAAATTATTACTATTCCTTCTTTATTTATTTCCATTTCTTTGTCCCCCGGTTTATTTGTAGCTAAAGCAAATCCCATGCTATCTCAATCCCTGATCTCGGGTTTAAGATGTGGATTTGTGGGAAGGGAGGGTGCTGATGTTTTATGTGCGCTGCGAGGTCAATTTTGCGCTAGAACCACCTCACTGAACGTTAGTGTTGCTGCGACATAGATCACTAGAACTACGTCCGGTCTCTAGAATCGGTCTACGAAGGTTACCGGGTTGGTTCTGAAACTTCATACCAACACAACGTCGTTGTTCGTGATGTTTAAAGGTGTCTGAGGATGGTGTGGCAATATGTGTTACTGCCCTTTTTATTGTCCATCGGTTTTATGTATTAAAGGGACAGCGTTTCGTAAACGGGCTCTACTGCCGTCTTCAGGTAACCTGAGTTGATATTAGCCTTACCACAGAAACCAAAATAATAATGATTACGTCTTACAATAAATAACTACTGGGCCTATTATTTATTTTTAGTAAATATCAGAGGAAAAACATCTATAGTACTTAAATCTTTTACTGAATTACTCCACCGCTGCTTGTGAGAAAGTACCATATGACATGACCTTACTTCCTCATTACAAGACGGAAATAGAATTATTTTGTGTTCATAAAATATACAAATAAGATTCCTGCCTCTAATATTCAATGCCGTGTTCCCTTGGCAACACATGCCTTCATCAACAGTAAAAGGCTACCAAAATGCTTTATATGTTATTTTATTTTATTATTTATTTAGTGTTCTGTCTGACGACAGGTCCATATGAACAGGATCCTTCCACCCTTTTCTCGGACTGGGACCTGTTCATATACGTTCTTGGCAGATGATCCAGAAGTGGTTTGCCATTGCCTTCTTCTGTGTGTGAATGGAGTAACTGTTGGGATGCCACGGAGAAACCGGGGAAGCCCCCAGAGGAAAACTCCGTGTTGCCTTGACCACGGCCTTGCTCAACACAAGTTATAAATTCGGGGCACCGCCGGGAATCGAACCCGAGACCCCAGGATTACATATATATATACCAGCTTAAAATTTAGCACTTTATTTCCTTCAAACTAGGTAATCCACTTTTAATCGGTCTTCTTTCCGTGCACATTTTAACTGCGTGGTTTATTTAATATTTGTGGCTTATTTAACGAAGCTGTTAACTAGCTAAGACTACAACGTCAAATGATTAATAATGAACTGAAAGTACATGGAAGTAAGCAGTTGTAGCTTGATATAAAGTACGGTCCCGAAATTTGCTTGGAGGGACTGAAGAAAATAGAGAGATCCCAGTCAGGGTAGTCTGATGCGGGCCAAGATTTGAACCCAGAATATATATGAGTGAAAACCATGCCACAGCTCGACGGACATATTTTGTTAATTTAATTAAATTCTTTACTCATGATACCACAAATAGAAGGAAGACGGACAAGGTTAGGGCTGATTTATTAAATTCTTATTCATTACTTTGTATTTCGCGATTTCGAAAATGGAAATCTATCCAGTAACATCCTTTATTTATCAGATGATGATGAATGCTAATTTATTTTGAAACTGAAACAGAGTTAGCAGAAGCTGCTAATTGGTTGACAGTCAGAGGAACTGATCGAAAAAAATCATCCTATAATGAAGGTCGTTTAGCTAAAGATATTTCGTGGGATACAATAAGCAAACCACGAGAATAAACTTCTGAGCTAAAGCTGTATTATTATAAGGGGAAGATCTATTGGCGGATTAACGAATATCGTCTGTAACAACTGCAGGTAGAATGTCGATAAACAGCAGGTTTGCAAGTAGAAATAGAAGGCTCGCGTATGTAGTTAAATAACAACGCCTAAAATCGCCAAATGTCCTTTTCTTGTCTGTAAGTATGAAAGGCGCGTGCTTTTCCTCTGTCATTATATTCCTTTGCCGCGACTGTAGGGAGAAGCTATGCTCAACAATCGCCTAGCTCCGTTTGTGTGCCGAACCACTACTTGTATTGATTGCGAATGCCAAGCCTCGCTCCATGGCTACCAACCGAACGCATCTTCATCAACACTTCAACAGACTCGCAGAACACATAAATTTTTGGGTATGAGTGTAATATGTTTCTTCGGCTATTTAACGACGCTGTATGCAAATAGCCACAGAAGCTGACGCCCCTCTAACCCCCAAAACGACGCTGTTTATCCTAACTTACGAACAAGAAGAGTGAAAAATCTTTGTTTAAAAAAGTTGAGATAGTCAGTAAATTCAATCCCCTTCGTTTATGGAGACCGAAATTTTATTTTTGCATTTACAAAAGCACGTAATTTTACCCTGTCGAATCAAGTCCCCATGGTCAATGTCTATTTACCATCTATGCCTACAGCTTTCAAGAGAAGTGTCCGATAAAGATGACGCATTTTAATCTCCCCCACGTGTGTTACGTTCTTAGCATATATAGTTTCCTTTAATTTAATCCCAACAGTAATAACAAGTAAAGTTTGTCCCACTATACGCCATGTCGGCGTTTGGGGTGAGAGGAGGTATAGCTCCTCTCTTCCTTGACCTCGGCACTAGATGGGGGTGAGTGGTCAGCATCACGCCCCGGCCGGCTTTACCCCCGGGAAAGGACCCCGGTACCCATTGTACAGGAGGCTGGGTGGGCCCCAGAGCCGGTCTGGACGCAGAGGCTAGAGGAAAAATCCTCTGCCCCCGTCGGGGATCGAACCCCGGCCGTCCAGCCCGTAGCTAGTCACTATACTGACTGAGCTATCCCGGCTCATAGTAATAGTGTAAATTACAATGCTCCTAATCATGTAATTTTCTCAGCCTCCCAGCCAGTTACTTCGCTTTTCGCGCGTCATCCAACTACACTGATTATGTCCTTTATAGACCCTGAACAGAGGTTGTAATTGTAACATTTCTGCTTTCCAAATATTAGACTTACATGAACCTACTTCACAGCAGGTTCTATTTAAAATATATAATAAAATTCAGGTCAATACACAAAACTTTATTTGGATGTTAAAATTTAAAATTTAAATGTTAAAATTTAAAATTTGCGCCATTCATCACTATAAGGATGTTACTTAAAATATATAATAAAATTCAGGTCAATACACAAAACTTTATTTGGATGTTAAAATTTAAAATTTAAATGTTAAAATTTTAAATTTTAAATTTGCGCCATTCATCACTATAAGGATGTTACTTTAAAATATATAATAAAATTCAGGTCAATACACAAAACTTTATTTGGATGTTAAAATTTAAAATTTAAATGTTAAAATTTTAAATTTTAAATTTGCGCCATTCATCACTATAAGGATGTTCTATTTAATTTCATTATTTATCTTATCGCGCTGGCATCTGCCTAGAAGACTACACAGGCGTCACAGGAGACAAGACCACAATCGATTTTTCGCCGTGTCTCAGATTCATTAATTTGTGGTACTTGATAATTTTAGATTAATCTCCCAAAACACGACACCTAAGTCTTACGTACCTCAGATTCATTGTTAAGGTAACAATTTTACCGGCTTCATTGTTTTAAGGATCAGAGTTTATTCATAATTTCCAGCTTCTGCTTGACTGACTGCTTTAACTTTGACTCCCAGCAAATTCTGCGCATCAGCGCCACAGACTGTGCTCTGTTGCTACCAGTAGCATCGAATGGGTGAGTCTCCCGTTATCCCAGACTACTAATTATCCTATAATCCCCTCTGCGTGGGGGCACGTTAGTTAACTGGCAACCCCATGATTAAATATGATAGATGAATCAAATGTTTCAAATTTCAAGCGTATATACCTTGCTTGAAAAGTCTCGCTTTATATGGATTTCTAATTCGACGCATTTTAAGCACCACCCAACCGCCAATCATTTATTATTCTTGATGACTGCAAAACAAGGTCTTGCTGAGTTTTTATTTAGAACTCCCAGTCGAGAGGTCTGATATACTCACGCTGGTGAAAATATTTATTCTGAAGATGGAGTCACTTTATTCCTCCGAAACATTGATACCTTCCCGCAAGTCCAAACGGCGTTACATCTACGAAGATCAGAATCAACTTTTCAGTCAAGAGGGAACTGGAACTTTACTTTCATTTCTATTGCTTTGTAAGGAAAGATATAAACTCATGCCCTCCTCACGTCTGTGTCTCTGGTCATCCTTAAATTAATAAAACTGAGAAAAAATCGCGACCTATTTGAAGCAGCATTTCAGACTGGCCAGAAAGACTTAATAAACTTAAGAACATATTCAACCAAGACACAAAACAGGGCTGGAGCATTATCGCTTCACATAGCTACCCAGGTATATTACTTTAGTATTCATTTAAGGTGAGTTGAGTTCAGTTTACTTTAGGCTAGGTTAGGTTAGGTTAGGTTAGGTTAGGTTAGGTTAGGTTAGGTTAGGCTAGGTTAGGTTAGGTTAGGTTAGGTTAGGTTAGGTTACGTTAGGTTAGGTTAGGTTAGGTTAGGTTAGGTTAGGCTAGGCTAGGTTAGGTTAGGTTAGGTTAGGCTAGGTTAGGTTAGGTTAGGTTAGGTTAGGTTAGGCTAGGTTAGGTTAGGTTAGGTTAGGTTAGGTTAGGCTAGGTTAGGTTAGGTTAGGTTAGGTTAGGTTAGGTTAGGTTAGGTTTCTTTATATCGGGTAGTTTAGTTCTTGTTTGGTTGTTTAAGATCGGATTAGTTTAAATTATATTTGGCTACTTTGATGAAGAAATGTTTAGAACTGACTCTTCCGTGATGGTCGTTGTCAGGTTTCAGCTTTTTTGTTGCCGAGTTAAGGAAAGCAACTTCACCTTGGGTAGAACCGAGAACACTCTCGAAGTTTTGGTATTATTCCTGTAATCTATTCACCGAAGCAAACAGCTCTGATCTTGAAGATTATAAATTAGATTAATATGGTTCATGACAGGCCCGCTTGCGGGCTCTCGTGAACATTGTAATGAACCTTCTGACTTCATAAAAAGATGATGAAATTCTTGACTACCTGAGTGACTGTTAGTATCCCAAGAAGGACTTGCTTCAAGGAGTTAGTTACTTATTTAATATGGATCCCGTTTTCGGATGTTATCACAGTGTATAAGTTGGTAGGCCTACTTAGGATTTTGTTACCATTTGTTTCAATACCGAAGACTGAGTAACATATCTAACTTTTGAATGCAATCACAGAATTTTCAATCTTTTTTAAAAAAAAACAGAAATGGGCAGAAGATGTTATTGAAGTTTCTTTCCCGTCACACTGCAACATTTTACAATCTCATCGCATCATCGTCTTGAAACTTTTACAATTTCTCCTTTCTGAGTTAAAGAAAACTACTGAATGGAGAATGGCACTGAAGATGTCGTGTAATAAAAGGAAGTAACAACAGTAAAGAAGAACAGAAGCACAATTATGTAAAAGTAACTGCTACATTAAAGAACACAAAGACAGTAGAAATAAGATCAGAAGTAATAATTAGGAACCCTAACCACTGTACTGTTATGGGGGAAAAAATTGTTGTCTTCATCTTTTAACTTCAGAACACAGAATACCTTCTTTCATACTGCACATCTTTGTGAAATTTTAGGTTCTCACGGAGCCTCCATCGTCAGGGCGATTCATCGCCCTGATGACGGAATCAGTATGACCTCTGAAACGTTGGTAAACATCGACCAGACTCCACAGCGCAACAACCCAGAAGACAGAAATCTTCATACTCTGATGACGGAGGTAGTATGACCTCTGAAACGTTGGTAAACATCGACCAGACTCCACAGCGCAACAACCCAGAAGACAGAAATCTTCATACTCTGATGACGGAGGCAGTATGACCTCTGAAACGTTGGTTAACATCTACCAGACGACACAGCGCAACAACCCAGAAGACAGAAATCTTCATACTCTGATGACGGCTGAAACGTTGGTTAACATCGACCAGACTACACGGCGCAACAACCCAGAAGACAGGAATCTTCATACTCTGATGACGGAGGCAGTATGACCTCTGAAACGTTGGTAAACATCGACCGGACTACACAGCGCAACAACCCAGAAGACAGAAATCTTCATACTCTGATGACGGAGGCAGTATGACCTCTGAAACGTTGGTAAACATCGACCAGACTCCACAGCGCAACAACCCAGAAGACAGAAATCTTCATACTCTGATGACGGAGGCAGTATGACCTCTGAAACGTTGGTTAACATCTACCAGACGACACAGCGCAACAACCCAGAAGACAGAAATCTTCATACTCTGATGACGGCTGAAACGTTGGTTAACATCGACCAGACTACACGGCGCAACAACCCAGAAGACAGGAATCTTCATACTCTGATGACGGAGGCAGTATGACCTCTGAAACGTTGGTAAACATCGACCGGACTACACAGCGCAACAACCCAGAAGACAGAAATCTTCTATCCTATGCAACATCGCAGAAAACAGCCATCTTGATACCTGTCGCGTTGAGAACCTCAAATATCACACAGCAGTCACCTTTTTTACGTGAAAACGCAACGACCAAACTTCGTTCCACAGCCAGATCGTAGACGGCCAAGAAACACTTTATTTCGCGCCAGTTATCACACAATTTCACTTCTGATACCTTGTCAAGAATCCTACATTTCACTGCACAGAACCAAAATGTCCACTAGAGCACAGCGCCATGTAATTCGGACCGGAGCTTCTGTAACCACAAACTACATGACGGTCCGTGTATTTCTAGTTGTTTCCCCCGACCCTTCACTTCCAATTCAGAGCATTAATAACACAAGCACAAGCAGAAACGCTTGGTTAACCAGCCGAACCCATTTGATAAGAGTAATAATTCTTTCTTTTCATAAGCCTTTAATTTTCTTCCTATATCCGTCCATACCGTGCACCTTTTCTTGCGTGTATTTATTCAAAAGTAACATCAGTTTCATTAGACATCGATTTGCCATGAATGTAAAAACGCGGTTGTGTTCGCTTTCCCCATAATTGTCACATTCAGCCTAAAAGTATTATGTATAAAATTATATTCTAAAATGTGATATAAATAAACGGAAATGCACCTTATTTCTTTAAAAAACTATAATTTACTATACAATAATAATAAAAAATTTAGCTACGAAATATATACAGTAATTATCATGATAAATAATGCCTAATTCTGGTAATGTCTGTACCCAGAAAATGGTTTCACAAAAGAAAAAAGTCCACATTGGTTTGTTCTTAATCAGGTGCGTTTAATTTGTATTAATGCTTTCGTAATACGACATTTTGGTGTAATTTTTAAACCAAACGTGACATTAGAATCGGGACAAATGTGAGTTAATGTACACACCGAAACATATGACAAATAACATGCTAATCTATGTGTAATAAAATCTGCTAATACTTTCATTTCCATATATAAATTAATGTTTCAGTCCTGTTACCATAAAGATATCCGCTTGATACAAGTTTCCGGTGTACGCGAGTTCCGTTTAAAGCCGCTTTTTACTACAGTCTGACGAATATAATTTCCAAGTAACTTCACTCTACACTGAGCTGAGTTTAATAACAAGTTGTTTTCTCTTTCGGAGTTAGTTTCGAACAAAGCGTTTTCAGCCTTAAGCCACTAGTGCGTTAAATGCCTTTTCGCATTCCCCTAACCGAGGACTGACGTTCGTGTTCATCAGAATGAGGATTTCTGTCTCCCATGGGTCCACAACTCCATACAGTTTATAAATTTGCCATGATGGAATTTCTAGCTGAATGTATCAATCTGGAACTACGTCTGTTCCCGAACAAGGCCTAAGACTACATTCCTACTAAAACACGTTTTTAAGTATTGCCATGAACATGAGATCACAAAGAGTTTTACACACAAGGGATTTACAGCCTTAAGAACACAAGCTTCTTCTTGGTTTATTTAGCGAGAAAGGTAGCCATGGCCTATTTTAAAGCACTAAACCCGCATCTGAAGGGACTGAGAGGAACTACAACAAAAATCCGGAATATCTAGTCGATTGATCTGAACCAGGGATTTCCACAAGGTAAAGAGGATAATCTAACAAGGTTATGGATCAAACGAGAAGTTAATCCAGCGCCTTGTGTAATCCAGAGACGGTTACACATTAACCACTGTGCTTTAAGGGGTTAAAAATGTTTGAGCTTATAAGTTATCTACTGCCATGGTACGAATTTCAATTGCTTATTTACACCCCTTGACAATAAGACGGTTTTAAGTAATTTCAGCAGCTTTAAAACGTAATAATGCAGACTCTTCAAACGTGGACAAAGACATACACATTAGTTCTCAGATAAAACACTTCTACTTATGACAGATTAATGAATATTTAGAAATGTGCAATGTAGAATCCAAATAATTTATGCTCTATGAGGAATTGGAATCCATATGTGAATTGAACCACGAAAATATCACGCTGTTGTGTTGTGGGGAATCGCAAATGTAGACTTCCTTGAAAATGACATCGGTGTTAAAGGACGACATATGTCTTGCTGAAACTATGAAGACGGCAGTGATGTGTTTCATAATCCCAAGAGCAACAACGAACACGCAGTGATTCGATGTTCAAAGGAACTTCGCAGTAAAAGTGTCTCTGATTCTGGCGACGTCGGGTCGCTGTGGCTGGGCTGCGGTCAGACCGCCCCTAGGGGCTGTTTCGGTGACAGATATTCAACCCAGAAACATTGACTTGTCTGAGGTAGAGGTGCATTCATTTATACCAGGCCTCTAAAATATCGCCAACTTCAAATGACTGTGAAGGAATGTCTATGTAAATATATATATCAATATTACAATTAATTTAATTTTAGCCGTCCTTTCAAATGGGTGTAGAATTTAGTTTCCCACCCTAAAAGACGTCCAATGAAGATGTCCTACAGCGCATATTTAGACACAGGATACAGTAATTGATAAGACGAAGAAAACTAGATAACGAAGAACTCCGTAACATATACACTGCATCTAATATTACATCACTACATCATTACTTTCACTGAAATTGCTTTCATTTTCTTAGATCTCTGTACCCGATTTTGCAAGGAGAACGTTTTCGGATTCCGGTTATGAAATACGTACGAAACATAATCACAAATACACAATTACAATGAAGCAGGTAAGTACAAATGAGAAGCTGAGCTGCCTCAGACCTTACCAGAAGGTTGCCCCGACTTCATGGCAGAAGAATGATGAGGCACGATGTTTCCTCCAACAATTCCGTCGTAAAACAAACGACACAGGATGGGCCAGACCGCCCCACTTTGTCGTACTAATAATCTGTTAAAGTGTTCCAAGTATGCGATGGTCCCATTACAGTTTTCACACGATGTTTAAAATTGGCAGCGAGGCTTGCAAGGCCCCCTGGGCCTATTCTGTGTCCGGGTTCACGGTCATGCAAGGTCAATAACTCTTACCGATAACTCTGCGCGGCACGTGGAGGTCAGCCACGACATACACGTTAAATATTACACACAAAGCGAGGCCACACCATGTACTGCCCTTGACGCTTCGGATGTTGAAACCGATATATCTCGTTCAGAAGTACGCACTTAACGGTACCTCATAATCGAAGAGTTGGGTCAGTGTGTCAGAGACAAATATGGCTACTGTTTTCTTTTCCTGTCGTTCTGCGAGAAATCATGAACTTGACAGGACAGTTGACTGACTTTGACTCATAGCATTCTCACCAAATGCTTCTACAAGCATGCGGTGAGTTTCTACTTTTTTTAAGCTTAAAGCAAAATTTGATCCAGATTCTTTGCTCCTTAAAATATCCCATTTAAAAAATCACCGAACCACTACAATACAACGTTACAAAAACGTACGAGACTCAAGAACGCGGCCTCTCGCCTTCACGGCTGTTGGCACACTAATTCACAAAGGGTACTACTCGCCCCATGTAGCGGCGGCAGGCCATTCCACAACCGGTTCGCGCGTGGAATTCAAATTCCCCGAACTTTTGTGTAGCACCTCGTACAGCTGCATAATCGCTTAAAAACGAAACGTACAACAGGATAAAGTATCAGTTTTCTGAGAGAACGCCACCCATATCAAAATCTATCCTTCCTTTCAAACTTCCAAGAACAGAGTCTATGCCCCCCCCCCCCCCCCCCAACGCCAATCCGTTCGGGCATTTCTCTGACGTCTAACCTAACTACGTACCAGCCCTTGTGTTCTCCGATCAATTATAAACATAGCTGTCACGGGGTTGGAAACAAACTCAGGGCCTCTAAAGATTAAGATCAGGTCATACGATTGCTACGTGCTGTTTGGAGCACGTATTACATGAATGTCTGGCCCGCATAAATGCCAACCACATACGCCAGGCGGATGAAACAGCCATCGACGAAACTCGATGGCAGAATCTTTCGACGCGGAGTGAATAACAACCGAGCAGCTGAGCACTTAAGTGGCTTGCGCGGGAACAGCGAGTGACCTGCATTTCTATTGAGGACATTCTGCTTTATCTGTCGTTGTTAGCGTCGAAAATCAGGACAGTGCGACGAGTGATGTTTGTACGCACGGTAAGGTTACCGCTATTGGGCCTAGTAAGCATCACTGACAAGAACCAAGAAAGTTAAAAATTAAAATGAACTAACTAACGTATTAACGGAGATGAGGAACAGCTCCATCGATTGGATCCAACAGAATAGGTTTTACTTGAAAACGAATACAGATTTCAGGCTCAAAAACGTTTTTAAATTAAAATTTGGGCGATGGATAATGCCCACGAAGTTTGAAGATTTCTGTCTTCTGGGTTGTTGCGCTGTGTAGTCTGATGACGGAGGCAGTATGACCTCTGAAACGTTGGTAAACATCGACCAGACTACACAGCGCAACAAACCAGAAGACAGAAATCTTCAAACTCTGATGGCGGAGGGAGTATGACCTCTGAAACGTTGGTAAACATCGACCAGACTACACAGCGCAACAACCCAGAAGACAGAAATCTTCATACTCACCGCTATGAAAACGTCAAATCTTACCCACGAAGTTTCTTACTGCAATAATGGACTACCGTCACAGACCTTCAGATTTAATTTTCTAAATTAACTTATACGGTCCGTCACGGTGCATGTGACTTGGATTTAGATTTGTTCTCCGAAATCAAATTGGGAAATAAAAAACAGTGAAAGTTCTTCATTTATTCACCGACGCTGCCAGCAGCTCAGACTACATGTCATCGTGTGACAGGGTGATTCATGAATCGGAAGGAATATGGAACGAAGCGATCTCATTTAAGGTACTATCCTAGCATGAGACTGGAGGGACCGAGTAAAAACAAGAAAATTGACTTCAGAATAGCTGGTTTATGGGCCAAAATTTGAAGCTGGAGCCTGCCACACACACTAACCACTCAACCGCGACCTTCAGTACAGAATGAAAGTTTTTGCCAATATTTCTAAAGCCCTGCCTCTAAATGATATATGAAATGATTAATCAAGATTCTTGAGCGTGGAACTTACATATTATGTTGGTTACAGCCATTCTGACACCACGTATCACTTCGTAATTTCATCTGAGATTGTAGTGCCGACTTCATAAACTTACCTGAAACAGAGACAATGAGAATTTTATATAATAAAGTGAATTATTAAAAATAATGTATTTGTGCTATGTTTACGGCGCACAAAACACAGATATTTGTACGTAACAGAAAAGTTGTTTTGTTTAAATGCAAATTCTCGTCACTATTAAATCCATAAATAATATAGTGACTATTGCCCCACGCAACTCACAAACGAGTATAACTGTCCCGCCGTTTTTAAATAAACAATTGGCATTTGAGAGTGACAAAGTCACCAGCAACACTTTGTTACATCATGAAAGGAAAGACGGAGATAAACAAAACAAGAAAGAAAAATATAAATGACGTTTCATTACACTTTATTAAATACACCTACAATTTTCTTTCCCCTACACGGATGGAAGATATTATATTTAAGAAATTATCGAAAGAGAACGATAGTGCAAATTGAAGTATTTTGACATCATTAGCCTATAGTTCTTAAACTACAATCAAAATACATTAACACGTTTCTTCTCCCTCATACATTCAATAAACTTTCAGAGAAACGAAAAGATTCCTCATTTCCGATTAAAATTAATTCTGTAACATTTTGACAGGTGCTTTTATATGTCACTCAAGTACACGATGGAAAAATACTTTCGTTCATAATTTCTCAACATGTCAATCCCGCCCGTCTCTTGCTTTGATACCGACCTCCTTTCCTGCCAGTAGACAAGGTATAGTGCAATAACACAAGAATCTGACAAAACATGCGTCAGTCAGAACCACCAGGAGCGCATCAGTCTCTGTCGTCCTAGAGACAGACGAACGTCGGCGTTTTGAGGAGCAGGCGACTGACTACGAAGGGGCGCAGACCTGCGTGATATTTTACTTTCTTGCTGTAACAGTCGAGAGAATGAGTGACAGAAGAAAAACGCATTCCGATAATGCAGTGAAGAGGGTGGAACTGCTACCACAATGAAGGAAATATGTTATTAACAGCGCCAGAAGTCACATCATTGATTGATAGGCATTAGTTTCGATACCTGGTTGCAAGAAATGCATGACCGCGATAAAGAACATCCTCCCACCGCATATCCAAAAACATACAATTTGTACTCTGGTGTCAATCACTTTTCGTCAGACATGTTTTAGTAGAGTTCTGTTTTTTACTACGACAAACATGAAGACGATTGTCTTCTGGAATACTGTTGCACCGTGTAGTGTGGTAGATACTGACCAACGTTTCATAGGAGCTTACTAGCTCCAACGTTGAGGTAAGCATGATGACTAAGGTAGATGGAAAAATAAAGATCTTCTGAAACGTCGGTCAATATCTACCAGACTACAAGGTGCAATATCCTAGAAGTCAGCCATCTTCAAATTTTAGAGTTTGTAACATCTGCAGTGAAATGAAGTCCTTTACAAGTGATGAGCCATGCAAGAATGGCGTTAAACTCGATTATTTTGGAGACCATCTCTGCCTCTACCACTCATCAGCTCACTATGCAAATGTAATTCTTATTACAATTACCATTTAAGAGCATTTTAGTTGTGATAGGCAGGGTTTCAAGAACTATCAGCTCGAATACCATAGCCCCTTTAGATATAAACCAGACCATTACAACACTGAACTGCTAAAATTCACACTAACGTTTACCCATAGCCACTCTAAAAAACATCGGCGCCTTCCTCCCGTAGTTTAATTTCCCGCATGCCTGCCTGGGTATTGAGATCGCCGTCAGTTCCGCTTACCCCTGCCTAGTGTTGGGGTCTGTCGGCGTCAATGAGAGAAAGTATGTCCTCTGGCAATGATGGATGTTCACCTGGATGAGTGACAGACCACATGCACTAACAGGGGCCCCTGGTGGTCGGACACGTGTATAACAATTTTGATTGACAAAGCTGCAATACCAGTGTAATATAAACGGCCACTCACTCGGTCCTGTGACGTGCAAAGAGTGATTCACAGTGAAACGTAAAAATGATGCAGCACCATATTTCATCTAAGGCCACAATCTATGTGGCTAGAGAATAGTACGTCTTAACTAAGTAACGAGCCAACTAATTAACTGAATATAACTGAATGATAAACTAAGGACCTTAATAAATACATGCAAGGTGTAATCTTTCTTGTATACATTCCATAGCATTTATCAAGAAGGCCAAGAATCATCCGGCAAAGTTTATTATAATTGTATAAATTCATAAAATTGGATATCCTGAGCAAGGTCAGTCGTGGTTTTCCTCAGACCCTTTTGATAATAGCTGGAATCATGCCTTAAATAAGTCATAACACGTTACTTCTACATTCAAAAATCATAAACAATCATCCTACCATTCCACGCTTTATAACCTGCGCAGCTGGAAATCGTCTTTAAATAAACCCAAACCTACCAACAACAGTCAATACATCCTTTCTCCTCGTGGAACAGATGTAAATAAATCTCCCTGTGGTCTGAAATTATACCTAAAACAGTGATAATCTGTACACTACTTCCTCTCTGATACCAACATTTCTATTCTTTTCTGATTTAAGCCCCTGTTAATAATCCACCTCTTCGATTCGGTTTCTCAAGTTACGTCGAACAATGAATCTAGAAATATCCTTTGCTGACAGTTTTCGAGAGCCATTTCTGAAGCACATTATTTGTCTCCAAAGGCAACCCTCGGTGTCGAACTTGCTTATTACAACCAACGTCTGCTCTTTGCTATGATCTTACCCGTCACAAATAAGTCGTTAAACAACACGGGGCGTTCAAGAAGGTGTCATAAACTTTGTTGAGATATCATATTATATATCAGAACGGATGTCATCAGACGAAGGAAACCTGTAAGAAGTTCAGGCGAAGAAAGCTATTCCTCCAATTATTGACATATTTTATGTGTTCTTCCCTCAAACCTTCTCTTACTGATCAACTCGTATAACCTTTATGTATCTGTATGAGACACTGCATCCTGTATCACGGCATTCCCCTCGATTTACTGCATATTTGGCACGGACAGGGCTTCAGATGAAAAGGGTGAAGGGGGAGGGGTAGTTGACATTCGCCATTATCGATATTTCGTACTGGCGCCTACCAGACGCAAAACTCAAGACGACTTCTGCTTATCCCAACTGAGTTTCAGACATTACACAATTTTTTCTTCAAGTCTTGTCTAAAGGACAGTTTTATATAATATATGGCTCAAGGGGATTTTATATGATTGTAATACTTTCCTTTTTGGTTTTACTTCCAAGACTAGTTCATGAATAAAACGATGTCGTAACAAATCTGAACAATATCTGTGCCTGTAAAAATATTATGATTCTAATTTAGTATTTTAGGTGCCACTTAAATATTACTAATACTGTAAACGTGCCTCGAATACATTAAGAAGTGTTGGAACAGCAAAGATTACTTTATACAGGCCTAAAGAATATTTATCAAAACTATCATTGCAGGTGTAGCCCTAAATTTTATAAAAAGTATGACTAAAATCAAATAACTACGTAAAAGTGATTTATAAAGACTTGAAAAAGTTCTTTACTTTCCTTACTATTTACAAAGCCTAAGTTAGTACTTTGCTCTAGAAGCAGTGAATTTAACTTTGAAGTTCAAATACCATCCATAATTTCAAATGCATTATATTGTGAGCGAGTGAATTTTGGGACAAACAGATTTAAATTGCATTTTTGTAATTATCGATTTGTACATAGGAATTGACTCCACTTCGATACGTATTAAGGACGTAAAAATCCATTTGCTAACCAAGCGAATTCCAATTTAAGCAATTTTAACGCTTGTTTAAAATAATTGTTTCACTCTTCTTTCCTATATGTATTCAAAATCTTGGGTCATCGAGTGAATATTCTTGGTCCCATGACCGGCTACATTCAAACCTAACACGCCTGAAGGCATTAGTAAGTTAGATAATGTAATGTGCCTCTCGAGTCATGGTTTAGCACTGTGGAGATTAATTTTAGTTGGGTTAGGTTAGGTTAATAACGCGCATGCACAGACAACAAAGCACATAGGTCTGTTTCTGAGAAGTGCATTTGGCTAAGTCAGGTTAGGTTAGTGACGTGCATAGGCAGACGACCGTGCACACTGATCAGTTGTAAAAGGGGTAGACTGAGTACAAATGAGTTAGGATGGGTCATACGAGCATGCGCAAAGGTGAGTTGCTGAGGGGATACATTAATTTGAGTGGGGTTAGGTTAGGTAAGGTTGGGTTAGTTAGGTTAGGTGAGATTATGAAAGGTTAGTGGCGCGCATGCGCAATGGTTAGTTTCTAAGGGGTTGGATTAAGGTGAGATGTGTTAGGATGTGGCAGATAGGTTAGTTTATGACAGGCTAGTGACGGGACATGTAATAGTTCCACTTACCATTGAACGTATTCACGCACATTATACAAGCGCAATGCCAACTGTTAACAGAGGTAAACCTACACATAGACGCCATAAATACAAGGGAAAATCAATACAGAATTAATAAGCAATCTCCGGATAATGAGAGGCACGATCAGGAAGCCGGAAATACGAACAAATTTCCATTGCTTGGCGATGTTATGGCAGCACAATTATGTACGAATTAGACAACGATTACTGAAACCCGTTTTGTCCTCCCGAAATACATTTCTCTGGCATTTCCATCACGCTGCAGAATATTACAAAGATTTGAAAGGCGTACTATTTCCATTACACAAAGTTTCCAAAGGTGACTTTTTAAGACAATAACGTCACCAGGCCAATGAAGAAAATAACAAGTACAAGAATGGTATTCAAAGACAGCAGTGGTGCCGAACGACATTTTTCAACAATGAGATTAAAAGTAACTCCTTTAACAATATGATATAAGGTCAATGTTGTAAAAACGTAATAACGCGACACATAGACAGACAGACTTGGATGGGTCTATAATTTGTTCTTCGCTTGCCCAAAAGCGTAAAGAACACCAAACATTTCTTTGTTCTTTTGTCAATAAGCTTGATTTGTTATATTGCTTACTTGTAATTATTACTTTATAATTTGGCAACCTTGTTACAATGAATGTAAGTGCCCTTAACATAGTCTAATAAATTCCTTTCAGAATATATTATTTATTATAAGATATGAAGTGGCTGTGGTAAATATTCAGAACATTGTCATAGATGCACGAAATGCCCTTCATCTGTAGTAAGTCCCTTACAGAACAGGACTACGAACTTTACTTCAGCGTTCCTCAGGCAGGCGGTCAGAGGCAGCTTCACGAAAGCAAAACCATGTCAAGAAGTGTGTGCAGTGACCAGCCAGGTCCCATTATCAAATAAGGTTTGTTCTCTAAACACCAGAGACGGGTAACTCAATATCTCAGCAGGCACAGAGCTGACACCGGTAAGTGGATTTCAGAAGTGGAGATCCGATCATGCAGGAAAGGTGTCGGGTAGACGCACGTGAAGCTGTGGCACCAACACAGATGGCAAGGGGCAGGAAGAAACAAGGATAAAAGAGAAAAAAACAAAGTAAAAAGAAAGAGTGGAATAAACAACAAAAAGGGAGAAGATAAACTAACCTAAACTGGTCAACGCGTTTCAAGCCTATTACAAAACCCGTAGACTTAATATCGTACTCACCAAGGACCCACCACTCATCTTCTTCAGCATCTTGAATCCAGGCCACATCACGAAATATATTTATTTGAAAACCATTTTGACATTTTCCTCCTTCTTTGCCTAGGGCATACAGATGACGACCAAGAAATTTCAAGCCCTTACAAAAAATTTGCAAACGTGTTTCGGAAATACGTGGGATACGTTTTCTTGTCTGACGTGCTAAAAAATTTCTTTATGCAATCACAACTTTCGGCATTAGACAATGATGATTGTACTCGAGGAGGCTGTGTTTTCTGAGCCTTTCATGAAGTTATTCCGGCTTATTTTGAAGTAGCCTCTACTAATTCGCACACAGACGATAGCAGTTAGGTTAACCACTAGCTGCGAGGGAACAAGTCTTACAATTCAAGAGTCTTATTTACACGATTTAAATAGCTCAAATATTTCCCAGTCTGAAAGAATGGTCATGAGGTCACCTGTATGATGACATGACGGATAGCATTCAGGGATCAGATACTGACGACTTCCTTCCCTTCCTATATCCGTCATAATTCATCACTGTCCGCACACTTGAACTCCGAACTCATTACTTTTAATTCAAAGCAGTGGATCTGCAATGCATGAAAGGCCCTGCGCTCCACAACACTATTATTAATGACTGTCAACCATGCGATAGCTGGACGAAACCGAAGGGAGTATTCAACCCGGGGTCCGGCTACTGACTTTCCTTCATTAATGGCGGGGTTCTTCACTTTATGGCACTTTGTACTTAAGACTCTTTACCTAACTACCTGTAGCAGAGACTTTCTTGAGTCGCTGACACGCTCAGTTATGGAACCAGAGGATTCATTACCATCTTCACAACACATTCTATTTCTTTAAGATCCATTTTAATAACACTTCCCCATCTACGTCTAGGTCTCCCTTAAGGCTTTATGACTAAAGTTATGTATGCAGTAATCAGTCCCCCCCCAAGCGTGACACGAACGAAGCAAATATCATCCTTTTATGTCTGATTACAGTAACAATATTTGGTAAGGAGTACACATTATGGCGCTACTCAAAATTCTCCTTTCTCTCCCTTAGGATAAATTTTTTCCAAGACGTTGTTCTCAAACATCCTCAATCTAGGTGGGATATAAGGTTATATATCATCGTACTTATTATGGATCTAAAACATCGATCAATATCTATCAAACTACACGGTGCAACGCCCCCGTAGATAGCCATCTTCACGTTCGATCTATATTCTTCCCTCTGCGAGGGAGAGACCAAGTTTCACTCCTACACGAAATAAAGGCAAAATTATAGTTTTCAATGTTCCAATCTCTCTGTCTGCACATCGAAGAAGGCAAGACAGAGCAAATGAATGATGGCAGAATATGAAGGCCTACTGAATTTGGAACCCTGACCGTCCAGGACTTAGATCAAAGGGCAAACACCTGCACTGAATCCGATTACAAGGCAGTTCACATCTTCACAGCTTGCCCAGATCTATTAAAGCATTATTCTCCTTTCTCGCTTTTGGCACGGCATTCAAAGGGGTAGTATTATAAAAGGTTTTCATATTAAAATTCGATATATATTTCCTGTTTCCACCATTCAAACCAAAATAACCTATTTTACTTTATTAGTGTCAACGACAGGAGACGGCATGAGTGAGTCAAATTATTACCAATGCTAAGAATAACCGAGAATTCTGTTAAAAGTTTTAAAGTTACATTTCTGATGATTTACTTTAAAGGCCGGGCAGTGTTCTTTTAATTGGGGGTTTGAATTTAAAACGTAGGCATTCTTCCCGCCCGCTTACTGACTACAGGCACGTCACTGCCCGCCAATTCCGACTTGGGCCCTTGCAATGTTTCATAAAGTGATCGAATTACTGTTTGTGCAGTTCTGTATCAAGGGACGAAACGTCTTCCCTTCTGGGTCGTTAGACGCTTAATGGTGGCGTCTGGAAGAGATTCGTCTGACACCAGAAATATAAAAGACGAAGGCGAGGGAGACAAGTGAAATGCACGAGGCTGTAAAGAAGACAGACGTGAAGAAACGGAGCAGAAAAGAGGAAAGGGAGGAGGAGGCCGAGGGATGATGAACGAGAAGGGGTGGTAGAAGCGTTCAGGATGACGACAGAGTTGTGGGATTGCGAATGGGTACAGAGAGACGCCTTCTTCTTGGGTAAGGAAGCTTATTCAAAGTACGGTAAAGTACGCTAGTGGCAGGACATGGCGGATTTAAGTACGATAATTAAAACACCGTGACAGAGTTAAGAAAGCAACGTTGTGTGTTTCACGTTTCGCGGAATACTGATATTGAAATTTCAAATTCTCACCGCGGCAAACGCGTTGCTGTGCCGTGTAGCCTGCTAGACGTTTACCCGTCATGGCAGGCAGTAAGTACCTCTGAAACGTCGGTAAACTTCTACCAGACTACAAGGAATAACAACTCGGAAAGGCAGCCACCTTTGAATTTAATTTCGGTCTATATAAGTCATAACACAGCGACACACATTAAATAAATTTCGAGGAAAATTTCTCAAAAACGCTTCACCTAACAAAGCATAACAAATTTCATAACATATAGGTCTTCTAATTATTATTATTATTTAGTGTTCTGTCTGACGACAGGTCCATATGAACAGGATCCTTCCCTCCTTTTCTCGGACTGGGACCTGTTCATATACGTTCTTGGCAGATGAGCCAGAAGTGGTTTGCCATTGCCTTCTTCTGTGTGTGAATGGAATAATTGTTGGGATGCCACGGAGAAACCGGGGAAGCCCCCGGAGGAAAACTCCGTGTTGCCTAGACCACGGCCTTGCCCAACACAAGTTATAAATTCGGGCACCGCCGGGAATCGAACCCGAGACCCCAGGATTACAAGGCCAGTGTTCTAACCGCTAGACCACCTTGGTGGTCTAGGTCTTCTAATAAGATCTACAAATTCTAAATGACGTATTATTCGATGAGATTATATTGTACATAATATTATAAAAGTAAGCTCAAACAATAGCCAACTCTTTCATAATTAGCTTCGCTAAAAACACTATTCCAAGTTACAGGTGTTTAGCGCTGATTTCTGAAAAAAGTGTCCAGAGATAAATTTAAAAATACATTAATTTTACATGGATTAAAGGAATACCAAGACCACACATCAATACAGTTTCATAAATACAGCGTTTGAGAAACGCATGAAACAAAACCAGAGTACATCTTTTCAATCTTGTTAGAATCCGTAAATCTGTGAAATATTTGTAATTCATTTTTAAAACAATAGAAGATAAAGCTTTGAAATTACTACGCCGACTGAAATTAACTTGGCAGGAGAATTATTTCAAACTGCGCCTTTATGTCCCCTATTCTCTGTTAAAATAAAAAAAATGAAAGCACAAAGTTTTTATTCCGCTGTAAAACATTTATTTTTATTAACGTATAAAGCCGTACCCATTGTCGAAGGACACATTATTTTAGCAGAATTTCTTGTTAAACATACACCATGCAGATAACCGTGTCATAAAGTGTAAATGTTATGTATTGTATAATATACCCACATTTGTAGCAAAAGACATTTCTGAGGAAGCTCATAACATTTTTATGTCTGAATTTCATGTCAACCAGGGGTATATTTGCGGTTTAATAAAGCTATTAGTAGTTTGGACAACACAGCGTCTAAGTAGGAGTTTTACTGAACCGTTAAGAGCCAAATTAAACTCGTTGGTATGTTTGAAACGCTGATAACAAATTAATAGAAATTCGTTGACGTGTTTCAGATACAAAGCTGGCGGAAGGATACAAACTTCCCTTTAAACATTCGTTTTATACACTTTCTGCAAATACAAACCAAACTAATGGAGAAGACGTAAGAGGGAGAGAGAGAGAGAATCGGAAAGCATGTACGAAGATTGTAACACTGTTAAAGAGAATCCTTTGTCAGTAGAGAAGAAAATGTCTTCCTCTCGCTGTTGGTTCTGCTTCGTAGAGTCAACATTGGAATTCCAAAACCTTCCTGAATTCCATCTTACCCGAAGCTATTTGCTTCATGCAAAGTAGCATGCCAGTTGCTTCGTTACGTATAGCGCTTCCAAGTTGGAAGTAATTCCACTGTCGCTCGTCCTCTAAATAAGGCTTCATTTTCCGGCTCTCTTATATCCAGCCATATTCATATCTCAGGGATATTTCAACACCAGACTCCCAGAAAATCCCTTAACATTTACCTTTGCACTCTAAACAGTTAACATAAACCCAGCGTCATGTCATAGGCATTTACATTGTTTTAAAGTCAACGCCTGATACACATTCAACAGAGCCAAGTGTGAAAAGTCTCACATCATAAAAATGTAAAACTGTCACTAATGCTTAACAAAAAATAACGTCATGCAGACGTATGGAGGAGTGGAGTTAAAGCTCCACGCTTTCTTAACCACGGCACTTAGATGAAGAATAGTAGTCACCTTCACGCCATGGCCGATTTAACCCGAGGAAATAGAATCCTGCCTTGCCGGGAACAGATCCCCGGTCGTCCACCCCTTAGCCCAATACGTTAATATCGCGAGAAGTAATTAATTCGTGAAAGCTGCAGTACAAATACTTAAAATAACGCCACAGCTAATACCTTGAATGAAAAAATAGTTACTTGAAAATAGAAGCAGAGAGATAAGACGAACTTGTATCGTTGTGGGCGTCTTCTGGTGCAGATTAATGAATCGTGAGGCTTTGAGGACATTAACCGTACTGAGTTTCGTATTAGAAACACCACTTTACAAAGTAAAATGAACGCTGAGAAATGTTTCAATCGGAACGGCGCATCAACTAAACGTGCTAGCAGATTTCAAATAATAAATCTCATCACAGATTATTTTATTTAATGACTACAAACTAAAGAATGTTCGCCCGAATGCGAATATCTGGCTTGTGCAGCGCCGGACTGCAACTCTGTGTGGGCGAGACTACACGTTTTCAGCTACAGTAAGAATACCCTTGCATGAGTAAACACTGGGAACCACTTCGGTTGTTAGACGAATGTTCAGTTATTTCCAGAACCAGATCCAGTACAGGCCTACGTTTGTTTCATGCAAAAAGTGGATTTTTCTTTGCAGCTGTCCGTCGGTGAACACTGTATAAAGTACAAATCTGATCAAATGTTACAAATGTTATTTAAACGTTTATCGATATGGCGAATATTTAGGGAAATAAAGTAAAAATATTTTTTGGTTGTGCTATTTGCAGACGGAATTAAAATTAGATTATGAAGAAAGTGGGTAAGAAACACAGAAGTAAAGAAATGATATAAGTCTGTTTCGGCAGATGGAATTTCAAATTAAGACAGAAAGAAATAATAGGACAGAAGGAATGAGGAAGATAGGAAAAAGGAAATGACGTTCGTCTAAGGTTGCCCTGACAAATGGCGGCTCAATTACGAAAGAAATAAACAAGGACTGAAAGTAAGATACAGAGAGGAAGAAATGATGTGAGGTCCTTTGCCAGATAAAAGTAGGATATGAAGAATAAACGAAGATAAACAGAAAGAAACAGACATGAAGGTGTCGTATAGATCTTGCAGTACGCAGTGAGCTTTTTGTTTAATGTCTTTACAGAAGGGGGTTTGATGTTGTCTAAAGTTTTCGAATTCTTATTCCTTTTAGTTTCGTGTTCAAACCCCGAGGCTATCTGTAAAAGTTTATTTATTAAAGTGATGCCAAAGTTACTTCCCATGGTATGGAGAAAATGATTGCCAAATTTCACTCGGCTTCACAGTTTAAAAGCAACGTGCTGTTACAATTCAGATAATGAGATAAACCGCCTGAGGCAGCGTCATCTGATATACAGGGGCCCAGATAGGGTGCAACTGGAGCTACACCAAGTCAGGTCCCCTTCTTACTCGACAGAAAGATATAACTGAACTTCTGCGGTTTTATTTTGAGTCAAATGCAACGGAAGAAAATTCCAACAATTCTGAGAATCGGAATGTGAAATCTCACTCCAAGACTCTGAATGGGTCCCCGTCTTTAAAATATTCCGATCTTGAGCATTAAAACAGGTAGTACCTTCATTTAATGGACTCCAAACAGTACGCGTTAGTATCATTTGCTTACACCTGAAGATGGAGGCAAACCCAGCGTTCGAAACGGCCGATACAATTCTTTTCCCCGCCCATCTCACCCTTTATGACTTCGATCGCACTAACTAACATTATTTGGTGAATAGCAAAATTATGGAGCTCCTTATTACAGAATATCCTATTCTCAAATATCCTCAGTTCAATTACCAAAAATCTGGCTGATAAAATACGGAACAATTTGTCTGAAATTAAGACAGAAGGAAAACAATATCTGAATACATTAGAAGGATGTTCGAATTTCTTTAGTTAGTTTTTATCATGTATTTGCCTTGAAAGCTTTGTCTCGTATTAGGGCAATGACCGAGTGTGAGAAAATATTCCAGTTTTAAAGTACCAGCAACAATAAAACACAGCTTGGAAGAGAAAATTAGTGGGAAGTAAACCCAACCCCATGGAGGGCGCACTCGGCTCTGCCACCAAGATACGGAATATCGCAATGAAACGCGTCCGGGTAGCTCCACAGCCATCCGTTCCGCTGATAACTTCCAGGGCGCGCGAGAGAGGCTTATGAACGGGCTGGAACCCGCCCTTTGCCACATCAGCAATGAATATATTTTATTATTTCCAGCACTGGGCCCACAGTCGGTTTGCTTATGGCTGCTCTCTGCCACCCATCGTAAGTTATACTCAGTCTGGAATCCCAGAGTGCTGGAAGGCCTAATCTTACTCCCAGTCTGTATTGAAATATCGACGTTGGTCTCCTACGTACATGCCACTGCGTCCATCTTAAGCCCTACAAGGACGGAAAAAAACTCAGGATAAACTGTCTACAGGCAGAGATCTGAACCAGGGATATCATGAATACCAGTTTACCGACGTTTCAGAGGCCGCTGTTGCCTCCATCATCAGGGAGATGAGTGAGCTCTGAAATGTCGGTTAATTTATACGAGACAACGCTCCACAACAACCCTTAATACTCCTAACTACGAGAACCTGAAATTTCACTGAAAACATTAAGACGGGTTATTGTGTGTATCCATCACTAATTTTCAACCCATGGAAATGGGCGTGGTGTGTTCCACAAACCGTGACTTGGGGGTCTCAACTGGGAATAAAGCATGGAAACGTTGTTACTTATTCCGAATTCATTGCAGATAAAAGCATATTAAAGACATAATATATGTTCCATACTAAGCAGAGTTAGAAATGATTTACCCGAATTAGTTCAACTTACAACATACTGAAAAACGTTTAAAATAACAGTCGCACATCTTAACAGGGCATATCATTGAATTCTCGTGAAGTTACATAAAATTTAATTTCAGATACAGGATATGTAAATTGTTCGTACATAAACTCATAAGGTTTAATTTTCGATTCGCCAGATTTTGAGATGTACAAAGATCCTCTACTTTCGCGCTTTGTGAAAGAGTGCTCAGAATCTAAGAACCCAGTCCATTTAGGAATCGTCTTTTCCCAGATATCATGCGTACACGTAATTGAGTGTCCCACGGTGCCACGGTCTGAGGTCGATTCAGCGTCTTCTTTGTCCCAGCAGAGAATAAAAGAAATGAACTGTCATTCACTAAAACATATTTTTAGTTTTACCTTTGAGCAACAAATGAGGCGGGACCGCGTCTTAGACAATGCAATAAAACGTTTTATTTCGGATCACGAAAATATAGTTAATGGTCAACGATCGATAGAACTGGAGGAGAGCTGTAGACAGCAGAGCATCATCATTCTCATTTGTTACGAGAAGTAAATCCTATTCAGCATCAGGACAAATAATAGTCCTATACATTCTTGAAATCATAATAGGCGTTAGTAGGATTTGAGGTTCTCATGGCCGTGAGTACGAACCTGGTTGTCTTCTGGGTTGGCTTTACAACCCAGAAGACAACCAGGTTCGTACTCACGGCCATGAGAACCTCAAATCCTACTAACGCCTACTATGATTCCAAGAATGTATAGGACTATTATTTGTCCTGGTAGAATTTTACCAATGTTTCAGAGGTCCTTTCTGCCTTCACCATCAGGGCAATGACTCATCACCCTGGTGATCCCATAATGGGTATACATGTGGTGATGAGAAAAATTACTTGCCCTGTAGCGAATCGAATTTAGGTCTTTCAGCCCTGAAGACACCTGACGCCAGTATGTGGATAGGAATTCTACTGTAAGCGTTTACAGCTCCAGGCTTCACAGCAGACACCCAGTTCCAGCTCCATGGCAATCCATACGGAATTCGTGATGAGGGAACATGACGATGAAGTAAAACCTTAATTTTCTCTCGTTTATTATAATTTCAACGATTCTTTAAAACGTGAGACAGACCGGTCAGCATGAAGTCACAGTCACGGAGTCTGACCGGTTTGAATTAAAGGTTTGTGTCAAGTACACACATTTTTCCCAAGAAATTTAAAGCTAGTTCTTAGATCCAAGTGTTTTAATTTACAACACGAATTCAAATTTAAATACCATTTCCTTATCTGAGTTAAATAGCTTGAATTGAAAATCGATGGAGTTGGCTCAGGATCGTGTCCGGGGTAGACTTTGGTGTTGGACCTGCTGGTTCTGCTGCCAGAGAGTTAGTTAGTTAGTTAGTTAAACAGCCTTCTCGATTGCATGTCTTACATGGAGGATGGATGTGAAATCTGAGTTATGAGAAATTGCTCGTACAGTATTTGGCATTCTCTAAGAACTTTCCAGCGGAGGCTAAGGGATGCCACAAAAGACGTCGGTCAACATAGCTGGGCACTGAACCGAGATTTAGATAGAAGCTAGGACCTCCAGAATACGAAGCAGAAATGCCAACAACACTGAGACGCTTCTACCCGATTTATAATTAGTAATTATGCCAACACCCACGAAGAACGTAGCATCGCCACTGTCATGCATAATCCTGCCTGCAGACCAGCAATGCGTTGAGTCGCACATTCCATTAATTGAATGGTCAGAGCTGGTTTTACCACCGAAATGAGCTGGAAGGGCGGGCGGTATGTAAATTGAGGTTACGTTACTGTTATGGCATCGGCAAATTGTATCTTTCTCTTGGTTTCTGTAATAGTAATTAATAATCACGATAAATGGAAAGGGATTTACTGGTATCGCTAAATGGATTAGTCCTATCTCAACCGCGCGCTACAGTCGTTTTGCCCCACTAACAGCTTCATGAAGCGGTGGAGATTAATCACCTCGCCAGACGCCTAACACGTTTGTCGGCAGAAACATGCAGAATCCGTGACGGCGGTAATTCTAACACAAGAACGGGTTATGCTACTGTTCTCGTATTGTTACAGGAAGGAGGCAGACAACAACCGAAGGAGACGAATGGAAAGAGAGGAAAGGAAACAAAATAAAGGAGAGATAATTAAAATGAAAAAATCTTGAAAACGAAATTCGAGTAAACATTATGTCACGTGTAAGACTTGAGGTTCTCACAGCGGTGAGTATGAAGATTTCTGTCTTCTGGGTTGTTGCGCTGTGGAGTCTGGTCGATGTTTACCAACGTTTCAGAGGTCATACTGCCTCCGTCATCAGAGTATGAAGATTTCCGTCTTCTGGGTTGTTGCGCTGTGTAGTCTGGTGGATGTTTACCAACGTTTCAGAGGTCATACTGCCTCCATCATCAGGGCGATGAGTATGAAGATTTCTGTATTCTGGGTTGTTGCGCCGTGTAGTCTGGTCGATGTTTACCAACGTTTCAGAGGTCATACTGCCTCCGTCATCAGAGTATGAAGATTTCTGTCTTCTGGGTTGTTGCGCTGTGTAGTCTGGTCGATGTTAACAAACGTTTCAGAGGTCATACTGCCTCCGTCATCAGAGTATGAAGATTTCCGTCTTCTGGGTTGTTGCGCTTTGTAGTCTGGTCGATGTTTACCAACGTTTCAGAGGTCATACTGCCTCCGTCATCACCCTGATGACGGAGGCAGTATGACCTCCGAAACGTTGGTAAACATCTACCAGACTACACAGCGCAACAACCCAGAAGACGGAAATCTTCATTATGTCACGTGTGCGCGTACAGAAACGGACACACTGCTACAAACTGTCGGACAAGACGAGCATCGAGCAACAGTTTTGAAGTGGAAAATTACAGTCGGAGTTGACTACGATCCTTGGTTCAGGGCCCGCAACTCGTACAGAGACAAGGGACTTATAATTACGAAACTTCAATTTTAGTGATGTGACAGCAGGGGGGGGGGGGGGGCGAGATGGAAAATGACCATAAAGCAGTGCCAAGGTTAAGAATATGTGGAGCCATACTTCCATCTATCACATGTCTGTAAAGCGTGAAGCTTCGTTAAGCACCTTTTTCTGTTTCAGTGTTTAAGACTGCTTAAGTGCTTGTTGTTCGCGGTGTCATTTTCCGTCGTAACCTTGCACAGCAAATCAGAAGCAATATCAATACAAACACAGACCTAGGAATCTAGGAAGCTTTACTCGTGATCCGTTCATGTGTCGTCTAGCAAAGCCTGCAACTTTGGAAAGCAATAAAACAAAGTGGCGCAATTTAAAGAGACAGCCGAAGTGACAGTGCTGCCACCCTGATCACAATAGCTTCAGGCGAAAAAAAACAACAAAAAACAAAACAACGAGCGAGTTTATATTCATCCTAACCCCAAAGCCTTCACTTAGGCAGCAACTCAAACCAAGTTGAGACACAGTTTAAGAAACAAAAAGAAATACAGAAATAGAAGAGAAGGCAAGAAACTTTCCGCCATGTCAGATAAAATATCGTCTTATACTGTTCGTGTAGGATGTGAAACTCTGACCCTATTTCCACGTCTCGTCGCCACAGGGTATTTTATGATAAAGTTCTACCCCCACCCCGTAGCCGTTCCGCCCAGCACAGTCCAATTTCTGCTTGTGACAGCCACCAGCCCCCATTCCCGTATCGAATCTCCCTGTCTGTGTGCGGTAACTTTTTATCCTCTAACCCCGTCCCTCCCTCCCGCAGCCACTCGTGTATTCCCTTGCGATATCTTGATCTCCCAGTTATCTCGCAGTTAGGGTTTCTAGCCCTCAGAGTCACTTTATGCCAGCACAGACACAATCCCACAGTGATTTTCTTCAATTGTTGCCACTCAAGTACCCTACATAGTCGATGTGCTCCCAACGACGTCCAATTGATTTCTGTGCCGCCCTACATCGGCGACTAGGAAGGAAATGGTGATGTCGAATCTTCCAGAAGCGAGCAGACGTGTATCGGGACTACTGCAATGCTTTTACTGCGTCGAGGAGAGAAATTGTGGTTGTTACATCGCAATCACAAGAACAGAGGAAACGCGGTCCTTACGGCTGTCAGCAAGTCAGGTAGAAGAATTCTGTCGGAAAGGTAACGTAAGCCTATTGTACGCTTCTAGCACGAACACGTCTTCGACTTGATCATCGTGACAGGGTACTGAAATTATTCTCTGAGGCAGGGGTTGTCAACATGCGGCCCGCTGTTCACGTACGAGTTTCGTGTACTGTGCCACTCTTATTTTTTTATTTAGTGTTCTGTCTAAGGACAGGTCCATATGAACAGGATCCTTCCATCCTTTTCTCGGACTGGGACCTGTTCATATACGTTCTTGGCAGATGATCCAGAAGTGGTTTGCCATTGCCTTCCTCTGTGTGTGAATGGAGTAATTGTTGGGATGCCACGGAGAAACCGGGGAAGCCCCCGGAGGAAAACGCCGTGTTGCCTAGACCACGGCCTTGCCCAACACAAGTTATAAATTCGGGCACCGCCGGGAATCGAACCCGAGACCCCAGGATTACAAGGCCAGCGTTCTGACCGCTAGACCACCGTGGCTGTGCGAGTAAAAATAAATAAATGAATAAATATATAAATATAGCCAAGAGAAACATGAACGTATTGTTCACGTCAGTAGTTGGTTGTAACTATCGATTAGAACAAAACGTCACATTAAAGAATAAATGCCACATCAATAACAAGGACTCGTCTTACTGATGGGATGTATACGAATCTTGACAATAAAATTAAATCCGATGTTGAAAGATTATTCATGTAGAAGAATTGTCTAAACAAAATTGCCGAGTAACATGACGTGAACCCATTTTTAGTAATAGGTCTAATTTCGAAACATTCTTAATAAACTCATTTACAATAGCCTTGCGGACCACGAGTCACTAAAGGGTGAAAGTGGCCCCAGGTCTGAAAAAGAAGATTAGAATCCAAACTCTAAATATCTGTAAAAATGGAATTCATTTGTCATACAGTTTTGGGAACTTTCCATTATAAATGTACGTACATAAACACATACAAACATGTCTCGAGAGTCCAGTTGATTGTCGTTGTACTGACAGGTTTCCAGTACATTTCTGTATCCATGTCAAAACTTTATTTTGCAGAAATCCGAAAAGAAAATAACTCTTGACCGACTATGAAAAAAGGTGGGTGAATGAATGGAATAAATAATTAGCTTAAACTTCCATTGAAATAATATGAATATTAATAATAAGATGACTGTCTTCTTGGTTGTAGCGCCATGTGATCTGCTAAAATTTACCAGAAGTTTACGTCTACCAGACTACACGGTGCTACAACCCAGAAGACACACGTCTTCATAGTCACCCCCGTGAGAAACTCAAACCATACTTAAAAATATTAATGACGATAATCGGTATCGAAACCAGGATACTTTGAATACTATGATAATACGCCAACCACTGTACCATCATCGTATGGAGCGAGTGTATAGGCGTGGTTGGCTGATGACCTGTTATGTTGCTCTAATGAATACCAAAGCCAAGTCCCAAAACGTCGTTTATATCAAATATACATTAGACAGAGGATAATGCCTAGCATATAACGTATATAATGGATAGCTAGGCACAGGGGTGTGATGTCACCCCAGGCCACAGACAGTTTCCGGCATGCAATGACGCGGTTGGTCACCCAGGAGGATTTTATGGCATCCAGTCGCCTGACAGCCTCAACCCGTATACGAGTCTGATGACCCTAGCACATTTTAATTATCGGATAAGTTCTTAGGTTATTTAAAGACGCATTTCAATCACAGACGCTGTCAAAGAAAGAAAGCGTTATACAGGGTATTTCAAAAGGTTAGGGCCAAACTGAAGGAACGTACAGAGGGACTCAGGGAGAACGACTTTCGAATAGGAATCCATGTTCTCCGAAGTTATCCTGAGTCAGTCGTGGCCATTGAAGGTAAGGAAGTCTGATAACATACCGCTGAAATAATCTACTTTGCCATTCTCCTAATAGCTTAATTTTGTTTTTTAATGTACGAAGATTACATTATCAATGTTACAAACCAAATTATTTCAGCGGTATGTTATCAGACTTCCCTACCTTCAATGGCCACGACTGACTCTGGACAACTTCGGAGAACATGGATTCCTACTCGAAAGTTGTTCTCTCTGAGTCCCTCTATACACTCCTTCAGTTTGGAGCTAACCTTTTGAATCACTCTGTATATAAAGCGAAGGCAATGAAGGGTGAGTAGGAAAATAATTATAGCAGATGGTGGTCATGGCTTATATGAGATACCCTGCAATTAACCCGAGAGCCTGAACAGAAAAACGAAAAATGTCAGCTGCTACCTGGCGATCGCAAAGTTTTTATTTTCAAAGTAGGATCTGAGATTCTCACGGCGGTGAGTACAAAGACGGCTGTCTTCTGGGTTGTACTGCCGTCATGATTGAGGCAGCAAAGACTTCTGAAACGTCGGTACACTTCTACCAGACTACACGGAGCTACAACCCGGAAGACAACGATCATTTTTCTTAAAATTACGTTTGTTTTCAGGAAACGCTTTGTATTCCATTCCAAATGTTTTATGGTGATTTGACTTCACAGCACATAAAGTTGCGCTTATTGATAATTGTGTATAAATTATGTTCATATACACACCAATGACCTGCCACGGTGGTCTAGCGGTTAGAACGCTGGCCTTGTAATCCTGGGGTCTCGGGTTCGATTCCCGGCGGTGCCCGAATTTATAACTTGTGTTGGGCAAGGCCGTGGTCTAGGCAACACGGAGTTTTCCTCCGGGGGCTTCCCCGGTTTCTCCGTGGCATCCCAACAATTACTCCATTCACACACACAGAAGAAGGCAATGGCAAACCACTTCTGGATCATCTGCCAAGAACGTATATGAACAGGTCCCAGTCCGAGAAAAGGATGGAAGGATCCTGTTCATATGGACCTGTCGTCAGACAGAACACTACATAAATAAATACACACCAATGGCTTCCGGATTTATAAACTCAGAATTTCTCGATTAGTCAGTTGAGACACCTCACCATTTACATCAAGATCCTGCTCCATTGAAGTAATGCACTTTCAGAATCGATATTCGAAATCAACCGACTTGACAGGACCACAATGAAACTTAAAAATAATAATAAGAACAAAATACTTGGATTTCGATCAATGTTTTCCGCGGGGCTAGTACAATCCGTTGTAATGGATTCAAGTAGAAAGCATCCGAAGTGTAAAGTAGCCGAGGTTGTCACTCACTGTTGAAGACACACGCTAGTTTACAAACCACGGTAGCTCTTGGATAGGGGTCTTTGTGTGTGGTGGTAACACGCATGGGGTAGATACTTGCGACCCCTGATCGTCCCAGCACCAGGGGCGACTGCCTGCCTGTTACTGTTAATGTTATGCACGGGCACAACCCAAGATGGAGGGACGGTATTCCGTGGGGGCTCAGAGGAACAAGTGTCTGATATCCTGGACTGCCCAATCTTTGTGGGCAAGGATTTTGTTCATGTCAGTGAAGCTTCGTGCATATTAGAACCATCTGTACTGAAATCTACGATCTCACAAAAGCCAGAGAATTTGCCACTACACTCGGTGTTTCAAAGTGCTAAGCCGCGCCCTGCAAATATCCAGAAATTTGTGTGAACCTGCGTATGAGAATGCGAGTTTCTCGGTTTATTAAATGACGATTGCGCCACTGCGCAAGTTATGCAGAGTCAGAATAAAGGACGATTTAAATTATGAATTGGAAAAGGTGTTGAAGGTAGCGGTGCACCCTCCAGGAAAAAATCCGTCTCCTTCACTGCTTTAAACAATACAAGACCTCCCAACATTAAACTCCACTAGTTCAATTAAAAAATATAAATGATCTGCTTTCGTATTTCATAACAATATGTTGCATGTTCCTCAAATAGAATTCATTACGTCTGGAACACATGTTCCTATAAACAGACATTTGTTAAATAATACACTAATTTAGATGGAAACGTATAATCAAGTAGTGCTATTTAAATATTACACTTCTATAATACACACTCTGACAGCCAGCGCCTGTCAATATTTCCAATCAGCATTTGCTGCACCAACATAACATAACCTCACTTCAGTAGTAAGCCGTGTGCCACTGACCACAGAGTTACGAGGCAATTTATCGTAATTGTCATGCGCCAATTTCCCTATCCAGTTCGATGAGTCGAGATAAAGATATCGATCACACACGAAGCAATGCGATTTTTAATAAAAGTAGGGTGTGAAAAAATAGGGGCACGATTCTCAAACTGTGTATTCTGGGTGACACAACAATGTTTATTTTCAGCAGAGAACGAAAAAATTGGTTTGTGGTGCAGTACACTTTATTCTGAACGCATACAATATTATATACTGACGTGCTATATCCTAAATATTTAAAGGAACTCCCCTTTCTTGGCAACAATTTACTCCCTTTATGTTTTCATGGCCGTGGCCCACTTTAAGATGTTGCCACGACCAGCTAACGAAAAAGTTTATTAAAAGCATTCCTGAAAATGAACAAACACAGGGAATGAAGCTGCTTCACCCCACAAAGCGTGCGTAGAGATACAAAAGACGGTGAGACGGACAGTGATTGTCCTTCCAGTGGCAAGAGAAGACGAGGAATCTCATCAGGAAGTCCAGAGTGCTGGACCAATTCGGAGAAGACGATGCAGCAGTAATCCGCATGAGACTGGGACTTCTTCGCCTTCCAGTAATCCTTAGTAAAGACGTGTTCTTATTGTGACTGGGCCCAACTGGACGATGACTTGTGGTGATTAACAGTCTAATCCACCCAGACTGTGTCCCTCATGGCAAGGCTTAGCTGTTCTATTGTACAGTGACACTTATTGGCTGACTTTATACTAAAGAAATTAAGTCTCTGCAGTACTCCAACTGCAAAGAACTACTGCATTTTCCTTCAGTTAACTTCAAAGAGTTGAGCCTTTCTTCAGAAGCTGAAATTCACACACAATACGAGGTTGAGATTGTCATTAAAATCAACAAGAGGATGGCGCAACAGCAACATGAGAACAGGAAAACATTCACGACGTCTACCGTCTTAAAAGTGCTTCAGGTGAGACTAACAAGAACTTCGAGCTAATAATTTTATAATTCAGCGACCCTTTACTGTTTGTTCTCCATTCTGACTACGATAAATTCCTCCCAACACCCCACGATAAAAAAAGTCTCGCGTCGTCGCCATGATTGCAATTGTTCACACAAGAAACATCTCATACAGAATTACTCGGTACGTTCCAAACGTACCTCAATTTTAATACGGAATATTAACCTTGTGCGTACGCATTTCTTTGGGGCACCCTGTATTTTGTGGTAGCTTCTCGCTTGTAATTGAACCTAAGGGAATAAACATGTAGTTTCGCCCGAAGACATGTATGAAATGTGCTCATTATATTTTAATAAATACGGAAAATATTTCTTATTCATTCAATGCGAATTCTATTCACCTTTCTAGAATCTTTCACTTGAAAACTTAATCCCTTTACAATAAACTTCAGATTTAAATAAAATAAAATAAAATAAAATGAACGTGAGTTGAGATATACAAGTGACGAGTTCATTCTGACAATATTTGTTCGAGGACGCCGAATATCATGGCTTCCATTGTTCAATATGCGTATTCAGAAGGGGATTACCCCGACAGTCAGTACCGCATTTATGATAAGGCTGGGAGCAGTATCAGTAGGAAGTGCGGCATGTTGGTTATTCAATGAATTTAATTCCAGGCGGATGGGTTCTCTTCACTTGGTGAATAGCTCTCAACTACGTGATGTGTAGCGGTGCCTATATGCGTCGCAACCCCTCACACAGATCTGTATGCTGAGTTGTCGCACTGCAAGGGGCAACAACCCACATCGGAAATATGAGCAATGAAGTAGGATGCTTGAAAGGTGAGAATGGGCAGGAAATGGGCAAATCATTGTTGTAAAGTTTGTTGGAATTTTATAATAGGAAAATAATTTGAAATAAAAAGGCGGTATATTCCGCTTCTGCATCCATTCCTATATGAATCAGCTAAGCTATTTTCCTCTCATTAGAAGAATAAAAATGATGAATCGCGATTCATCGCCATGATGACGGAGGCAGTATGACCTCTGAAACGTTGGTAAACATCGACCAGACTACACAGCGCAACAACCCAGGAGACAGAAATCTTCATCGCCCTGATGACGGAGTCAGTATGACCTCTGAAACGTTGGTAAACATAGACCAGACTACACAGCGCAACAACCCAGAAGACAGAAATCTTCATCGCCCTGATGACGGTGGCAGTATGACCTGCGAAACGTTGGTAAACATAGACCAGACTACACAGCGCAACAACCCAGAAGACAGAAATCTTCAGACTCTGATGACGGAAGCAGTATGACCTCCGAAACGTTGGTTAACATCGACCAGACTACACAGCGCAGCAACCCAGAAGACAAAAATCTTCATCGCCCTGATGACGGAGGCAGTATGACCTCCGAAACGTTAGTAAACATCGACTAGACTACACAGCGCAACAACCCAGAAGACAGAAATCTTCATCGCCCTGATGACGGAGGCAGTATGACCTCTGAAACGTTGGTAAACATCGACCAGACTACACAGCGCAACAACCCAGAAGACAGAAATCTTCATACTCTGATGACGGAGGCAGTATGACCTCTGAAACGTTGGTAAACATCGACCGGACTACACAGCGCAACAACCCAGAAGACAGAAATCTTCATACTTCCTCCATCTTCAGGGCTGATAATGGAGACCCGCGGGTCTATGCGGTGTCAAAACCCAGAAAAACAACGTCGTCAGTACAACGGAAGGTCTGCGTAAATGAAAACCTGGAGCGATACGGAAGGAAGCGATCATGGCTCATTTTAATTTACTGATTCTATATCCTCGAGACGATAACTGAGAACAACTGACAACCCTATGTTTTCCTCTGGTGAAACAGAGAGACGAACAGGGAAGCCTCCGAAAGCACGTCAGAAGCGTTCATGCTTTGGTTAATCTGGTACGTGCCTTCAGTATGAATAGAGTCTGCCAGTGATCAGCGGAAACGCTGCTGTATGCTGCATCTTTTAAAGAACTGATCATGATCTTTGTTGCGTCAGACATGCGTACAGCTGTACACACGTTCTTCACCGCAAAATAAGATTCGCGGCGCGCCCTCCAGTCGGGCTGTTTACCCGCCACTACGACGCCTTCGACCCACCGAGAGACGCTCCACCCCCACCCGGTGGCCACCAGCGAGCAAGTTGACACCTCAAATTGAGCGTCTGGTTTACTGCCCGGCATCAGCGACGGAGCGGCTTCTGGCATTTAAATTCCTGCATGACCCTGTCTCCACCGCCTGTTATTTATCTTGTTACGCGAACTGTCTTGGGTTTCACGTACACAAACTGACCATTATGACATGTCTGCCGTTTATAGTTTGCTCAACAAGGCCGGTCAACTGCCTGCGTCCACTTCTGGATTTAGTAAAGGGCGAGAAGGGGAAGGGAGAGTTTGCTTTTGCAAACTTTGTGAGGAAGAAAGAAAGAAAGAATGCAGGAAAAGAATGAAAAGGGAGAAAGAGGGGAAAATAAAATAAGAAAGATAAGGTGTCTGACAGAAACCGATAGACGTTTCAGAGGTCTTGCTGCCTTCATCGTCAGGGCGACTCATCGCTATCTTCTCTTTCATCTTATTTCCTAAAGAACCTTATTCTAATCTCAGAACAGTTTTGCTGCTTGGAAGCATTAATTGAAAACCTTCGATGTCACTGTCTTTGTATAAATACTAAAAGATCCATCCATCTTCTTCATACAAAAAGATGAAATATAGCCAAGGTTAATCCCAATTTTCGCCACTTAGAGGCAGCGTAGACCAGAAACGAAAAGAATAGACGAGGCCATGGCTCCATGGAGCTGTAACAGCAGGGTAATCTAGGGCGTTTGTATTTTCAACAGAACAATTCGCCGAGGCGATTCACAAACAAATCTTACTAATGGATATGTCCATTGTACTAAGTAGGATCATAGTTCACAGTAATGTCACAGCCAGATACACATCTTTCATTAATCTCTCCCTCCACGGACCACGGGGATGTAGTTACACTAATTTTATATGGCCCGCTTCATTTTGTATGTCTCACTCACACTCACTTTTTTCTCTTCTCTCTCTCTCTCTATATTCCGGTTGCAGATTCAGCTGTTTTATGCACGGATATAACCGTTTCCCAAAAGCTGTCGGATTGAAACAGAATTTATTCCCTGCCTCTAGTATGTAATGAAACTCTGCACAATCACTGCATTGCTAAATGTTGTTTATTAGCCGTCCCATTAAACGTTTACTAATTTTTATCCATCTCTATTTTATAAAAAAAAAATTAAAATAAAATAAAATAAAATTTGAAAATAAAGCGTACTATGAGCGCGCTTAAAACGGTTTACCTGAATGTGATAATTACACATCGCGAAATGAAGATGATTCATACTAATTTCTGACATGCAACTGAAGTCCTGCAGATATTAAGATATAATCACTGCTCATAACTCGGCGTCTGCATCTAAACAAGATAGCCCAACAGTAAGATAAAAAAATCGAATGTGTTTATTAAACCAAATGTGTGATTATAATGTTCACGAAAGCACATCATTAAATCCGATCCTCAGTTGGATCCAGCCCACATGTTAATATCCAATTCTATTTAATATACCAAATCTAAAACTTCTTGACGATGGTGAAGAGTCAATTGAATAAAATTTTTGGATATTATCCATCGTCTAGTAAATATAAAACGTAAAACGACGTTTCGGAGATGGGACTCTATCTCCGTCTTCAGGTTCCCTATCTCCGGAGATAGGGATTAGCTCTATCTAGTGGGCCCAACTGTGTAGGAACCTGAAGACGGAGATAGAGTCCCATCTCCGAAACGTCGTTTTACGTTTTATATTTACTAGACGATGGATAATATTCAAAAAATTTATTCAATTGTCTATTTAATATAATATATTGCCTCATACGAGTTAGTCACATGCATCACAAGACGCCCGATCAAAATGTTATGTGCATTTCTCATCTCTTCAGGCCACACAACTTTTCAACCCTTCTCGTTCAATTCACCGTCATAAAAGAATTACGTTAAGTGTACAAATTATGATGCGCTTTACTACAGAGTTTCTTCCTAACTCCTAACTCCTGCTACTTCCCATTCTGATCCAAGATGCCAAGTGCAATACAAAACAAGCCAATGGGTTTATTATAGCACAGAAAAGTGTCCAGAACACGCAGCGAATGACACTGCGAATTAAAACTGTGTCAACCCTCAGGTTCTGAAGCGATCCAGACAGGAACTTCAAGACGATGACAATCAGACCGCTTATCGCGTCTGAAAGAACCGCTACCTGGCCAATCCTGTTGTTTCTGAACGAGTAACCGCTGTTAGTAAGGGAACACGAACACCTGCATACAAATTTCGTCCCAGGACAAAATACGCGCTTAGTTCACACCATCAATCATTTCTAGCGGGGGAGATCCCTGTGACGTAATATGCTAAGACATCGTTTCTTTGGGCCCCCGCGTCAATGAACACCGTCGGAAGAATAACGTCTTCACTAATCGAGTGTTTAACACTTTCAGTGTTACGAAGGAGATAAATCGATTTGAATCCAACAGCTTATTCCATTATTGACGTATTATCAATCTTTAGAATTTTATAAAAATGGGAATCATAAGTTGCCATGAAAATATACAGACAAAATAACATTTTCGCGTCATTTGACGAAAGAGTATAGAAATCAACGCATAATGAGGTGGTTTTATCCACCTGCCTGTAAGAATGTTACATCTCCAAAATTACGTAACGAATTTCGGTTAAATATGATATGGAGGATACAGACTGGAAGATACTGAATATATTTAGTTTTGAGATTGTTAACTACCGTTTATATGAAGCTCAGATCGAAGGCTATCGACATCCTAAAATCGAGGCACTGTACACGATAAATACATGGATCTCACTAATGTCTACTATGTAGTTTGGAAATTTTTCGATACAAAATATAAAGCAAGATCTTTTCTTTGCTTTCTGCCATGTTATACCTGCAACGTAAATAGATTTTCAATAACAAATTCGTATTTGCAACAAATGGCCACTAAGACCAACGAAGTACATAAAATAAGCAAGATATACGATAAGAAAACATTTCTCCGCACTTGGTAAACCTTGCATAAGCCTGACCTTGAGTTCGTCTCAAATGTATCTAAATGCGTGCTTTTAGCACCTACATATATAAATTTTAAACTCCTCATTTCTTAAATATACTAAATATATTCCTGATGTTTTGCTACTTTTCATTACTTTTAATTGCCAAGGTCTCTATGTGAAGCACGAGATAAACATGGACCGGTCTGGAAGAGTCAAGGTTAACTACATTCTACACATGCGTGAAGCAGTGATTGCCTACAAGTACTGACACTCCCACGCTATTAAATTTCCCATTTCTGTTGCTCATTCGTTGTTGCAAAACTCGGCAATACGAATAATACTCATACAATACAAAAACATTGATACTTATATCTCTCAAAAATAAAATATCAAAATAAGCGACAATGCACGTTACTGAACTGATGTGTAAATAGCCTGTAGAATTTTAATCTTTCGTAACTGGAAAACGCTTTATTTTAAATTATGTATTATACTAACGAAGGCATTAGATTCGCTTTTAATGTGTAACGCAAGAAACATTTAGAGAGATGAATTTCTATGCGATAATTATTTTATTTAGTGTTCTGTCTGACGACAGGTCCATATGAACAGGATCCTTCCATCCTTTTCTCGGACTGGGACCTGTTCATATACGTTCTTGGCAGATGATCCAGAAGTGGTTTGCCATTGCCTTCTTCTGTGTGTGAATGGAGTAATTGTTGGGATGCCACGGAGGAAAACTCCGTGTTGCCTAGACCACGGCCTTGCCCAACACAAGTTATAAATTCGGGCACCGCCGGGAATCGAAACCGAGACCCCAGGATTACAAGGCCAGCGTTCTAACCGCTAGACCACCGTGGCTCATGCGATAATTAGCTTCGCGTAAATGAGGATATCTCTCTAAGGACATACACTGTTATAAGGTAGTTAATTTAAAGAACACAGGAAAACATTTGTTGTTGACTACAAGAGATCGGTGTGAAGCGAACACAGACGTTTACAAACTGACTATAACCCAAATAATCACAGCATTTGTACCATCCTATATTTGATTACGCACTATATTCGGATAAGTGTGTTTCGTTTATCACTCACCCTGGCGAGCTGTCGCTGGAGTCGCGTCAGTGCCAATCGCTCCTTCTGACCGTTCCTCTGCTCGGCCTCAAGAGCTCGCTCCAGCTCCAGGACTCGGGCCTCCAGACTTTCCTGCACCAACAGATGAACACTTTATAAGACAAGTGTTCCAACACGGCGGATTCTTCAATTGTAGACAACTGAGAAGGAAGTGGTCGTAGCCTGATTTAATGCAATACCCAAGTATTTGGTGCATGGACCAAATTTGGATTGGGGTACTTGGATTTTTATTCTCATAATTCAAATCCCATAGTTCAATAATGCCAAAATAAAACATAATTATACTAACATACGGTTGTAATTAAACTTCATAATATGGATAATAGGTGCCCGAACCAAGATTCGAACCTGGGATTTATTGAGAATTACTTCTAGGTGAAGAATTGTAAAGGACTTATAAAGACGTTCGTCTGGATTTTTCCCGTACAGCCTGAGGAAAACCACAAACAAGTCTGTCTTAATAACTGATCACCGAGCCGGGATGTAAACTCGGGACCGCTCAAACACGAAGCAGGAGAAATACCACTTAATTGTGACGTTTCTGTGTCCCCAAGGTAATGTTCCTCGACACCTCAATTTTGCCTCTGAATGTTGCTTCTTCCCAGCTAAAACATTGCCACGTGAAACAAAAACCACAGTTGTAATCGATATCGGTAACCCTGCCGTGCATATCATTTAGATACAATTATTCCCAACACTCAAAATGATAGTATTTCATAGCACAGTATAACTTTCTCAAATATAGAAGTTCTTGACGATGGTGATGAGTCATGTGAATAAAAAAATTCATGGATATTATCCATCGTCTAGTAAATAAAATATGAAACGTAAAACGACGTTTCGGAGATGGGGCTCTATCGTCGTCTTCAGGTGCATACTCAGTTGGGCCCACTAGATAGAGCTAATCCCTAGGTCCGGATCTAGGGATTAGCTCTATCTAGTGGGCCCAACTGAGTAGGCACCTGAAGACGAAGATAGAGCCCCATCTCCGAAACGTCGTTTTACGTTTTATATTTTATTTACTTCTTTATTACGCCGTCTCCTTTACAGGAGGTTGGCGACAAATTATGAACAGGGTCCTTCCATCCTTTTCTCGGACTGGAACCTGTTTTATTTACTAGACGATGGATAATATCCAAGAAAACTTTTATTCAAATAGTAACTTTCTATCGACAGGGACGGTTTTGGTCAATTTCGGGTTCCGTAAGCCGTCTAGTTAGTTAGTTAGTTAGTTACTAACTTTATCTTAATATTATCTAACACTGGGGGATTGAGCATGAATTACGCTTGCAAACACGAACGTGATCGATGCGTTACACGGATAGGCTACTAGCTCTTGACTACAAACGACCTACTCAAATACAGGCCATGGGAATTTGCATACATAATACGACGCACACGTTTTGTAGCCTGTACACTTGCAGTAAAATAATTAGGGAAATATATATTTTTCTTCGTCTTATTTCAAAGACCACGCAACGTTTTAGAATCTGGTTCTGTTTCCATCTTGAGCTGAGCAAACCTACTGAGTTGGGCTCACTAGAAGAAGCTAATCTTCCTAAGGACTGATATTAACTTCCACAATTGACGTAAATGGTTAAGTGCGATCACCTTAACACGGATGCAAAATAACCTTCCGAAAATGGTTTGGTTTTCAAAGCAAGACGGAAAAATTCCCAGAAACATGCAACAGTTTAGTAACAAATCATCGCCATAAACCTTTACGCTAGTTATAAAACGGTTTGTAGGCCTACGAGGAAGACTTGTTAATCTAGACCTAGGGATTCAATCATGTACGTTCTCAGAATTATTTAGACTGGAGTCCAGAAAACAGAGCTTGACTACTGTCTGCATCTTGCTTTCAAATTAACTGATTATTAACATAACAGAACTCGGAAGTCCAGTATCCCAAAAAAGTTGTTAAATTTACCTAAATTTAAGCCACGTTCATCCAGCTCATATTCTCAGAAGCTACATTTCCAATTGGCCTTATCTTTCGGGTCCCTTAAAACTTACCTCATGATATAATATGCCTGCTAATAATTGGAAACACTTGTAATTGGGACGCAGTCTCGATTACTTTCCGTCGTAAATACTGGAATTATGACGCCAATTGTATGCCTACATCACTTTCGGCTTAGGAATCGCACAGAGTTTACGTACAAAATATTAAAATAGGCAAATGGATGTTGAACACTTCACAAATCTAAATCTTGGCATAACATTGCACATTCCTACTTCGCCTTCTTCCTGCCCCAGGTTCAAAACAAACGGCAATGATTTTATTACTTTCGCTGGAAATTTCAGACGTTCTTCTGAGAACGCGCGTTGTGATGACAATGTTGGCTGTGTTTAACTTGGGCTTGAGTACCGAAAACATGGTTCAGCTGATTATGGTGCAGACTGTAGGTAGCGGAAACGGAGCTCTGTACCAGGCCTGCTAATCGCCTGTTTAAGCCGGACAATGCACGCGCTGTGTCTCAGTGCCAGGCTGAGTAAGACATCGACCGCTGACTCCACAGCCCAGACTCTAATCGCGCGCTGAAAAATGAGTGCCAATAAATTCTGTCCCTCCCCCCCCTTGCCCCCGAAATACAACTCGCCCACATCCTAATGTGTATGCAACCTGAAGTACTCAGACTGCTTTCTTTCTTCCTGGAAGCACACACGTGTGCTGAAATACAATTAGCCCACGATTTAAAGCGGGGACTTGGCGATGAGGACAAACGAGAAACCCTCACACACTGGACACTAGCGCAGTGTGACTCATACAGCCAAGCGTGACGGATAATGGCTATTATATTACAAGAAGATTGCCATTGTCTGAGGCAGGCTTCTTCCTACATGGAACAATGATCTTCCTGGGAAGCTAATGGTTACTCAGCTAGTAAAAAAATTAGTTCTCCGTTCATGAAACCAGAAGGTGCATTACCATATTCACAAGGCAACAACAGTCCTTATGGACACCCTCACACCCAATTTCTTCAAGATCCGTTTTAATATTATCCTCACATTTGCGCCTAGGTATTGGTGGTCTCTTTCTCTCAGGGTCCCCGATCGAAACAATGCATGCACATTTTATCTCTTCCATTCGTGCCACATGACCACCCAACTCATCATCCTTGATGTCCTTATCTTAAAAGTTATGAATATGTAAGTTGATCTTTATGTATTAAAACCACAACGTCAAGAAAATAGATTTTATTTCCATGTTTGGGTGTAAAATTATCCATTCCCATTCTGTTGTACCCTTTGGTTGCAATTTATAAAAACAACAACAAATAAATTCCAAAAACAAATATGGTTGTACATGCTGTATCGTATTGTCGTCAGTAACCTTTACACTACGCCTACAAATTATGCAGCTCCTCATTAGGCCGTGAAATTTTCTCAAGTATCCTGCCACTTGGTTCTAAGTATTTTCCTAGCTCTCTTGTTCAAAAACATCATCAATCTATGTTCTTCCCCTCTTGTTACTGGTAAAGTTTCACACCCATAAAAACCAACAGGTGATAATTACCTACATAAATTATTTATTTATAGCTGAGGAAGTTCTACATTTAACAATTTAATGTGATTACCATTTCTCTATGGTACGTAATTTTAGGGAAATTACAGTCTTAACTGGTGCTTGGACTCGTGAAATAACTTCCACCACAAATCATATTTTGCATTCTATGCCACTAAAGACTTCATAATTTATACTAAAGAAGTTACTGTAATATAATCTACAAGTTTATTTTTGATATTTCATTGTCATAATTCACACAAAACAGCTTAATACAATAAGCCAATTAGGTAATGTGACGCAACGGGCTATTCCGTGTTTACAGTCTCAACTTCAATTACAATTTTGTGACAACCAGAATCCATTGTCTGTTGTATTGTCCATGGCACCGATATGTTATATCGACAGTTGTACAATTAAATGACAGACGAAACTTCGACTTCTGACAGAACAGACTAATACCGATTGCTGTTATGAATTATGCAAAATGTCTCACAGGAAACAATAATAATTGAGGGACATGCATTGTATTAGCTCGCCGAAATTCGTACGACAACCCACAGGGATACAGAGATACGAACCACCTCTCGTTCGTCAAACCGCCTCAGTTTCCAGTTTGTAGCACACAGAGGATTTTAATCAAAGCTTTTTTTTTTAAAAAAAAAAGTCTCTCCATCATCAGTGCAGCTGCAGTGGAAGTCGGAGTCGGGCTAGTATGTAATGAATAAGGCCCATTTGTATCGCCTCGTTCAACTCACACGGAAATAAAAAGGGTGAACAGTCCACACAAAATTCGGACCAGTGGCTCGGAATCAGTCCAACAGTAGAGTTTAATGAAGGACTAGTTTTTGACGATTCTCTAAAGGTTTGTGACAATGGTTGATTCGTAACAGAAACACTGTGTCGTACGTTGTGTACTGTCTTGTTTGCAACCGCCCTTCCGCAGACTGTTTTCTTCTCACTCTGGTTGCCACGGGATCAAACCCAGTAGCGTGCCCGGTTTGCTTGCGGTTACAGCTTGATATAACTTCGGATAATGCGGAAGGATATAAGGACTAATAATTGGTGTAGACTTTGTCGGCGAGCAAGATTGTCCGACTCTCAGGGATTATACGGGGACTGTGATAGTTGGAGCGGCCGTACGCCAAGGACATGAAATCTGTGGGGATGATCAACTGCAGACCACACCGAAGTCACCTTGGAAACGTTTCACCTTTTATTTCCGTTCGAGACACTGTTGTACAATAAGTTATTCTGATTGTAGGGCAGCGCGATGATTCGGCTGTTGTATTTATAATTGTAAGAATCAAGCAGAAACTGTCTGCTTGCCTTGAAGAACCGAACTTTCAGAGAGCGAGCACCAACGCAATCTCCTTTTTATATTCCCGCAACGTAACTGTTCTTGAATTTTGAATTGAATATGACAATCCGATTCGTCTCCCAAAAAGTCACTTACGACGTCGGAAACGTGCCGAACAGCCACATTCGAATTCCATTGGTCCCAGTCGTAGTGGAACAGCGGTCATCTGGCAATCGTCACTCCACACCTACTAGGGCGCCCCAAACCAACGGTCACTAAACCGAATGTCGGGATAAGAGACTTTCACATGCCAGGATGGCGCCACTCTCTTTCCCAATGTGATACATTGGACAAAGCCAAAAATTAATAAAATCACTCAAATTTTGATGAAGTGAGGTGTACCAAGCATCATCTAATCACACCTCCTTCGTTCATATAAACCAGATTAATATGCCAAAGCCTGGTTTACCCTTCATCTCAAGTTTCAGTCCGTTCGGGAATTGAACCACGGACCCGGACTGGCACATGTTTTACGTACACGACGTGCCGGATGCTAGTAGTATTCTTGCGCTTAGGTGAACGGTTGTCACGCAGGCCGAATTGTCAGTAAAATGATGACCAATAACCCAAAGACGCAAGTGGAGCCAACTCTCAGAACTTCATACATATGAAATAAACCTCAGACAACGGACGATGTCCAACACATTGCACCTGAACCACAGTTTCTACCAGCAGGTTGGCACTTGTGGTCGACGAAACAAACACTACACGCGAGTAGGCCTACGTGCAACTAGAAGCTTCACATGGTCGGGTAACACGCCGATCGGCTGGTTATTCAACCCCCAACATCCAATAAGCAGCATCCTTCCGCATCCTTGCTTTTACAGTTCTTAATAAATTTCTCTGAATCAAACTATCAATAAAACCTCATCCTATTTCTCCAAACGGAGAAAGATTGGATTTCAAGTAATCCACTTTTCCCAAGACGTCAGAACGAAGGAAAATGAAAGTGGAATAATAAGTTTCCGATTTGCTGCAGCAATGCACATAAACGAAGAAAGGATGTGTCTAACGACGCTCTGAGCTAAAACAGTTGCGCAGATTCCTGAATTAAACGTGTTCACAGTTAAGGAACTTTGAGAATTACTTCCAATTCCCTGCTTAATGGGAAAGGATCAAGGTCTTCATTTTGGGCTTTATCGACACTTTTTGATAATTATTCGGAGCATAAAAGAAGCCGGTGTGAATTTCAATAGCACCTGAAAAAGATTGAATATCTTTCATCAGGACTCAGTCATAATTCAGTGTTACCATGGCATCGGAGTTCTCAAAAGTAACAAGGCAAAACTATACCCGAATGCCCTTTACTCAGACAAAGAGAGGAATTGTACCTCATCTGAACTAATGGAAAACAGGATTTGTACATTCTTTCTTTGATATTTGACGTAAATCCATGGTCTTACTGAGACTTCAGGCGCTCCTGGCGAAGTGTACGAAGATGGAGATAACAAGTACTTCTGAAACGTCGGCAAACTTCTATCAGTCTACACGGTGCAACAACTCGGAAGACAGCCATAATCAATAGTCTTGATTTGATACAGATTTAAACCTGCTATTGCAAGACTAACAGACCTAAATTTCACAAATTTACCAAGTAATGATGATTCAAATGGCCGTTCTTATGAAGACAAAGCTGGCATCTATATCCACAGACCATATTTTTCAGCATTCATTAGAGCATTGTAATTATTTCATTAGCGGTTGTTACAAGGCCGATTCGTGTGACTTTACATAGACGAGTATCGGACAGCTGACCCGAACACAAATACTGTTCGGTGTTATTACTCGTGGGCCATAATTTAATGCTTCATTCATCACGTGAATTCCATTACACAGCTGCAATACGGCCCATGCTAATATTACATGTGGTCTCTCCCCAGTTTGATAAAACAATTACATCAGGTTTGTATTAAAATCTCTTTTCGTTTGATTGGTAACCAACAACTGAATATTTCATTTTGCACTCGCAAATTTCAGTTCGATATTGGTCACAGGGGTCAGCGTGCTTTGACTCTTTCAAATTTGCATGGTAGATCGACTGCAGAGACCCACAGGGCTTTGCTTTCAACCCCGTTCTTGGTTCTGGAAAGCAGTGAGCTGGTGGGATACATCTGTGACGAGTAAATTCCTAAGTATGATTCTGAGATTGCTGCACTCAAAAGTGATATAATCTACGCACCTGACATTTTGGATAATAATGCAATTAACCCTTTACAGCACACAGTAAAGTACCACGCGCTTCAATGTTCAATAACTTTGCCCCACGAGGTGTTTGCTGGGTTAGACAATTTGCTTGAATGATCGGTTGGTTCCTTCGTTTTCTTTATTAGTTAGTCGGTCGGTTCCCGAGTTATTTCCCAACTCGGACAGCAGACTGCGCTCTGAAAGCAATCAAATTACCTCTCACGAAGATCGGCGAGCAATCATCTAAAGGATTTTGGTTTAATTATCCTGCCTACAATTTTCTAGTCCAATCTTACCTAAGACAGAACAGCCGATGAATATTTACATCAAGCTCTAAGGTAAGTGGAGGAGAAGAGTTATCCAGAAAATGAATAGGGGAGGCCTGTCCCTTGGGACCCGTCATATTTTAATCGCATTGTGCACATGTGCTGTTTGTTCCTTTCCCCCTTTATAATCTCTTTGCCGGGAGACTACATTACTGAAGTATTATCTTCCATTCATTAAAGTTGCAGGGACTCAGAGACCCTTACCGTCACATTCAACTTATTAAAGAAACGAATCTGTTTTCTTCTGCTAGCGAAATCCTGGAACATTCCGGAGTATTGATTGAATTCGGAAAGCATTGTAGTGTCTCAAGTACTGAGCCCCAATTCAGCTGCCATGTAGTCAGTATGTTCGCTGGACGGAACGTCCGCAAAAAGCACGCACGCCACAAACAACGTAACAAAAACCCAAACTCAGAAAGGCCAGCCACCTGAAAAAGTGAGATTTTTTTTAACGAGATGAGGAATTAGTCCAAAGTTTCGGTTGGAAACCCTGATGCAAAGAGACCATTTAAAAGCACAAGATGTATATGGAAGGATAATATTAAAATGTATCTTAGGAGACACAGCGTTTCGGGGAGGGGGGTGGGGATTGGATTTAAGCGGCTCAGGATAGAGTCTGGCTGCGGGCCGTTGTGAACACAACAAATTTACTTACGGTTCCAATTACATAACAACCGCTGTTAGAATATTTCTTGTTATCTGATACAAATATTGTTTTTCAGTGCGGATAGTACACAACAAACACTGCCTCCTCTTGTGTTTTCATGAAATATGACCTGCACATGGCGGAGTTATTAGACGTAAGGTATAATTATAACCAGTGAAGGGGACAACACGTCAAAATGATGTTATAATCCACTCTTAGCGGTAAGAGGAAATGCATTAATATGTGTGTTACGGCAAGACACTCCTACGTGTCGTAAGCTTGAGATCCCTCCCGAGACAGTTAACCAATTTTCTCGTGAAAACTGAGTGTGTGATAATTGTTACCCTACTCAGCGTTTCAGTGTAAAAGCAACGCAGAACATTACTGGCTTCATTTCCATGTTTATAACAACCCACGACCTATCTACATTCTGAACCACCTGCATCCAATCAATTCTCATATCACATTTAAGATCAGTTTTAAGGTTATCATATAATCTGTGTATAGGTTTCTAAAATGGTGCCATCCCTTCAGGCTCCTATGTTACAATTATTATTAATTTCTTATTTCTCCTATGCATACTACATGTTATGCCAATCTCATCGTTCTAGATATAATAATCTTAATATTATTTCAAATATTCACCACGTTACTCTGTTCACGCTTTCTCAATCAAAGTTACTACCCTAAGGAAGGCATCTCAAACTCAGTGTCTACCAAGGTCCACTTAAGAAGAAGCGACTATTCCGGGGGCCATTATATGGGTGGGTAAAATCGTAAGACATATTTTTCGTTCAACTATTTTCTTACAAGCGCACACAAATGTGAATTTAACCGAAACGAATTCCCACTTTATTTGACTGAAATATAAAACAGTGGTACACAAATATCTATCTGAAACGAGCTTCAAACTTAAAATCTATTAAAACTGTTCTCAACAAGGGAAATGATCTAGATAGGTTGTCTTGTAGATGAACTAGCTTCGTTATCTGTTTTTTTATATTCTTTAAAGTTTTACAATTATATTAGTGTTCCCTAGGTGGATTATTTGTTTTTATTTATATTTCTTCATTTTTTGCTCTGTGTTAATATTGTTTCTATTTTGGGTTTGCCTGTACTTGGCAGTTACATTTAATACTGTACATGTATAAGTTTAGTTAATCTGTTTGTGTAATATTATCCATTATTATTTCATTATTATTGTATGTATTATCTGTGTTTGCCTGTTATTGGCTTCTTGCTGTTGGCAAACACGTAAATAAATAAATTGAATTGAATTGAATTGAATTATGGGGCCGCAAATCGCGTACAATTCGAAATATATGCAGGGTTACAAGTTTCACGTGCCTGCCTTAAGATGAAAGACCAAAATAACAAAGCATCGGGTAAAACTGTGTTTTAATCTTTACTTTTATGGTTAGGTGACAGAGGACGAAGGAATTTTAATTGCATGGTAGCAAGAATTCCTCGAACGCACTTATATTCAAATAAAAATATTAGTATCATGATCCACCCCACTGATGACATGTAAGTGAGTACAATTCAAGATCATTAGAAAATAATTATTAACTTATCACAAACCCTATATCCGTCTGTTTATTTATAACAAGTTACGAAATAGTGAAACCACAAGAGGAGAGGTAAAGATAGATACTAGTAACCTGATATATTACAGTGCACCAGCTTTTATTACAGGTTATATTACATCGTAAACAGAACATCTACTTGTGATGTGGCGCGAAGTAAGGGGTGGGGGGTTGGGGTGGATGAGAATTTCAATTAAGACTCGGCGTAACCTCCTCGCCCTTGTCTCCCTGCGCCCGCTTCTCTGGAGCTGCCAATCAAACTAAGATCTGTTGGAGCTGCCCTGCATCACAACGCGCGTGTCGAACTGAAGGCATAAGCCCACGCCACTCAGGTGGCATTTGCATTCACGGGAAATAATGTTACTAAAAGCGCATAAACCGAACCCATTTTCTAAATGAACTCGCCGTTAAAAGCATAAAGTTGCGTTCAACAGCTAAAATATGTAATTCGTAATCTTGGTGTCTGTGATCTATTTTTGAGATTTTCAAAACTAAAACAGAATCAAAATGGTGTTAAATTATAGGCTTATAGCAAATGAACAAGTCAGTGAATTTTGTATATTTGAGATGCAATTCAAATTCCAACATTTTACGATTTTCGTGTTAAACAATCTCGGTATACGCGCGGCATTACTGAAAGACAAAAGCAGAGTATTTTATTCAAAGCTTGCAGAGGAATGTCCACAAAAGTACGTTTATACGGTACAAAGCATAAGACTAAACAACATTGGAGACATATTCAACAAGCTACATTGACGTTCCAACTATATGAGATTTGAAAATATAACAAACCAAGCAATCAGAAAATATTCAAACACGTGTGACAATGTAAGTGAATTACTAGTGGGTTCCTCTTCTGACTTAACAATTGATAAGTTTTGCTAAGGTACATAATTAGTATGCACTAAAGAACGGAAATCAAAGATTATGAAAAACGTTGGAAACACCAATTACGAATACAAACTATGGAGTGAGAGCAGTTTAATACAACGAATCCATCAAGACGATAAAAATAAGTTTCATACTAACTTCGAGAAGATTATGAGATTTCTGAGGCCGGAGATCGTCGGGACAGATCTGAGAGTGCGCAAAGCAATAAACGTGCAAGTACACCAACGTAACTTATAAAGATAGCTGACTTTGTGACAATGGAGGCAGTAAGCGCCTTAGAAACGTCAGTTAATATCTACCATGCTACACGTCGCAACACCCCACAAGACACCACCCTGATGACGGAGGCAGTATGACCTCTGAAACGTTGGTAAACATCGACCAGACTACACAGCGCAACAACCCAGAAGACAGAAATCTTCATACTCATCGCCCTGATGACGGTGGCAGTATGACCTCTGAAACGTTGGTAAACATCGACCAGACTACACAGCGCAACAACCCAGAAGACAGAAATCTTCATCGCCCTGATGACGAAGGCAGTATGACCTCTGAAACGTTGGTAAACATCGACCAGACTACACAGCGCAACAACGCAGAAGACAGAAATCTTCATCGCCCTTATGACGGAGGCAGTATGACCTCTGAAACGTTGGTAAACATCGACCAGACTACACGGCGCAACAACCCAGAAGACAGAAATCTTCATACTCTGATGACGAAGGCAGTATGACCTCTGAAACGTTGGTTAACATCGACCAGACTACACGGCGCAACAACCCAGAAGACAGAAATCTTCATACTCTGATGACGGAGGCAGTATGACCTCTGAAACGTTGGTTAACATCGACCAGACTACACGGCGCAACAACCCAGAAGACAGAAATCTTCATACTCTGATGACGAAGGCAGTATGACCTCTGAAACGTTGGTTAACATCGACCAGACTACACGGCGCAACAACCCAGAAGACAGAAATCTTCATACTCTGATGACGAAGGCAGTATGACCTCTGAAACGTTGGTTAACATCGACCAGACTACACGGCGCAACAACGCAGAAGACAGAAATCTTCATCGCCCTTATGACGGAGGCAGTATGACCTCTGAAACGTTGGTAAACATCGACCAGACTACACGGCGCAACAACCCAGAAGACAGAAATCTTCATACTCTGATGACGAAGGCAGTATGACCTCTGAAACGTTGGTTAACATCGACCAGACTACACAGCGCAACAACGCAGAAGACAGAAATCTTCATCGCCCTTATGACGGAGGCAGTATGACCTCTGAAACGTTGGTAAACATCGACCAGACTACACGGCGCAACAACCCAGAAGACAGAAATCTTCATACTCTGATGACGAAGGCAGTATGACCTCTGAAACGTTGGTTAACATCGACCAGACTACACGGCGCAACAACCCAGAAGACAGAAATCTTCATACTCTGATGACGGAGGCAGTATGACCTCTGAAACGTTGGTTAACATCGACCAGACTACACGGCGCAACAACCCAGAAGACAGAAATCTTCATACTCTGATGACGAAGGCAGTATGACCTCTGAAACGTTGGTAAACATCGACCAGACTACACGGCGCAACAACCCAGAAGACAGAAATCTTCATACTCTGATGACGAAGGCAGTATGACCTCTGAAACGTTGGTTAACATCGACCAGACTACACGGCGCAACAACCCAGAAGACAGAAATCTTCATACTCTGATGACGAAGGCAGTATGACCTCTGAAACGTTGGTTAACATCGACCAGACTACACGGCGCAACAACGCAGAAGACAGAAATCTTCATCGCCCTTATGACGGAGGCAGTATGACCTCTGAAACGTTGGTAAACATCGACCAGACTACACGGCGCAACAACCCAGAAGACAGAAATCTTCATACTCTGATGACGAAGGCAGTATGACCTCTGAAACGTTGGTTAACATCGACCAGACTACACAGCGCAACAACGCAGAAGACAGAAATCTTCATCGCCCTTATGACGGAGGCAGTATGACCTCTGAAACGTTGGTAAACATCGACCAGACTACACGGCGCAACAACCCAGAAGACAGAAATCTTCATACTCTGATGACGAAGGCAGTATGACCTCTGAAACGTTGGTTAACATCGACCAGACTACACGGCGCAACAACCCAGAAGACAGAAATCTTCATACTCTGATGACGGAGGCAGTATGACCTCTGAAACGTTGGTTAACATCGACCAGACTACACGGCGCAACAACCCAGAAGACAGAAATCTTCATACTCTGATGACGAAGGCAGTATGACCTCTGAAACGTTGGTTAACATCGACCAGACTACACGGCGCAACAACCCAGAAGACAGAAATCTTCATACTCTGATGACGGAGGCAGTATGACCTCTGAAACGTTGGTTAACATCGACCAGACTACACGGCGCAACAACCCAGAAGACAGAAATCTTCATACTCTGATGACGAAGGCAGTATGACCTCTGAAACGTTGGTTAACATCGACCAGACTACACGGCGCAACAACCCAGAAGACAGAAATCTTCATACTCTGATGACGAAGGCAGTATGACCTCTGAAACGTTGGTTAACATCGACCAGACTACACGGCGCAACAACCCAGAAGACAGAAATCTTCATACTCTGATGACGAAGGCAGTATGACCTCTGAAACGTTGGTAAACATCGACCAGACTACACGGCGCAACAACCCAGAAGACAGAAATCTTCATACTCTGATGACGGAGGCAGTATGACCTCTGAAACGTTGGTTAACATCGACCAGACTACACGGCGCAACAACCCAGAAGACAGAAATCTTCATACTCTGATGACGAAGGCAGTATGACCTCTGAAACGTTGGTTAACATCGACCAGACTACACGGCGCAACAACCCAGAAGACAGAAATCTTCATACTCTGATGACGAAGGCAGTATGACCTCTGAAACGTTGGTAAACATCGACCAGACTACACAGCGCAACAACCCAGAAGACAGAAATCTTCATACTCTGATGACGAAGGCAGTATGACCTCTGAAACGTTGGTAAACATCGACCAGACTACACAGCGCAACAACCCAGAAGACAGAAATCTTCATACTCTGATGACGAAGGCAGTATGACCTCTGAAACGTTGGTAAACATCGACCAGACTACACAGCGCAACAACCCAGAAGACAGAAATCTTCATACTCATCGCCCTGATGACGGTGGCAGTATGACCTCTGAAACGTTGGTAAACATCGACCAAGCTACACAGCGCAACAACCCAGAAGACAGAAATCTTCATCGCCCTGATGACGAAGGCAGTATGACCTCTGAAACGTTGGTAAACATCGACCAAGCTACACAGCGCAACAACCCAGAAGACAGAAATCTTCATACTCTGATGACGGAGGCAGTATGACCTCTGAAACGTTGGTTAACATCGACCAGACTACACGGCGCAACAACCCAGAAGACAGAAATCTTCATACTCTGATGACGAAGGCAGTATGACCTCTGAAACGTTGGTTAACATCGACCAGACTACACAGCGCAACAACCCAGAAGACAGAAATCTTCATACTCATCGCCCTGATGACGGTGGCAGTATGACCTCTGAAACGTTGGTAAACATCTACCAGACTACACAGCGCAACAGCCCAGAAGACAGAAATCTTCATACTCACCGCTGTGAAAACCTCAAATCATACACAGAAGTGGACTCTGTCCTATAGTTAATCGATTTCTGCGCTTTCACAGCGTAGGTCTCCGGGGATGAACCGCATAAATATGAGTATGTTTTATAAGAAAGGAAACCGTGTAATAAAACGTCTCAAAGTGAAGAGGCTTAGCCTATCCAGAGACTCATGGACCATCTTCGAGCATTCGAACGCCATTTCACATGTGAACCCTCCGTTTCTCTACGAATCTCCGGCTGCTTCATGCATTACAGGGATACAATGGAGCAGTGCGATGATTGACACTTCATTCAGCCCAGGGGGAATGGTTCAATCAGACGGAAATGCAATCAATTCAGGTTACAATAAAATTAGACCTACGCTGGTTACAGTCTGTTGCCTGAGGCACATTTTATGCACACGGATGTATGGAGCGTTCTGTCTGCTCCTGTATCAGGCTGACAGCTTGTCTTTATTTTGACAGGTGCTTTTTTGTGGTATATTTCTTGTAGACTACTTAAGAGATATAAAATAAAAAAGAACTGCATAATGAAGGATCTCTGTCAGTTATATTTTGCCACTGACATCAGCAGAATGATTGGATCGGGTAAAACGAGAAATTAAGATAACTCTTTGCTGGGATGTTCCGCTATGCAATCTCGTAGAAGCTGAGCGACGTTTCAGTGGCGCACCTCTAAAACGTCGGTAACATTCTACGAGAACACACAGTTCATTGACACGGAAACAGTCATCTTGAAAGACAATAGAATATTCACAAATGGCCAGTAGGTAATGATTTAGATTTAGGTGGTCACGGTTTACTTAATGATACTGTCCCAGAATTAGACTCCAGATGATAAAATAAAACCACAGAAACCTCAGTCAACCAATAAACTGACCTACATCAGATAGTGGTAATTATTCGGTATGATAATGGGTGTAATGTAACAATTTATGAGACAACAATTCATAGTTCCATGTTCCCTGAATATTTTGTTTAAGGACAAGAATGTATCAGTTAACTTCATTAAGTATAGAACAATGAAAGCATTATGTCAGTCATAAAATACTTCAATAGGTATAAAACTGCCGGAGCTTGAAGCTAAGCACACATCTCTATATATTTCTGAAGTCCAGAATAAATAGCCTTTACCTTCACGCTCTCTATACGTCGCCATGGTGATTTTTAGACATGGCGACAGCTCCATTTTTTTTATTTAGTGTTCTGTCTGACGACAGGTCCATATGAACAGGATCCTTCCATCCTTTTCTCGGACTGGGACCTGTTCATATACGTTCTTGGCAGATGATCCAGAAGTGGTTTGCCATTGCCTTCTTCTGTGTGTGAATGGGATGCCACGGAGAAACCGGGGAAGCCCCCGGAGGAAAACTCCGTGTTGCCTAGACCACGGCCTTGCCCAACACAAGTTATAAATTCGGGCACCGCCGGGAATCGAACCCGAGACCCCAGGATTACAAGGCCAGCGTTCTAACCGCTAGACCACAGTGGCGTGTGACAACTCCATACAAGTCATTAAAGAGTTTACTGATAAAGACAGATATAAAGGTATCATTCAGTATCAATAACACATAATTTTGCAACGTAGACATGCTCAGTGTGATATATGTCCGTAAGTAACAACTTCAGTTTGATATACACAAAGGAGTGCTGGAAAGAGAGTGGCTTTTTAGTCTTTGCCGTCTGATACGGATACAATGCCATCTAGCGGGATGTTTTAGTCCCTGAACTCTGTTGACAAACGACGGTGATAACAATGATGGAGTCTTCAGGAGATGTACATAAAGCATCCTGTTTCTTCCTTCTGCTCGAATATTGTTTGAGCTTCTGAAAATAAACTCTGATGTTTGTTCCATTTGTTCTTCTTGTTAAATTACAGCTTCCACAAAAGATGGTAAAGTGTTTACACTAGCGTCTTTATTTTCTTGTCTACCTCAATAACCTTGAATGTTTAATTACTGAAAATGCAAATCTTTACATACCGGGAGGCACATCATACTGCAGAGTGAGAAATATTAATTTTCGTATTTTGTTAAATATTTATTGTGTGGAAAAATTCTTTAAGTATTAAGCAACTGACATTTAACGTCTATTCTCCATTGAAGTTTGAAACAAAAGTTCAGTGCTGTGCATTAGAATACAGTTCGCCTGTCTTCAGCGGCAACTTCTCCGACGCCACTGCGAAGCGTGTTGTCTAATAAAGTATCTACAGGGGAACAGTCGTATCCAACAGTGAATGAAGATCCCATATTTGGAGTATATAATTTCATAGCTCAATAATTATTTACTAAATTCTGCATCTAGTGTGAGAAAACGAGCAGGAATGTTGATATCTGAGGATGAGGAATAAATACACCTGCGGTAACCAGCCTAAGGTACAGTTCTCAGAGACAGAAGTATGGGGTATGCAAAACTGTCCGCATGTCTACGCACCAATCCATGAAGACGTATACGGAGTGCAGGGATAGACGCACACATTTTAATGTCTTTAGCAGGTGGACATGAATACTCAACTCCGACTGCATTGCCTCCAGGCTTTCAGGCCTACCGTTTGGACAGGTTGAGTGGGGAGCAAAGCCGATCCGGATGCGGTAACA